>NC_041221.1:12954662-12956125 GCF_002837175.3 Physeter macrocephalus | reverse complement strand
CCTCCCCGTGTCCTCAAATCCATTCTCTATGTCTGCGTCTTTATTCCTGTCCTGCCCCTAGGGTCTTTAGAACCCTTTTTTTTTTTAGATTCCATATATATGTGTGAGCATATGGTATTTGTTTTTCTCTTTCTGACTTCCTTCACTCTGTAAGACAGACTCTAGGTCCATCCACCTCACTACAAATAACTCAATTTCGTTTCTTTTTATGGCTGAGTAATACTCCATTGTATACATGTGCCACATCTTCTTTCTCCATTCATCTGTCGATGGACACTTAGGTTGCTTCCATGTCCTGGCTATTGTAAATAGAGCTGCAAGGAACATCGTGGTACATGACTCTTTTTGAATTATGGGGTATATGCCCAGTAGTGGGATTGCTGGGTCTTATGGTAGTTCTATTTTCAGTTTTTTAAGGAACCTCCATACTGTTCTCCATAGTGGCTGTATCAGTTTACATCCTCACCAGTAGTGCAAGAGGGTTCCCTTTTCTCCACACCCTCTCCAGCATTTACTGTTTGTAGAATTTTTGATGATGGCCATTCTGACTGGTGTAAGATGATACCTCATTGTAGTTTTGATTTGAATTTCTCTAATGATTAATGATGTTGAGCATTCTTTCATGTGTTTGTTAGCAATCTGTAAATCTTTGGAGAAATGTCTGTTTAGGTCTTCTGCCCATTTTTGGTTTGGGTTGTTTGTTTTTTTGATATTGAGCTGCATGAGCTGCTTGTAAATTTTGGAGATTAATCCTTTGTCAGTTGCTTCATTTGCAAATATTTTCTCCCATTCTGAGGGTTGTCTTTTGGTCTTGTTTATGGTTGCCTTTGCTGTGCAAAAGCTTTTAAATTTCATTAGGTCCCATTTGTTTGTTTTCATTTCCATTTCTCTAGGAGGTGGGTCAAAAAAGATCTTGCTGTGATTTATGTCATAGAGTGTTCTCCCTGTGTTCTCCTCTAAGAGTTTGATAGTGTCTGGCCTTACATTTAAGTCTTTAATCCATTTTGAGTTTATTTTTGTGTATGATGTAAGGGAGTGTTCTAATTTCATTCTTTTACATGTAGCTGTCCAGTTTTACCAGCACCACTTATTGAAGAGACTGTCTTTTCTCCATTGTATATTCTTGCCTCCTTTATCAAAAATAAGGTGACCATACGTGCGTGGGTTTATCTCTGGGCTTTCTGTCCTGTTCCATTGATCTATATTTCTGTTTTTGTGCTAGTACCATGTGTGTACTAGCATGTCTTATAGTTTTCTGCATACAGGTCTTTTGTCTCCTTAGGTAGGTTTATTCCTAGGTATTTTATTCTTTTTGTTGCAATGGTAAATGGGAGTGTTTCCTTAATTTCTCCTTCAGATTTTTCATCATTAGTGTAGAGGAATGCAAGAGATTTCTGTGCATTACTTTTGTATCCTGCTACTTTACCAGATTCATTGATTAGCTCTAGTAGTTTTCTGGTAGC
>NC_041221.1:12952649-12954191 GCF_002837175.3 Physeter macrocephalus | reverse complement strand
TCTTCTCTAAATGTTTGATGGAATTCGCCTGTGAAGCCATCTGGTCCTGGGCTTTTGTTTGTTGGAAGATTTTTAATCACAGTTTCAATTTCAGTGCTTGTGATTGATCTGTTTATATTTTCTATTTCTTCCTGGGTCTGTCTCGGAAGGTTATGCATTTCTAAGAATTTGTCCATTTCTTCCAGGTTGTTCATTTTGTTGGCATATAGTTGCTTGTAGTAATCTCTCATGATCCTTTGTATTTCTGCAGTGTCAGTTGTTACTTCTCCTTTTTCATTTCTAATTCTATTGACTTGAGTCTTCTCCCTTTTTTTTCTTGATGAGTCTGGCTAATGGTTTATCAATTTTGTTCATCTTCTCAGAGAACCAGCTTTTAGTTTTGTTGATCTTTGCTATTGTCTCCTTCCTTTCTTTTTCATTTATTTCTGATCTGAGCTTTATGATTTCTTTCCTTCTGATAACTTAGGGGGTTTTTTGTTCTTCTTTCTCCTATTGCTTTAGCTGTAAGGTTAGGTTGTTTATTTCAGATGTTTCTTGTTTCTTGAGATAGGATTGTATTGCTAGTCTGTCTCGGAAGGTTATGCATTTCTAAGAATTTGTCCATTTCTTCCAGGTTGTTCATTTTGTTGGCATATAGTTGCTTGTAGTAATCTCTCATGATCCTTTGTATTTCTGCAGTGTCAGTTGTTACTTCTCCTTTTTCATTTCTAATTCTATTGACTTGAGTCTTCTCCCTTTTTTTTCTTGATGAGTCTGGCTAATGGTTTATCAATTTTGTTCATCTTCTCAGAGAACCAGCTTTTAGTTTTGTTGATCTTTGCTATTGTCTCCTTCCTTTCTTTTTCATTTATTTCTGATCTGAGCTTTATGATTTCTTTCCTTCTGCTAACTTTGGGGTTTTTTTGTTCTTCTTTCTCCTATTGCTTTAGCTGTAAGGTTAGGTTGTTTATTTCAGATGTTTCTTGTTTCTTGAGATAGGATTGTATTGCTATAAACTTCCCTCTTACAACTACTTTTCCTGTATCCCATAGGTTTTGGGTTGTCGTGTTTTCGTTGTCATTTGTTTCTAGGTATTTTTTTATTTTCTCTTTGATTTCTTCAGTGATTTCTTGGTTATTAAGTAGTGTATTGTTTAGCCTCCATGTGTTTGTATTTTTTACAGATTGTTTCCTGTAATTGATATCTAGTCTCATAGCGTTGTGGTCAGAAAAGATACTGGATACAATTTCCATTTTCTTAAATTTACTGAGTCTTGATTTGTGGCCCAAGATATGATCTATCCTGGAGAATGTTCCATGAGCACTTGAGAAGAAAGTGTATTCTGTTGTTTTTGGATGGAATGTCCTATAAATATCAATTAAGTCCATCTTGTGTAATGTATCATTTAAAGCTTGTGTTTCCTTACTTATTTTCATTTTGGATGATCTGTCCATTGGTGAAAGTGGGGTGTTAAAGTCCCCTACTATGATTGTGTTACTGTCGATTTCCCCTTTTATGGCTGTTAGTATTTGCCTTATGTATTGAGGTGCTCCTATGTTGAGT
>NC_041221.1:12950667-12951928 GCF_002837175.3 Physeter macrocephalus | reverse complement strand
TTTCTCCATTCTATTTCCAAGATTTTGGATCATCTTTACTCTCATTATTCTGAATTCTTTTGCAGGTAGACTGCCTATTTCCTCTTCATTTGTTAGGTCTGGTGGGTTTTTACCCTGCTCCTTCATCTGCTGCGTGTTTCTCTGTCTTCCCATTTTGCTTATCTTACTGTGTTTGGGGTCTCCTTTACGCAGGCTGCAGGTTTATAGTTCCTGTTGTGTTTGGTGTCTGCCCCCAGTGGGTAAGGTTGGTTCAGTGGGTTGTGTTGGCTTCCTGGTGGAGGGTACTAGTGCCTGTGTACTGGTGGATGAGGCTGGATCTTGGATTTCTGGCGGGCAGAGCTGCAGCTGATGGTGTGTTTTGGGGTGTCTGTGACCTTATTATGATTTTAGGCAGCCTCTCTGCTAATGGGTGGGGTGGTGTTCCTGTCTTGCAAGTTGTTTGGCATGGGGTGTCCAGCACTGTAGCTTGCTGGTCGTTGAGTGGAGCTGGGTCTTAGCATTGAGATGGAGATCTCTGGGAGAGCTTTTGCCATTTGATACTATGTGGAGCCGGGACATCTCTGGTGGACCAATGTCCTGAACTCAGCTATCCCACCTCAGAGGCACAGGCCTGATACCCGGCCAGAGCACCAAGAACCTGTCAGCCCCATGCCTCAGAAGAAAAGGGAGAGAAAAAAAGAAAGAAAGAAAGAAAAAATAAATAAAATAAAGTTATTAAAATAAAAAAATAATTAGTAAAAATTTTAAAGTAATTAAAAACAGAAAGAAAGAAGGAAGAGAGCAACAAAACCAAAAAACAAATCCACCAATTATAACAAGTGCTAAAAACTATACTAAAGAAAAAAAAAACCGACAGACAGAACCGTAGGACAAATGGTAAAAGCAAAGCTATACAGACAAAATCACACAAAGAATACACATACACACAAAAAGAGAAAAAGGAAAAAAATATATATATATCATTGCTCCCAAAGTCACCACCTCAATTTAGGATGATTTGTTGTCTATTCAGGTATTCCACAGAGGCAGGTGCATCAAGTTGATTGTGGAGATTTAATCCGCTGCTCCTGAGGCTGCTGGGAGAGATTTCCATTTCTCTTCTTTTTTAGCACAGCTCCCAGGGTTCAGCTTTGGGTTTGGCCCCGCCTCTGCGGGTAGGTCGCCTGAGGGCGGCTGTCCTTCGCTCAGACAGGACGGGGTTAAAGGAGCCGCTGATTTGGGGGCTCTGGCTCACTCAGGCCGGGGGGAGGGAGGGGCACGC
>NC_041221.1:12927181-12950233 GCF_002837175.3 Physeter macrocephalus | reverse complement strand
CCTTGTGGCTGCGCTCTCCTCCGCGGCTCCGGAGCTCCCCCCTCCGCCACCCGCAGTCTCCGCCCGCGAAGGGGCTCCTAGTGTGTGGACACCTTTCCTCCTCCACAGCTCCCTCCCACTGGTGCGGGTCCCGTCCTTGTTCTTTTGTCTCTGCTTATTCTTTTTTCTTTTGCCCTACCCAGGTACGTGGGGAGTTTCTTGCCTTTTGGAAGGTCTGAGGTCTTCTGCCAGCGTTCAGTGGGTGTTCTGTAGGAGTTGTTCCACGTGTAGATGTAGTTCTGATGTATCTGTGGGGAGGAAGGCGATCTCCACGTCTTACTCTTCCGCCATCTTGAAGGTCTCTCCCGTTATTATTTTACAGTCTTTTCACACGGCACGACCAGCAAAATATCTCTTAAATTGGAAAGAGACATAAGGCCTAATTCAAATTTTATCTTAGCAGACAAAGAAGCCGTGATTGCCCGCCTGGTGGTTAACAGTGATCCATTCTGAATGTGACATTATTGTTACGTGTTCTGGAAGCAAGGGGCAGGACAGAATGAACAGTATGTTCACATTTATATATATAATTTGTAATTAGAGATGAATTGCAGGTATACATGGATGGATGGGGAGATAGCCTACAATCTTTCCTTTGGTGAAAATGCATTTCTTGAGTGATAGTAAAAAACAATAAAATGTAGGGTTTGGGTCTTGGTCTCTTTTTAGCTTGTTTGTTTTATATGTTAAACACTTGGAATTCTCAGGTGCCGAAAAGGCAATAGAGATTCAGCTTTTAACTCCCCCAAGGATAGTGGAGTTGCAGAATCACCACTGAGTTGGCGTTTGGCTGTCCTGACAGCAGGTCTGATGAATTCTAACTCGTGGACCTGGCGCACAAGAACAGGGGGCCAGACTGAAATACTCTTTGAGGGTAGACAAAGCCCTATCCAAGCTTAGCAGTTTTTAAAAGCTATTAAAAAATGAATCATGGTCTGACAGACAAAGGAAAAAGAATTTGGATTGGTTTATTTTCTTCCAAGTGTGGGATCCAAATCAATATTCATTCCAAGTATGCAATCAGAAATATCAGTCACTTGAGAACAAGGCACACAGAGAATGCATACAGTGTTATAGGAGAGTGACAGTGGCAAAGAGGCCAAGAGACCACCTCTACTTCCCATGTGGACCACCATTAAAAGCCTGATTTCAGGCACTGCACGCATCTCTGGGCTTGGAGCCCGGCGGGTCGAGCTTGTATCCAGGACCACAGGGACCCGGCCGGGCCAGGTTCTCTCTCTGTGACTCAGAGTCCTCCTCTGTGAGGAGGAGGAGGATACCCCAAGCTTATAAGGTCCTTCCAAGGACCCAGGGTCATAGGGTATAAGATGCTTGGCTCAGGTTCTGGCCCAAGCATGAGTTCAACCTCACCAGTTGGTGGTGGTGGTGATGGTGATTGTATAGGTGATGGTGGAATTGGCACCCTTAGTGGTATAACCTAAAACCAGCAGATGCAAAATTCAGCCTCAGCCTGTTCACACAGGAGGATACTTGGGCACCGGTGTCCCATGATCAGATGGACAGGCCCTGTGCTCACAGACGGAATACAGAGGAACTGAGCAGGGTCCTGCCCACAAGGACCTCACCTTCCAAAGACTGTCCTCCGTGCTTACCAGAAGAAAACTGACACTAACCACAGTGAGGTCGAATTGATCATTTAACCTGTCAAAGTGGTTTTTTTTGTTTGTTTGTTTTTGTTTTTTTTTGTTTTGTGGTACGCGGGCCTTCCTCTGCCGTGGCCTCTCCCGTTGCGGAGCACAGGCTCCGGACGCGCAGGCTCAGCGGCCACGGCTCACGGGCCCAGCCGCTCCGCGGCATGTGGGATCCTCCCAGACCGGGGCGCAAACCCGTTCCCCTGCATCGGCAGGCGGACGCGCAACCACTGCGCCACCAGGGAAGCCCTGTCAACGTGTTTTAAATCCTATGTGGTGATCCTGTTGACTGGTACACATTTGTATTGACACGATCCTGGTCTTCACTGCATTTTGGTTGTGGTTGGGTGTGGTTGGTAACACAGGGAGGTCAGTTAGCGCATCAGAGCCTGCTTTGTGGTGGCCTTCCCAAGTTAGGGTATCCTCATGTCCCGACGTATGAACCCCCCAGAGATGCCAGCACGTTGAAGTTAAGGCTGTGTGTCCTCAGCGCCTCTTGCTTGTGAAATGGCCTTGGAGGGGTCAAGGAGGAGCCTCTCTGTCTCTAGGGAAGACATCCATAAGTTTCAAGGGGCCCTCCGTGTAATCACAACTGCCACTTAACTGAGCACTTACTATGTACCAGGCCCTCTGCATGTCATGATGAAACCTCCTCTGGGGTGTGATAATCCTCACTCTGCAGATGAAGCATCAGAGTCTCAAAAAGGGGAAGAAACTCGCCCTGGGTCCAGCCGGTAGGAAGAGGGACTGGAAGTGAACTCACTTCCCTGACCCCTCCCTTCCCACCCCTCTGCCCTGCACATGCCTGGAGCAGTGTGCGACTCTGGCAGCAGCCGAGGGCAATCCTGGGACGTGAGACAGCAGGAAACGCATGGGCTCCGGCCAACCCAGCGCCCACCCGGCCAGCCGTAGCCCGCTAAGGACAGTCACTCACTGACCGTCCTCGCTGCCAGGCGCCCCTTCTGCCCGGATGGCCAAAGAACTAGTGCAGTGATTGCATAACTTTAGCAACGGAACTGTTTTCTTTCTCAAAAAATTTTACGTACAGTCCTGCTATATAAAGCTTGGATAAACAGTTAAGTGCCGTGTATTAGTACCCATTTATTCTGTCAGTTCAAATCTACGGTACCCACCGGAGCATTACTGGGAACGGAGCGGGTCCCTGTGTGAGCACCGCGTTTGGAATTCGGGCTCAGAACGGCAGCCGCAGGCTTGCACTGGCCTCAGCCTCAGTTACCCTCAGCTCGTTTTACTGGCACCCAGAGCGCTGCCTGAGGAGGGCCCTGACCTGCACGCTCCTGAGGCCGTGGGGAGGCCCAAAGGCCCGGGCAGTAAGGCCCTGCAACTCGCCGGCCAGGAGGCGCATACAAGACGCTCAGGTCTCAGGGCAGCCGCGTGGGTACCCACCCCGAAGATGACGTGTCCCTCCTCAGATGCGTTGATATTTATGTTATTACAGCCGAGTACTTGCTTTATTGTAAGTGTCTAAAGGAGCTCACGGAAGGAAAGCGGAGCCCGGTGCTGGCCGGCCTCCACCACCTGCCCCTGCCCCTGCCCCAGGGCAGTACTGGTCAACCAGACCCCCCCTTCCCATGTCTGGGGCGTGGCTCCCCCGCCCAGGCCGGTCTCACCCCACCTGCTGGGCTGGACCCCTTGGGGTTTCTGCCCAGGCTCACTGCAGCCCCCTAGGAGGACCCCACACCCATCCTGATCACTGAAGACCTCACTTGGGTGAGTCTGGAAGATGCATGATGTGAGGCACGTCAGGTTAGGGTCTGAAGCTGTAGAAATCCTTTAACGGGAAGTTCCGGCGCATGGGCCGTGAGTCTCAGGTGGGTGGGGCGGCGGGAGGGGGGAGGGGGATGGGGGATGCGGCTTCTCTGTGGCCCCTTCTGTCTGCACGGCCTCGGGTCCCCTGGGGGCCGCGGCCAATCCCTCCAGCCCCGAGTCAGCTGTGTCCCTGCAGCTGGCACAGACCCGCGGGACCTGCTTTCTTGTCTGTCCCAGGAGGCACCCAGCTTGCCCTTCCCTTCCCATCCACAGGGTCCCTGCCTCTCCGTCGCCTCTGATTTTCTCCCGGTGCCTTCGGCTCCGCACCAGCTCCCTCTACTCCTATAGCCAAATGCTATTTAAATTCTGATTTTTTTTTAAATTCTGATTTTTGTCCTCTGGTTAACTTGTCATTTAATTTTCTCATCCGCTTGGCTTAAAACCAAAGAGTATTCGTTCCAAATAAAAATGGTAAAGACCTTTTTTTTCCTCTCCTAAGAATCTTATGTAAATGCAGCGCAGCCCGCTGTTAGGAAGAGATATTCACAAGCCAGTTCTGTTATCAGTTATTAACCTCAGCTTCTAGATCTAGGTAACTTTTCTCTTGGTTATAAAAGCCCTGAGTATTCATCGTAGAATATTTGAAAACAACAGAGCAGCATAAGAAAGAAAAGAAAAGAACCCATTATCCCACCAGACAGTGCGAACATTTCAGGAGCTCTCCTGCTGGTGTTTTCTTTTCAGAGAGACAAAGGGAGAGAGAATCGCTTTCTTTTACATAATTTTTTATTTTGATCATTGTCACTCAGCATTACATTAGCGGTATTCAAAAACATGATTTTAATGCCTATATAATGTTCCGTCGTTGAGACTTACTAAGATGTAATCATTTCATTACTTTGAGATATTCATCTTAATTCCATTTCTCTGCAATAACTAACACACAAGGAACAACGCCACTAGCTCTTTGCTTGCAAAGGGGCCGTGCAGGGCAGTGGTTTGGGCCTAAGCCTGGGAGGTGACTAGAACACTGCCTGGCACTTGATAAATGCTCTCTTTATTACGTTTGCTGTTATTTTCTTAAGAGCAGTTCCTGGAAATGGGATTCCCGGTCAAAGGGCACACATATGGCCACACTGTTTCCCAGCAAGGCTATCTGGACACACATTCCTGGAAGGGTATCCCTCTCCCCACTCCCAGCCAGAGTTGGTGCCTTCACTTCATTTAGATAAGCTCTTGGGGACCATGGGAGATTAGCGTGCAGTTGTGAGCAATACTGCAGAATCTGTGTACCCTTCACCCCGTTTCCCCCAGTGTAACGTCTTGCAAAATCGCGGTACAGGGTCACTGCCAGGATGTAACCGTGAGACAGTCCCCCGCCTTATGCAGACTTTCCCCATTTTGTTGTGCTCATCTGAGTGTGTGTGCTGAGTTCTGTACAATTCAATCACATATGTAGGGTCTCTTATCCACCACCACAATCACGGTAGAGGACAGTCCCAGCCCTTTGGTGACCACGCCCACCTCCATCCTCCACCCGGAGCCCCACCCTCCTACCCCCCACCTCCATCCCTAACACTGTTCTCCATCTCTGTAGTTTTGTCGTTTCAGGAATGTCATGTAAGTGGAATCATACAGTGTGTAACAGTGTTCTCCATCTCTATAATTTTGTCATTTCAGGAATGTCGTATAAGTGGACTCATACAGCATGTAACCTCTTGGGTTGGCTTTTATTCACGCAGCATAAATCCCTTGGAATCCATCTCAGTTGTGTAGATCAGTATTTCATCCACAGTGTGGACGGACCAGAGTTTGTTTAACATTCACCAGTTAAAGGGTATCTGTGTTGCTTCCAGATTTGGGCTCTCCATCACTTTTTCGTTCTAGCCAATGTGGTGGTTTGCCTTCCATCTCTTGGAGGCCAATGTGGCTGTTTTTAGAAGTCAGTACTCTAGTTTGGTTGGCTGGAGATTTCTGATGCCGCATGATGCGTAAAATTCATCATCATCAAGTAAATACAAGTATGATGAAGTGTCAGTGCTGAGATTTAAGATGCTGGGGGGCTGAGATCAATAGCCGACGTGGATGGAGCGAGGAGGGGCCAGAGTGAACGTCGCTGGAAGAGGCGTCGAGTTCTCATTAACAGAGGAAGGAACCGGAGCCGGGTACCGCGTGGAGGAACAGAGCTCGCCACGTGCCCTCAGGAAGGACAACTTGCTGGGAAAGGAGAAGTGCCTTTCTTCCCTGCCTGCTTCAGGACCTCGGCGTCCTGGTGTCTGCGCACCCCGGCTCTCATCTTCAGCTGTAGCCATTTAAAATCACTTCGGGGAAAAACTGCAGAAGAATTACCATGAGGAAAATTTTGCTCGAGATTCATTACTCCAAGTTCAAAGACGCTCCGTGAAAATTGTTGCTAATGCAGTCGAATAAAAAATTCCACATGGGGCTTCCCTGGTGGCGCAGCGGTTGGGAGTCCGCCTGCCGACGCAGGGGACGCGGGTTCGTGCCCCGGTCCGGGAGGATCCCACATGCCGCGGAGCGGCTGGGCCCGTGAGCCGTGGCCGCTGGGCCTGCGCGTCCGGAGCCTGTGCTCCGCAACGGGAGAGGCCACAGCAGTGAGAGGCCCGTGTACCACAAAAAATAAAAAAATAAAATAAAATAAAATTTCACACGTGGTGCGAGCGTAAGAGCAAGACGAACGTAATTGCATGTTTTACAGCAGCCAACCCCCAGAGTACAACTTACCTGACATGGACAGTTTTTAATGATTTTGAAAGGGAACTAATACCATCCTGGTTTACGAGCTTCGTGAGCTGTCTCCCTGGTGAAGACGATTGTAGCCGGCCTGGCAGAGAAAATTCCCGGGGACACACTGCAGTCTCAGGAGGGCTCCGACCGTCCCCCTGCCTGCCTGGTCCCTGGTCCCCTTCCAACATCCACAAACTGAACTTTTCTTTTGTGATAGTGCTGGGTTTTGTCTTTCTCAACCCAAACCTAAATTGCCGTTTGGTTATCTTATTTGTCCAGGACTGGGAGAGCATTTCACGATATAGAGCCACAAATGTCTGAGTGAGAGACCCACAGCTTCCAGTGGTCACTGACTCCGTGCCAGTCCAAACCAAAATTTGACAAACCCAGCAAGAAATGTTCTCAGCAGCTGCAAGGAAGTGCCTCAGATAGAAAGAGGAAACCAAACTCAGGGTTCCGCTCTCCGAGCGCAGCACAAAGTGTGCTCATCTCAGCCCCCGGGGGTGCTTGGAGGTGCGGGGTCCGGGGACCGGGGGGGCGGTGCTGTCTCTCTGCTTCCTGGTTACCTCTGCTCTGTTATCACTGCCCCTCCTGGGCGGGCTCCCCATTACTCAGCAGCGGAAATAGTGTGCTCGGCAGCCACTGCCGAGCACATTTGCACTGGACATTTGCCTAAATGACCAGCGTAAGTGGGGCAGGGACAGTGACAAGTCGCTTTCACCTGTGGAGCCCAAGTGAAAGGATGCTCTACTTGAAATCTTTCTCGCGCCTGAGCACCCCCCCCCAGGGTGGCCCTCCCCCACCTCCAGCCCCTTCCGGCAGCCAGGCTCATCCTGGGCCTGGGCCGCGGACGCCCGGCACCGGCAGCCAGCCCCCCACGACTCCTCCTCCATCCACCACCTTAAAGGGGGGAGGCAGGAAGGCAGAGGACAGCAGGTGGTGGACATCCACACCAGCACTTTTTGAAACTTTCTTTTAAGAAGCTTCACCTTGGGCTTCCCCGGTGGCGCAGCAGTTGCGTGTCGGCCTGCCGATGCGGGGGACGCGGGTTCGCGCCCCGGTCCGGGAAGATCCCACATGCCGCGGAGCGGCTGGGCCCGTGAGCCTTGGCCGCTGAGCCTGCGCGTCCGGAGCCTGTGCTCCGCGACGGGAGAGGCCACAGCGGTGAGAGGCCCGCGTACCGCAAAAAAAAAAAAAAAAAAAAAAAAGCTTCACCTGCGTGAATTCATACGTGGATTTTAAGTCGTGTGCGTGCGTCAGGGGTCATAATCCTCAAATGCATGCTGCAAAAATCAGAGCTAACATCTGGCAAAGGTGGAATACAGCATCTTTGCGCCACCTGGGCACCCACCCGGGCCAGCAGCCCCAGGCTCTGGGCCCACGGATAGAGCAGGACTCGGCCTCCGGGCCTGAAAACCCACCTGCACGGCAGCCACGACCATCGTGGGGCAGACGTGGAAGCAGGTGCTGGTCAGCCACGTGCCACAGTTGCGGACACATGGACGGGCTGGGAGTGGATCCGGGAGCGAGGGGGGCGGAGCCTGAGCTGGGGAAACCGTGTGTGTCACGGTCCGGGCAGCCTCCCCGGGGTGGAGTCCGCTGCTGACGGACTGCTCACCAGAGGTGTCTTGCTGAACCAGCCCCTCCAAACTGGAGAATGGGACGCATCGGGCTTAATTCTGCACCGTTTAGGTTCACAGAAGCACGGCAGGTGAGCCAGGTCACAGCCTGAAGGGAGAGGCAGACTGGAAGGAGGCCTGGAAGCTTCCAGGGCCGAAGGTGGGGAAGCCGGATGCAGGGCCCTCGCAGGAGGTGGCAGACCCTCCCGGGAAAGGTCCAGCAGAGGCGGGGCTGCCCCCATCCGCGGATGAACATCTCAGGGCTCCTGCGGGTCTCGTTAAAGCCTGGGCCCCAGTCCCGCCCCCGTCGTTGCTGGATTTGCCTGTGTCCTGTCTCCCGCCCAGTGTACAGCCCATCGGGATTGGTTTCCAATCCAGAACATCTCCACCGCTCCCTGCACGCCGTCCTCATGCTAAAACACGAAGCTGCGTTTCCCACTGGAAGGTCCTGGTTGGAATCTCTCCCGAGGAACGTGGAAAGCCTTTCATGCTGGGTTGGTTTGCAGAAGACCAGAGAGTGCCCTCCAGGAGCCCCGGCTGGGCGATGATCAGACCTCCATCCTCCTAACCTCATAATGGGAAACTCGGTGATCGATTATCTGAGCTGCCTGGCGGCCCGGAGACCATCCGTCCTCCTGCTTTTCGGCACGCAAACAGCAGCGTGTGGCTGGAACTCGGGAACTCAGGGGCTGCTTCCTGCGTTCTCCCCTCCATGAGCCTCTGAACGGGGGGTCCAGGGGGAGAGAGGAAAACACAATAGAATCCCGTCCCGGGAAGAGGCCTCTGGACTCAGAATGGACAAGTCACCCCGAGGCCTTTAGAAAGTGCCGTCCTGTGTCTTTAACCCCTGGACGCGAGTTGGCAGTGCTCTGACCGTCTGCTCCACGGTTACCAGGCCTGGGTTCTAAGTATGTTGATGGAGGTGCTTTTGATACCAAGAAACAGAACCGTGCGTATATATGGCAACTCAAGACACTGGGCTCTCCCGCCCTCTGCGCCCCGTGACCCGGCCTCCCCCTGCCCCCTTCTCCGGGGGCCGCGCCTCCTTAGTGATCTCGTGGGTGGCCTGCCGTGGTCAGCCTCCCCGTGACCCTGTGACTCACCCCAGTTGCCACCAGCTCCGGATCGCTTAGTGAAGTTCTCACGAGGAAAGGAGATTGTGTGCTGGCCCGACAGTTGTAGGTCAGGCTGCGGGCGGGGTCCCCAGGGGCCAGGGCTCTAGGGAGGCGCCCTGTGCTTTGAGGGCTGTGGCTGGGCCACGGCAGTCCCCTGGGTCTCGCTCCCAAGTCCCCACCTGTAAGGACAGGCCTGCAGGATGTCTTCAGAAAGGTCCCCACCCGGCAACCCGCCTGGGAGGGCACAGCCCTGACCAGAGCCCTGGGCCCGTCTCCTGGGCTGCCCGACTGGGATGGGTCAAGGCCAGTCCCAACCATGCGTTGAGCCAGAAAGCCCGGTCAACCCGTGTGTGCCCCGGGACACTCACCTCTCTTCCTCGTCTGCACCGACGGTTGGTCGCTGCCCACAAAGCCCCAGCACCGTCCTGCTGAGAGAGCTCGCGGCCTGGAGCTCCCACCCCGGCTCCATCCCTGCCTTTCAGGAGCCAAGGGTCCCCCGCCTACCAAGAAACAGTGGAAACGGAGGAGCTGGGTTACATGTCCTTTCTTCACGCTCTGGAAATCCTGCAGTCGTACATTTGAGGTCCTACTGAAATAAAATTGGGTGCCAGACAAAGGAGGGCCAAAAGTCACTTTGGGTGCGTTTGACAACTTGAAGAGCCCTGGAGACTTCCATCCGCAGTCAGGATTTTAGAGCCGGTGGGGACTGGGAGGCCCACAGGCAGCAGAGCTGGCACGCGGCTGAATTTTGTGTTAGAGCGGCAGCGTCCTGAGGGCTCTGTTCAAGCACGTTTCCTCACGTGTTGCCCGTCTCAGCCCTGAGAGGCAGGCGCAGCTGCCGTGATGGACCTCATTCGCAGAAAGGCAAACTGAGGCTACGGGGTGGTGGCCGTCTTGCCCACGACGGCGGAGGGGTGGGCAGGGCACCGGGAGGGAACCCATGGATAGAAGAATAACCGACAGGGAGCGCAGGACCCCCTGCTCTTGCCAGGACACCATCGCTGGGTGGGCGGGGGGTGAATACAGATATTACACGCCGCGCAGAGCCTGCGAGTCAGAGCTGTTTGGGTCACGTGTGTGTGCTGGACATTGGGAGGCCTGGGCTGTGATCCTGACCCCCCGACCCCTCGCTGGCTGGGCCCAGGGGAGCTTCGTCCAGCTCTGTGTGCTGCTTCCTCTGGCGACCCCTCAGCTTGGCGGGTGGCTGGTTTCCATGAGTATTTGTTACCCAGCTCTGCAGGCAGCAGGCAGGTTCCAGATGCCGAAGTTCCCCTCTGACGTTCGCAGGTCCCGGCTGAATATGAGGGAGGACCAACATCCAGCCGAAGAGAGGCCCCTGGGCTCTGCTTGTTTTCTCTGGTCCTGTTTTAACATCGCGGTGCCGCCGACCAAGCCACGTGAAAGGGTCCGGGGTGACCTGCCGTGCTTACCGATGAGCCGCGGTCCCGGGGCCGCGTAAGACCCTTATTCCTCCGTTAATCATGCTGCCTCCGCTTTTCACGTTTAAATTTCATTTCACCGGCGCTTTTTTTCCCCCGCTGTTTATTTCTGGATGCAGCATAAAGGATTTGCAGAATGATTCGGCATGGGAACAGAAAGCCTTGTGCCCTCCCGACCAGGCTGCCTGGTGACGGGGGCCGGGGAGGCCTTCTTCCCAGGCCAACCAAGCCTTTGTGCTGCAGGGGCTGGTTTCCCACCCCAGGAACAAACCATCTAGGCTGGGAGCTTCTCCTGACACCCGGCCAAGAGCTAGGCTTCTGCCGAGCACTTCCGATGTTAGGGCTCACGTGACGCTTCACCCCAGCCTCTCACCTGCGTTGGCCCTGCTAAAGGCTCATTAACTAACTAGCTAAATAAGGCAAAAGCCTGGCTCTCGCACAGGTGTGAAATGGCCACACGTCAAACTAACTTGTTTAGCTGAACAAGGGAAACGGCGAGATGTTGCGACCAGCTCAGCAGTGCAAAGACCCCTGCATTTCCCTACAGTAGAGGAATGTTGAAATGGATTTACACGTGGACACAGCACGGTTTTCCATTGTGATGGAAGACACCCGATGCAATCTTTTCTGCTTATTTCTGACTTCCTTCCACCACCCGCCACCGCCCCCCCCCAGTCAAAAATAATCTCAAAGACTCTTCTGGACCCAGAAGAAGGCCGGCCTCCCTCACTAGGTTGGGCTGGATCGGTTACAAAGGGGCAGCGAGAGTGTCAGTGTGCCCTGTGGGCCCTCCAGGGGTTGTTTTGCTGCTTCATACGATGCAATCTTTTCTGCTTACTTCTGACTTCCTTCCACCACCCGCCACCGCCCCCCCAGTCAAAAATAATCTCAAAGACTCTCCTGGACCCAGAAGAAGGCCGGCCTCCCTCACTAGGTTGGTCTGGATCGGTTACAAAGGGGCAGCGAGAGTGTCAGTGTGCCCTGTGGGCCCTCCAGGGGTTGTTTTGCTGCTTCATAACTGGACTTTTTAAAGCTTCTGTTATTATTTCTGACTTCCTTCCACCACCCGCCACCGCCCCCCCCCAGTCAAAAATAATCTCAAAGACTCTTCTGGACCCAGAAGAAGGCCGGCCTCCCTCACTAGGTTGGGCTGGATCGGTTACAAAGGGGCAGCGAGAGTGTCAGTGTGCCCTGTGGGCCCTCCAGGGGTTGTTTTGCTGCTTCATAACTGGACTTTTTAAAGCTTCTGTTATTTGCCATCCCGAGGCTAGGAAGCCATCACAAAAGACTCGCTCCTCCAGATTTCATCTGCAGTGCTTATGAAGTCGGGCCAACTCACCTCTTGTCAAGGCCCCCAGGATATTCCAAGCTCCTGGTCTCTGTTCCCACCTCCCTCCCCGGGGAGGGCCTTGTCAGCACTAACTTCCTGCAGCCACACTCAGCTCCCGGCCAGCATCTGGTCGTGACATGCCAGCCACCTCGCCCTGTGCCGGAATCTCCGGGCAGATCGCATGTTCACAGACAGAGCTGTCTTGTCCTCTGCCTCGGCCCACCCTCGCCTTTTACCGGGGTCTGGAATAAACCCACGCAGTCAGCCTGCGCCAGGTGGACACGAGCTTCACGCAGGCTTGAGTGGGAAAGTCAGAAATGGTCCCTTGTCGGTGGGCGAACGGCCAGGACCCCGCACCTCACCCGTCTTGGGCACAGCTGCAAAGGCCGAGGCGTGAGCTAAGCCCTGTGCTGGGGGCTCTGGGACGCACTGTCGTGAAAACGCGGGGGGACGAAGGCGCAAGACTCCTCTGGCGGTGGGGTCGGGGGGCCGTGTGGAGAAGCTGGCCCCGAGTCCCGAGGGCTGGGAGGAGGGTCTCTGGGAAGGGGGTGCCCAGAGCAGAGGGCGAGGGAGGGGCACCCGTGGACCGGAGTGAAGGCGGGGCGGGAGCTTGGCGAGGGCACAGCCTCGAGGGACACACCCCAGAACCTCCGGTGCCCAGCGAGGGGGTGGGCCTTCTCCGGTGGGCGTGCGGGGCAGCAGAGGCGTCTGCACGGAAACGTGGTACACCCAGGTTTGACTTCTAGACACCAAGGGTGGGTGCTGGGCTGAGACCCAGCAGGGCCGGTGCAGGGGCTGCTGCGGGGGTCCAGGCGGGACCAGCTCTGAGCCAGGCCGGTGGCCGCCGGGTGGACAGTGCCGAGCAAAGGCCCCGTCACCAAGGGTGCGAATACCACCTCGGGGGGCAAGCGGGCAGCCCGGACAGTGGTGCTGGCTGAGTCTCAGCGTAGCCAGGCCGGTAGCACACAGGAGGCCGTGGTAGTCAGGGAACAGCTACGTTTGCGGGGGAAAATATCTGCTTACTCTGTTTTACTGTTTCCAGTAAAAAAAAAAGATGCAAACTGATCTGGCTGAAAAAATAGCGCTCTGGGCGCTGAAAAATACCCACCCTCCTCAGCTTGGCTCTCCCCACGCCCACGGACTCCTGCTGGTGAGCAAGAGGGGCCTTGCAGCAATTAGCCAGGGAAGATGTTGAAGGAAAACCTCTGTTATGGTGGAAATAGGAGCCTTGGCGTGGACTGTCCCGTGCGCTGTCCAGCCTTGGAGAGCAACCCCCCTCTCTGTACGTGAAGCCCCCTCTCTCAGGGAGGGGTTCCGGAGCTCAGATTCACAATCGGGACCCCTCGGACGAAAGATGCTGATGTGACGTGTTTCTCTCCTGTCCAGCAGGGACTGGACACCCAGGCCGTGTGTAAAATTACCCCCGGTGAAATTTGTTCACTATGCAGACCGACGGTTCCAATCGGACCCTTTCTCGGGGTGATTCCCTCTTGGATTTGGTCCTGCACCTCAGCCCCCAAATCCTAAAAGGCAATCTTTTGTTTTTAAGCTAATGATCTTAAATTGCTTTCGCATAATGGCCCCGGAGGTCGGAGGTCGTTGGAGACCCCCTGCGATGTGATATCATTAAGCTGAGGTTGTTGCTGGTGCATCAGACATCACCATAATGGGCACGAGGCAGCATGTCACCGCAGGGGTCCTTACGTGGGTGATAGCGTTGTTTTCCACAACTCTTTTCAGCGAACAAAAGAGTGAAGTTTTTCTCAACCTGTATAAATCGACTCAGTGAAGAGACGTGCATGTAACATTCCAGTGCCCACGGTTATTTTGTTTTTTTTCTTTGTAAAATGAACCTGCAGGTCGGGACCAGAGAGAAAGCTCTGGAATCTGACGTCACCATGGAAACCAGCTGCCCTGCTCCTGCCTGTGTCCCTCACGGCCTTCTGCTTCTGTTTCGCAGGTGGTCTTTAGCAAGTATTGCAACTCCAGCGACATTATGGACCTGTTCTGCATCGCCACCGGCCTGCCTCGGTGAGTGGCCCGGTATCGGCCCCCTCCAGAGGGACGCCTTTAAATTCACCTGGAGGGACAGGTACCTGGGAGGGCGAGTGGCCGCGTGTAGGGGACAAGAGGTGTGGCAGGGCCCGTGGGCTCACCTTGTACCTTGCACTCGGGACCTTTCGAATCAGTGGATGAGTCCCTGGAGGTTTCAGCCGCCGCTGTGCTACACAGTAGGAACTTTGGGGCGGAATTAGGCAGAAACCACTGTCTTAAGAGTTTCTTTTTTTCTTTCATTTATTCCTTTGCTTTGGGAGAAAGGGTAAAGGACGGTGGTAGTGTTTAGACTTTGGTCCCCCTGCCCCAAATGATCCGGCAAGGGGGAGAGAGGGGCTCATCACAGATCAAGGTTCAGGAAAAGACTGATGTCAGAAATAAGTTGAAAAGACCGGAAATCTACCTTATAGAACCATAAGAATTCCAGAAGAACACTTTTCCCCAAATCAACAGTTTGTTCCAGCAAGTGGAGTTTCTGTCCTAACTCCCCAACTCTAGAGAGTGATCAGGAGTAGCTTTGGCCTGCAGTTAACTAAAGGTATGATCCAGGTCAAGGAGGGTGAGAGAGGACAGTAGGAGCCTTTCAGAGTCAGGCGAGAAAAAGGAGAGTCAGGGATGAGATCACACGCCTGAAGTTACAGCACGTAGCTGTAGCAGCAAGAAAGAGCCCACAGTTTGGGGCATCTTTTATTAAGCAACGTGCTAAGAAATAAATAAGTGTTATTCTTTAGTACAACCTGGGTTTCAGGTGTCACCCCCATTGCACAGATTTTGATACACGACTGAAGACCAGAGAGTTAAGTCACGTGGTTAAGGCAACACCTCGCGTGAAACACCCCACAGATGAGAAGTTGGAGGAAGATTCAATTTATCCGCTTAAAACTGTTTGGTAGGAGAGCTTTTTGCCCGTTTAGATAGACTCCCACAGGAAATGAAGTAGAAAGGCAAACCCTGAATTCATCACTGGCTGATATAAATGTTCATTTCTACTTTACCACAATTTAATCTCCCAACTCAACAATTTACACTTTCTCCAATCCCCATTTTAAATCACTTACACATCTACTGAGCACTTAGAAGTACACCCACAGCCCGTAACTTTGTTTACGAGCTGAGGGCCAGTGTCCGGAGGCCAACTCCTCATGGCCCCTCGGGCAGGACGGGCCTGCTACCCGGGCTCCTACCTCATGGGAGGCCCAGACTCAAGGGTGCACCCAGGGGACAACATCGGGGTGAAGACACTGGCTTCTCCTGTCTTCCAGGAACACGACCATCTCCCTCCTGACCACGGATGACGCCATGGTCTCCATCGACCCCACCATGCCCGCCAATTCGGAACGGTAAGCGGCTGGTGGGCTACGTCAGCTCCTTCTCGTGGTGTGTCTGACGGCTCTCTGCATGCACGGCAGGGTCTCCATGGTTGATTTTTAAATTTACTGCTGCAGGAAAATCTGAATTTACACCAAAGATGGGAGGGTCTGGGAAGGAGGCTGCTGGCTCCTGCAGGACTTGTCACTTTCCAAGAAAGCAGCAGCTCTAAGTGTGGCCAGGGACCTTTCCGAGGCTCCACAAGAGCCCTCTGAGGGGGCGTTTACAGATGGGGAAACCGAGGCACTGAGTGGCAGTAGCAGAGCTGCCCCCAGTCCATCCGGGCAGGAGATTCCCTGACCAGATGCCCTGGGCAGCGCTGGGCGTTGACCCCCTGGGGCAAGTCCTGGAGTTGTCAAGCACTGTCCACCGGCTACTCTGCCCGAGAAGCCTGGGGGCCAGAGGAGCGAAACCAGGAGAGACCTAGAGAGGAAAAGGCTTGGGCAGTAAACACACCTGTGAACATCTGTAAAACAGTCTGGCTGCACGTGGCCGGAGGGAGGACAAGGACTCCAAGCAGAGCCTCTCCCGTCCACGCCCGCCTCTCTGCCCAGCGGCTGGTGAGGTCCCCGGTGGTCCCCACTTTGTATTTGCAGCGGGGCCAGGCAGAATCCAACCCACGTGCCCTGCGAGGCCGGAAGCAGGAGCGTGTTTGGGAGTGGGGTGCCCCTGGGGACCCCTGTTACTCCTGCCCCTCGCTGCATCCCCCTGCGAGGGACGCGTGTCACTCCGGCCATCAGGGTGTGCCCCCCCCCGGCTGACCCAGGCCAGCTGCTCCAGCCGCAGGAGGGAGCATGCCCAGGCAGAGCCTCGAAGTTCCTGGCCTCTGGAGGGCCCCGGCCCCCTGATGGCAGCGTGGGAATATTTGGGCTCCCATGACGGGGTCCCTGGGCCCTCCGCTGTAGGTGCCCCAAAGGTTCCCCCGACCAAAGGTGTGTGCACACCTGAGCGCCCAGGGATGGGCACCAGCTCTGCTTCCTCTGTCCCCCGAAGCCACCTGTCAGCCATCCACGCCAGCCTGGGAGCAGGATGCCTGGCCCCGGGCAAGGGCTCAAGACCTCACAAAGACTGCCAGGCTTTGGTGCAGAAAGCCCGGCAAGTGACAAACCCTTGGGATGTGCAAAGTGCTAGAACGTTTGAACAGCCTCCGGTGTCCTCCGGGCTCCATGGTGAGCGGCCAGCACGGTCCTTCCCCGAGCATCTGGGTGCCTCCGCCCGGCCTCCCCTCCCCCTCCACCGCATCCATCAGTCTCCTGAATTTTTAATTTCGTCATCAGGAGCTTCTGCCCCCATGCGTTCTGGCTCTGATTACGCTCTGATTATCGGCTCCGGGCTCCCCGGAAGGAGCGATGCTAATTGAATCCCCAGAGGCTCCAGGAAGATTGCCGTAAATTGTGGCATAAGCTCCAGCCTGACCCAGATCTGTACTCGTAAGGAAAGTCTCGAGTGACCTGTCACCCCTGACGTCCACAAGATACAATGATGTCATCAGGGGGAAGTGCCCTGTCCGTGCAAGCCGGTGTCTGATGGGGCAAAACTGCATTTTTCCCGAGTTAATTTAAAGCAGTCTGTAGTTTGTCAATTCTGTCCTGCCACTTCATCATATCTCCTTTGGCTCTTTATTCTGTGCCAGCCCTTCTCAGCGGGGGCAGTTTTGTTCCCCCGGAGACACGTGGCGAAGTCTGGAGCGTTTTGGCTGCCACGCCAGGGCATGGGGTCTCTGGCCTCCAGCGGGCAGGGACCAGGGCTGCTGCCCTACGTCCCTCAGTGCCCAGGGCTGGTCCCACCCCAGACTCACCTGCCCAAATGTCAGCGGTGGCGAGGCTGAGAGCCGGTGTATGTGGCCCCCGCTGCTTTCTCGTCGCAGAGCTGCCCGGCGTCCCCCAGGCCAGCAGCCTCACGCGCACCCCGGGGGGCTGGCTGAAGCAGAGCCCCCTCCCTCCCTCTCCCCACCCCCTCGGGGCCCCAGAGCTGGCATTTCTGCAGGTTCCCAGGTGGTGACGCTGTCGGCCGGGACCTCCTTAATCACTGTTCTCAGTGCTGGGCCTCCCCTCCCCGTCTCTGTCTGCTCCCTGCATTTGAGGCCAAGGACTTCTCCTTTTCTCGAGCTGCCTCCATCATCTTCCCCCACCCCCCCGTCTGCGTCCGCTCCCCTCTCTCAGCCCCCGAAAGGCGGCGTTCCCCAAGGTCCCCTTCCCACCTGCTCACCTCCCCCTCCCGGCTCACGCGCGAGCCCCAGCGAGGCCTCCGGTCTGCTCCGTTAGCCTCTAATTCTCCGGTCCCACGGTTCCAGCTGCCGTCGGGGGTCCCGCCCCCTCTAAACATGTGCGGTATAACCTAGTCCAGCCAATCCAGTGACCGTCAGCCCTGCCTGCAGCTTCAAACCACCAGGGATCACCAAAAAGGCTCTGGTGACCAGAGCCCCACTAGGACCCAGGAAATGTGGATTTTTGAGGGATTTTTTTTTCTTTTAAAGCTCACCGGGTGATTCCAATATGCAGCGAGGGTGAGAATCACTGGCGTAAAGTGGGCAAAACCTAAGAAACTCCTCTGGACCCCCGGCTGGGCGCTCAGCCTACCAGTGACCAGAAGGTCACCTCTACCAGACACAGGGTTTCCCCTTCTCGGAAAGCGCTGGATACATTTTGTTTCTTCCCAGAAGACGGTCAAGTCAGGTCGTGTCCCTCCAGCTTCCTCCACCGCTGAAGACCCCGCAGCCCCTCGGTCCAGCCTTGTCAACACCTGTACCCTGCGCCCAGCCTCGGATTCAGGAACCGCCTCCGGGAGAGGCTCTCCGGCAGGTGCCAGCTCGTCCACCTCGCCTTCTTTCTGCCCAGTTCACACTCGCAGGGGCCGCTTTTCACAGCCTCTCCTCCAAATCACAAGCGCTCTTGACTGTGACCTCCTGGTTTTACTGATCCGAAGCTGGGGTCCAAGTTTTCCCACCTGTTATACTCAACTTCGGCTCATTTCAAACCAAATCTCATGACCTTCTGACTCTTCCTTCAAAATGCTTCTTCCCTTAACGATCAGAGAACGTTCAGACCAGCATTGTAAATAACCTGGTACGTATTTACCTAAGTCAGAGAGGCTCTAATCTAGCAAGGGGCCGAGTGGCTTCCTCTCTCTTTGGGAGCTGAGAAGAAAGGGGATTGACTGCTAATCACCCTCAGTCCTAAAGACTAACAAACCCAGGTGGACACATCCCAGCTTCGTTCAGATCTCGCCCGGCGGGACTGAGCGCCTGGTCCCTCGCTCCCTTCTGGACAAGGGGACATTGTGGATCCCGTGGTGTCCCGCTGACCGGCGTGTCGCTTCTTGAGCACCCTTCCGTTTCTGCCTCTGCTGCTTCAAGACCCTTGCTGAAGGAGAGAAACAGACCCTTAAGGAGGTTGAGGAAAAAGGGGGCGTGTGGAGAGAGGGGAGAGCCAGGCCGGCGCGGCACACGTGTGATACAGACGCTCCTCTCTTTCCGGTTTTAGCCAAGCTGTGATACCCGAAGCTGGCCACCAGATGAAATGGCTGAGCGCTTACAGGGACGGTGTGTGTGCCCGTCCCCTCAGCTGGGGAGAAATGCTCCCTGGGTTCCGGCGCGGCGCCCACTAAACGTGTTGGAAAAGAGGCATTTTGGAAGAAGGCAGATACAAGTTCAAGGCAAATGCAAAGTGGTTTATCTCAGTTCTGTTGCTGAGGAAGAAATGCTGAAGGTGCAACTCAGTTTAGGCCGAGACGGGAGTTTATTCAGTCGTGGAAGCAGCATAACTGGTTCTGAGAACATTCCTGCCTTTGAGTCAAGGGGATTAAGGAACCAAGGGCCGAGAGTAATCTTGGGGCGCCAGCTGAGGTCAGCGCCTCTGACGCGGGGGGAGGGGGGCGTTTCGGGACACGTGGCTCTGTCTCTCCCCATCCACGCCTCCGGCACCTCCTCTGTGCCGTCACTGTCACCGCCCGGCCGGCGCAGGCCTGTGGGGAGCAGGGGAAGGCAGTCCTTGTGGCTGCAGGGGAGGGAGAGAGAAGAGAAAGAGGGGAAGGGAAGGCCCCTTCCTGCGCCGCCGCTCGGGCCTGGGATCCCGTCTCTCCACCCGCTGCCCCAGCATCAGTGCTGCTCACGGGGCTGAGGGAGGAGGAGAGAGGACAGGTGACGCCCACCTCGCCTTGGCTCTCCGCGCCCCTCACCCCATCGCCGCAGCCCTGGCCCCCCCAAGGCAGCACCGACACGTGCTCTGGACACGCCCCTGGTTCAGAGTCAGCCCCACACACGCGGTGGGCTTCAGGGGGGTTCCCCCCCTTCCCTGAGCGGTGGCTCCTGGAAACCTGCAAGCTGGCGAGGCTGACGGCTGCTGGGAGGGCCCGGGGAGGGCGGACTCGCCCTGCTCGCCGTCAGTGTGAGGACAGAGGCAGCCGGTACCGCCTTGGCCAAGCCCCGCCCCAGCCGGCCGTCTCACCTGCTCCACAGGTGGGGCCACGCTTCAAACCGCGTGGATTCTGAGCAGGATGTTCCGTGATCTCCCAGGACCCAAACACCATTACGATGAAACCTCTGTAGGGAATGTTCCCCAAGTCCCAAATAACCAACTTCCGGGGACCTTTGGAAGAGGACCTTTCCCCAAGCAAGGTGCATGCGCCCGCGGGGGAGGTGGGTGGGGGCGACTTGCCCCTCACGGGCTCCACCAGGAGGAAACCCTCGCGGGGAGGCGGGACTCGAGACCACCGTGGGCTTGTCCGTCCATCACCTATTAGTGCCACGCAGTTGTTATTTTTATACTTTATTGGCATTTTAAATGTAGACAATCTTCCGTGTGCCCTATAACTGTTAAACCACAGGTAGGATGCCCAGTTAGCCACTGTCAAGAGTCTGGTGTTTGGTGTAGCTCCTTCCGGAGCCTCTGTACTTTCTTTCTCCATCGCTGAGCTGATTCTCCGTCTGAGACCCTGTACTTGCCGCGTCTCCCGAACGAGCTGTTGTGGGCGTCCCTCCACGTCAGTACTTGCTCACTCATCTCCATCTTTTTGACAACTGAATGACACTCCACAGTTCAGCTAATGTGTCATCCGGCCCCAGCGGAGAGGGGCCCGAATAGTTCTTAGCCATTCAAACGGCAGCATTCACGTCCTTTCAACGTGTACTTGACCGTGGAACGTGGGATCTGTGAGGGCAGAGTGTTCTTGTCTGATTCACTCTTTTTTTAAAAAAAAAAATTTATTTATTTATTTTTGGGTGCGTTGGCTCTTCATTGCAGCGCGCAGGCTTCTCACTGCGGTGGCTCCTCTTGTTGCGGAGCACGGGCTCTAGGCGCGCAGGCTTCGGTAGTTGTGGCATGAGGGCTCGGTAGTTGTGGCTCGCGGGCTCTAGAGCGCAGGCTCAGTAGTTGTGGCACTCGGGCTTAGTTGCTCCACAGCACGTGGGATCTTCCCAGGCCGGGGCTCAAACCCGTGCATTGGCAGGCGGATTCTTAACCACTGCGCCACCACGGAAGCCCTGATTCACTCTTATATCACCAGAACCTGACCACACTGAGCACTCAGTGTAAAATGTGTTGAATGAATGAACGAGTAACATATGAAGGTATGGGGCACTCGGGCTTGGTTGCTCCACAGCACGTGGGATCTTCCCAGGCCGGGGCTCAAACCCGTGCATTGGCAGGCGGATTCTTAACCACTGCGCCACCACGGAAGCCCTGATTCACTCTTATATCACCAGAACCTGACCACACTGAGCACTCAGTGTAAAATGTGTTGAATGAATGAACGAGTAACATATGAAGGTATCCCTGTGTAAGATAACCAAAAGAGTTAATACTTTCGTTCCTAGGTTCACATGCTGAGACAAAGGATTTTACATTTGAATCAGTGCTGCTAGGTTGCTTTCCCCTAGGTGATGGCAATCCGTACTCCCACTAGCAATACCTGTGAGACCCTGAGTCCCTGTGTCCTCGTAACATTCATGTTACCAGGTTCTAAAATTTGGGTAAAAGAATAGCCTCTTTCTTGAGGTCCCTCTTTTTATTTTTATTAACTGTTATCAATGATTTCCTGTTCCTATTCTTTGCCTATTTTCTGTTGACTTGTCTCCCCCCAACCTTTGCCAGAGGTCCTTATATGTCAGGGACCTTTACTCTGTCTTTCCTATCACCAGTATCCTCTCCCCACCCCCTGTGGGTCTCATGATTACCGGTGGTGACATCACCGAGGTGCCAGTGCATTTTCGACTGAGTTATTGACATCATCCTCTCTTGTGCACTTGGGGGATGCAGTCTCCAGGAGCTCAAAGCAAAAGAGGGAGAGCCTCCTGCATCAGTCAGGTGTCAGGACAGACCAGGACAATTCTGTGCCATCCCAGCTGCGTTCAACATGTTTATTTTATTAACCAAATATGAACATTATAGAGGAGGTCCGTTGTTTAAATGATATATTTAAAGTATTTAGAGTTCTTCTGAATGAGAAAGCTCAAACCTGCCAAAGAAATTCATTTTTAAAGGACTTAATTCACTGAATTCTAATTCAGCCCAAGTGCTTCTCTCTCAAACCAGATGTACATGAACATCTTTGACAGCATCTTACAGTGGAACTGCCTTCTCTCTTGCAGGACTCCCTACAAAGTGAGACCTGTGGCCATCAAGCAGCTCTCTGGTAAGGCCTTGCTATCATTTTTTAAATTAAAAGAAAAAAAAAAAAAGCTCCAGGCTGTGCCTGTGATTGAACATGTGTGAGTTAGGCGTTGAATCGGAAGCCCGGTACTGTTACAGAATCTAAAGCCGCGTACTGCTGCAGAGACAGCCATACTCTGCCCTCCACAAAACCCCAGGATGCCCAGCCCCACCCCCTCCCACCCGGTCCTGACGACTTAGCAGACACTGGGTGACACCCCACTCTTGTCTCCCTGGGCCCAGTATCTGTCCTGACCATTCAGACTGTGAGGCCAGCCCCCAGGATGCCTCATACAGTCAGTGGTGTTGTTTTCTTAAAATCCCATTTCCTTCTGGATCTTTGATCGCTCTTATTTATGTATGATTTATGCATAATAAAATGCTCCAATTTAAGTGTATATTTTGATAAGCTTTGAAAGTTCTATACAGCCTTGTTAACTGCCACCAAAACCAAGACTGGGAACATTTACATCACCTAAAAAAGTTCTCTCGTGCCACTTCCTGCTTAACCCCCGTCCCTCTGCCCCTGGTCTCTGTCAGCCACCAACCGCTCTTTGACACCGTAGATTAGATTTGTCTTTTTGAGAGTTTCATAGAAAATGAAATTACGTAACATGTGTACTCTTTTTTTGACTCGACCGAATGTTTTTGAGACTCGTCCATGTGTTGTGTGTATCAGCGATTCTTTCCTTTTTATTGGTGAGTAACGTTCCAGGTATGGCTGGACCACAGTTTGTCTATCCATTCACCTGTTGAAGGACATCTGGGTTATTTCAGGTTGGGGACTTTTATGAATAAAGCAGCTGTGAGCATCCAAGTACAGGCATTTATAGGGACATATATTTTTATTTCCCTTGGAGTCAATGGGACTGAATGGGATTGGTGGATCACATGGTTAAGTGTATATTTCACTTTATAAAAAGTACTGCCAGGCAATTTCCCTGCACGTCTTGCATCCCCACCCAGAATGTATGAGAGTTCCCGTTGCTTCACAGTCTCAGCAGCACTTGACATCATTGTCAGTCCTTTTCGTGTTAATCAATTCTATTGGGTGTGGAGTGGTACTGCATTTGGTTTTAATTTGTGTTTCCCTAGTGATTAATGATGGTGAGGATCTTTAAAGTATTTACTGGCCATTCTTTTTTTTTTTTTTTTTTTTTTTTTTTTTTGCAGCACGCGGGCCTCTCACTGCTGTGGCCTCTCCCGTTGCGGAGCACAGGCTCCGGACGCGCAGGCTCAGCGGCCATGGCTCACGGGCCCGGCCGCTCCG
>NC_041221.1:12912192-12927093 GCF_002837175.3 Physeter macrocephalus | reverse complement strand
CCCGGACCGGGGCACGAACCCGTGTCCCCTGCATCGGCAGGCGGACTCTCAAAAACTGCTCCACCAGGGAAGCCCTTTACTGGCCATTCTTAAATCTTCTTTTATGAAGTATTTGTTCAAATCTTTTCTGATTTGTTGGTTGTGGTAGTGGTGGGTAGTTTTCCTTCTTACTCTTGAATTGAAAGTATTCCTGGTATATTTGGGATACACACATTTTGTCAGGTAGATATTATAAATATTTTCTCCTGGTCTGCAACTTGCTTCTTCATTTTCTTATGAGTGTCTTTCAATAACCAGAATTAAATTTTGATTAGGCCCAATTTATCAGTTGTTCTCTTATGGTTTGTACTTTTTGTGTCCAAAGAAATCTTATTTTATCCCATAGTTGTGAAGTTTTCTCCTCTGTTTTCTTCTACAAGTTTTATAGTTTTAGCTTTCACATTTAGGTCAGTGATCCATTTTGAGTTAATTTTTGTGTATGGCCTGAGGCAAAAGTTGAGGTTTATTTTTCTTTTTAAAATTTAATATTAATTTAATTTTAATTTTTGCAAAATTGATGTCTACAGAATAGAATTTTGATGCCACCGATACTGCGCTGGATGGTGTGTGAGTGAGGCCCTGATGTTTCTGTGTCTCAGGGTCTCATCTTTCAAGTGACAACATTTACATAGGAGCACTGGTTGCTTTAAATAATTTTATGCCTGAGTAGCTCTTTATGAAAACTCTTAATTCCATTCTTTTGATAGTAGATGTTAGAATAAAATCTGAGTTCTAACTTTTTTTCGTATGAAAATAACTTCTTTTTTTTTTAAATAAATTTATTTATTTATTTTTGGCTGTGTTGGGTCTTTGTTGCTGTGCACAGGGTTTCTCTAGTTGCAATGAGCAGGGGCTACTCTTCGTTGTGGTGCACGGGCTTCTCATAGCGGTGGCTTCTCTTGTTGCAGAGCACGAGCTCTAGGCACGTGGGCTTCAGTAGCTGTGGCACACAGGCTCTAGAGCACGGGCTCAGTAGTTGTGGCGCACGGGCTTAGTTGCTCCGCGGCAAGTGGGATCTTCCCGGGCCAGGGCTCGAACCCGTGTCCCCTGCACTGGCAGGCAGATTCTTAACCCCTGCACCACCAGGGAAGCCCAATAACTTTTTATTAACATAAAAAGTGCTTATCAAGCCCTTGACTTAACGATAAACTTTTTATTATTGTTTTTTGTTGTTGTTATTAACTAGATCCTCAACTTTATTCAGGCTTCACTAGTTTTTTTCCTGATGTCCCTTTCCTGATCCAGGATCCAATCCACACTTAGTCGTTACGCCTCCAGTCTTCTCTGGTCTGACAGTGTCTTGGACGTTCCTTGTTTGTCATGACCTTGGCAGTCTTTAAGAGTCTGTAGAATGCCCTTCAATCTGGGCTTATCTGATGCTTTTCTCATGATCAGCCTGGGGATGTGGGTTTTTGGAAAGAATACAAGGAGGCCATAGTACCCACATGAATCACTGGCTTCTTCGCTGTAAAGTCACTATTTTACCCTTTCCTTGCTCGATTCTTTGGAAGCAAGTCCCTAAGTATAGCCCACCTTCAAGGGAGGGAGAAAAGAATTGAGGTTCACTTTCTCAGATATCCATTTGTTCCAGCACCATTTGTTGAAATAAACGATCCTTCCCCCCATTGAATTATCACGGCACCTTTGTCAAAAATCAATGGAACAGGGCTTCCCTGGTGGCGCAGTGGTTAAGAGTCCGCCTGCCGATGCAGGGGACACAGGTTCGTGCCCCGGTCCGGGAGGATCCCACATGCCGTGGGGCGGCTGGGCCCGTGAGCCATGAGAGCCCCGCGTACCGCAAAAAAAAAAAAAAAAAAAAAAAATCAATGGAACATAAATGTGTGAGTCTTAACTGTCATGCTCCATTAATATCCATGTCCATCCTTACCCAATGCCTCACTGTCTTGGTTTCCTAAGTTCATAGTAAGTCTTGAAATCTGGGAGTGCAAGTCCTTGGATTTCATTCTTATCTTTCAAAAATGTTTTGTTTACTCCAGGTTCATTTTATTTTCAAATAAATTTTAGAATCAGTCTGTCAGTTGCTACCCAAAAAAGTCTGCTGGGATTTTGATTGAAATGATGTTAAATATATTGACGATTTGGAAAGAACTACTATCTTAGTAATGTTGAGTCTTCTGATTGGTGAATATGGTCTCTCTCAATTTATTTGGGTTTCCTTTAATGTCTCTCACTAATGTATTATAGTTGTCAGTGTAAAGTTCTTGAATGTATGTTGATAAATTCATCATGAAGTATTTCATATTTTTAATGCCACTGTCAATGGATTTTTTTAAATTTCAATTTCCAGTAGTTTTTAGTTTATAGAAATACGGTTGGCTTTTGTATATTGACCTGGCTAAACTCACTTATTAAGTCTAGTATCTTTTTGTAGATTTCCTATGATTTTCTACATATGCAAAGATAGAATTGCTTCTTCCTTTCAAATCTGATGCCATTTATCAGATTCTTTTTCTTGCTTTATTATACTAACTAGGATATCTAGTACAATAGAAGAATAGAAGGTGTGAGTGGAGATTCTTGCTTTGATCTCAATCTCAGAGGGAATGTATGAAGTTTTTCAACATCAATTATGAGGTTAGCTCTAGGGTTTTTTGGTGAATGCCCTTTATCAAGTTGAGGGTTTATTTGTTGTTGTTTTTTTAATTTCTCATCCTAATGTGTTGAGATTTTTAATCATAAATTGGTGTTGGAATTTTGGAATTTTGTCAAATGCATTTTCTGGCTATATTGAGATCATCATGTTTTTTTCTCCTCTCTCCAGTTAGTAGTGAATTTTACTGATTGATTTTAAAACCTTAAACTAAGCTTGCGTTCCTAGTATAAACTCCATTTGGCCATGGCGTATTTTCTTTTTGTTTTGCATTAAATTTACAAATATTTTGTGAAGGATTTTTGCATCTATATTAATGAGGGACTTTGGTCCACAGTTTTCTTTTCTTATAATATATACATCTAGCCTCATAAAATGAGTTGGGAAGTGTTCCACCCTCCTCTATTTTGTGGAAGAGTTTGTATAGAGTTGGCATTATTTCTACCTTAAATGTCTAATAGAATTCACCAATGAATCCATCTGTGTTTGGAGTTTCTTTTGGGAAGGTTTCAGATTATGAATTCAATTTAATAGGTACATTCAAGTTTTCTATTTATTTGGGTATTAATTTTAGGAAGTTGTGTCCATTTCACCTAAGTTTTATCTAAGAATATATTGGTATGATGTAGTTTGAATATATTTTTGTTATCCTCTTTAGGGGATTGTAGTGAAATTCCCCCTTTCATTCAAGATGTTAATAATTTATATCTTCTCCCTTTTTAAGTTGATCAGTCTAACTAGAGATTTATAAATTGTATTAATTTCTTTTTCCAAAGAAATAGGTTTCGTTGGTTTTCTCTATTGTTTGTCTGCTTCCTATTTCATTGATTTCTTCTCTTGTGCTTATTATTTCTGTCCTTCTACTCATCCAGATCTGATGTGTTCTTCTTTTTCTAGCTTCTGAAGGCGGAAGCTTGGATCATTGATTTTAGATCTTTCTTTTTTTATATAATAATATAAAGCTAGAGATTTCCCTCGAAGCATACTTTAGCTGTATCTCATAAATTTTGATGTGTTGTGTTTTCATTTTTATTCACCTTCAAATATTGTCTAATTTACCTTGTGGTTCCTTTTCTGATCCATTTGTTATTTAGAAGTATATTATCTAATTTTCAAATATTTGGGTATTTTCCAGTTATCTTTCTGTTACTGATTTCTGTTCATTCCATTGTGACTATGTAACTTAAGTCTTTTTTGATTTATTGAGATACATGGTGTATCTTGGTGACTGGCCCACGTACACATGAAAAAGAACATGTACTGTCGTTACTGGATGAAAGATTCTACACATGTCAATTAGGTCAAGTTAGTCAATAGTGTAGTTCAAGTTTTCTGTATCTTTACATATTTTTTGTCTGCTCATTCTATTGATTACTGAAGGATGAGTATTGAAATATGTAACTCTATTGCGGATGTGTTGTTTCATTTCTCAGTTCTCTCAGGTTTTGCTTCATGCTTTTTAATTGTTCTGTTATTGGACACATACTTATTTAGGATTGTTGTGTCTTCTTGATGGATCAACCCCTTTATTCTTATGAAAATTTGCCCTTTATCCTTGGTACTATTCCTTGTTTTCAAGTCTTCTCTATCTCATGTTACTATAACCACTCCAGCTTGCTTATGCTTGCTATATCCCTTTCCATCTTTTTACTTTTAATGTCTTTATATTTGAAGTGGATTTTTTATAGGTGGCATTATCAATTCTGGCAAATTAAGCTTTTTTTTTTTTTTTTTGCGGTACGCGGCCCTCTCACTGCTGCGGCCTCTCCCATTGCGGAGCGTGGGCTCCTGATGCACAGGCCCAGTGGCCATGGCTCACGGGTCCAACGGCTCCGTGGCACGTGGGATCCTCCGAGACCGGGGCACGAACCCATGTCCCGTGCATCGGCAGGCGGACTCCCAACCACTGCACCACCAGGGAAGCCCTAAGCTTTTTAATTAAGTTTTTAAGCCATTTACATTAAATGTAATTATTGATATGGTTGGGTTTAAATCTACTACCTTGTTACTCATATTCTATTTTTCTCATTATTCTTTTTGATATTTTCCACTCTTTCTACATCTTTTGGATACCGAGCATTTTTTAATTCCTTTTTTTTTTCCTCCACTCTTGATTTATGAAGTGTACTTCTTTGTCTTATCTCTTTGTGGCTGCTCTTTTTTTTTTTTTTTTTTTGCAGTACACGGTGCCTCTCCCTGCCGTGGCCTCTCCCGTTGCGGAGCACAGGCTCCCGACGTGCAGGCTTAGCGGCCATGGCTCACGGGCCTAGCCGCTCCGCGGCATGTGGGATCTTCCTGGACCGGGGCACGAACCCATATCCCCTGCATCGGCAGGCAGACTTTCAACCACTGCGCCACCAGGGAAGCCCTGTGGCTGCTCTTGGTGTTCCAATATGTACCATTGACTCATCACAGTCTGCCTTTCAGTTCCATTACCCTACTTCACAATAATGCAAGACTCTCAGAATAGCATGATTCCATTTCTCCTACCTCATTCTTTGTGCTTTATGTCATACATTTACTCCTACGTATGTTTTAAACCCCATTATACACTGTTATCATTTTTTGCTTTCAACAATTATTTTTTTTTCCTCATGTCTTTGTATATTCATGTTTGCCTCTTTGTTATGTTGTGGATCATCTGGATTTTGTTTTCTTCCATTAAAGAGCATAGGCTCTGTCCTGGCAGACAGTTAAGCTACTTACAAATCAGTTTGATGCCTTTGAGACCTGTCTTTTAGCTTTGCTAGGACGGTTCTAGAGAGCCCCTACTCCAGGGAGAGTTCCATCCTGCAGCTGAGGCGCCATCCCTGTGGGGTCTCTCTCCACTGACGTCCTGGTGACCACCAAGCATTCCTGACTCCAGCTCTTGGGAGCTCAGACATTTGGAAATGAGGTTTGAGGTTGCTGGGGGCGGGTCACGTGGGACCTTGAAGGTGCATGAGGAGCTGGTGCCGTGATTCCCACGTGGGAAGGGCAGGGGAGGTGGTGAGGAGTGATCAGATCCTGGCGTGTTCTGAAGGAAGAACCAGGCTTATTTCCTGACTGAGTAGGAGTAGGATGTAGAAGAAAGAGCAGTCGGAGAAGCCTCGGGGGTCCGGCCTGAGCCACAGAAAGGACGGAACAGCAGCCCGTGAGGGTGTGAGCTGAGGGCAACGTGGGCTCAGGGCGGCGGGTGGGGGCGGTGCGTGGTTTGCCTGTTGGACATTAGTGTCAGGTAGATGGTTCTAGGGGAGCCTTCACACCTGAGCTGGGGATGTGACAACATGACACCAGACTGTCGGTGTGGGTGGTGTTTGCAGCCATGGGCCTGATGAGCTCCCCAGCGAGGGAGGGACCGAGGACTGAGCCCTAAGACACCACACCGGGGGACAGCATTCCCTGCGACGGACACTGGCGACTTGACACCACCCAGAGGAGGGTCCCTTCGGAGAACAAAGGGGAGAAAACAAGCCGAGCAGGTGGACGGGACAGGGCTGAGCTTCCGGAGAGGAAGGCTGGGGGACGTGGCAGCGTGATCAGGTGTCTGCACAGTCCTTGCTAGAGGAAGAAGCAAGAGGTTTTGTGTGACTCTGCCCTCTGGGAATTGCTCGTAGGAGTCTTTAACTCTTTGAGCTTCTCTCTCTGGAAATAGCCTTCCGTCTCCCATCCATCAACACCTGGCCTGGCTTCCTGGAGCCTCTCGGCCTTTGCCCCCACTCAGGAACCGGTCCTGGCTATGCAGCCCTGAGTCAGGGCCTGTAAGGAGCCCCACTGGCCCTGCAGTCGCCAGGCCGCACTCACGATGGCGGGAAAAAGAACCTCAGGAGAGGACTCAGGAAACTTGTGTCCAGACTTACATGCAGCTGCCGGGGCCCGTGGGCCTGGCCTTTCCTGGGGGCCCCGCCGTCTTGCTGACCCTCTGAGTCACACGTGCCAATAAACGCTCCTAGCGTCCTGGTGGGACCAGGCAGTGCAGAAATGCCCCAGTCTGCCTGTTTGGCTGTTTAAATATTAGGAAACAGTGAAGAGAAGAGCATTGTGAAAAACATGACTTTTCGTAGAAGAGAAGGACGGCCCAGTCCTAACCCAGCCACCACATGTATAAGAAGGCCAGCCACCGTCCAGCTGCAGATGTAAATGCAAAATACACACTGAATTTTGAAGACTCAGCATGGAGAAAAGGAATGTAAGATAGCTCATGAATAATGTTTGTATTTCATGTTTTCTTATTGAGATGTAATCCACACGGCATAAAATCCACCATTTTAAAGTGCACAAATTCACTAGTTTTGTAGTGTATGCACCTTGTTGTGCAACCATCACCATTCTCTAATGCCAGAAGGTCTCCATACCCCGCAAAGAAGCCCCATAGCTTCAAGCACCTACTCCCATCCCCTCACCCTGTTCCCTGGCAACCACCTGCCTGCCTTCCATCCCCGTGGATAGGCCTGTCGTGGACGTGTCGTGTAACAGAGTACGTGGCCCTCGGTGCCCGGCTTTGTTCGCTTGGCCTGACGTAGGCAGGGTTCCTCTGTGTTGTAGCGAAGGTCAGCGCTCGTCCTGTTGTGTGGAAGAGCCACGTGGTGTTTTTCCACTCATCAGCTCATGGACACTTTGGGTGTTTCCACTTTTTGGCTAATGTAAATGATGCAGTTGTGAACAGGTGTGGGCAGGTTTTCCTAGGAATGGTACATGTTGAAATGATATATTTTTGAGATGAGTTGGGTTAGATAAAATCTTTCAATTAAAAAAACAGGGCTTCCCTGGTGGCGCAGTGGTGGAGAGCCCGCCTGCCGATGCAGGGGACGCGGGTTCGTGCCCCGGTCCGGGAAGATCCCACGTGCCGCGGAGCGGCTGGGCCCGTGAGCCGTGGCCGCTGAGCCTGCGCGTCCGGAGCCTGTGCTCCGCGACGGGAGAGGCCACGACAGTGAGAAGCCCGCGCGTACCACAAAAAAAATAAATAAATAAAAATAAAAAATAAAAATAAAAATAAAATAAAAAAACAGGAGCCCAGCCACCTTGGAGGAAGGGTCTAAGAAAAGAGCACATGCAGACTAAGGGCTTCCTCCTCTGAGTCCCCTGCCTGTGGACTTGCTCTGCACGGGAAGCTCTGAGGGCTGACGCCCCCAGAACGGTCCTCCTGCCAGAGAGGGAGCCGCGGGCAAGTGTTTGGCTTCCTTGCCCCTGGGTGGAGCGGTGGGGACAGTTCACGCGTCGAATATGCAGTTGCCCAAAGGGACCCCAGAACGATCAGCCCAGATGCCCCTGCTCATGGGCTCACAGCTTTCCTGGGACCTCCTCCCCGTGCCCTGCTGGCACCTGATTCCTTGTCTCCAGGTCGGCTTCGGAAGATCCAAACCTAAGAAGCAGGGACCGTCCAGCTGCCTTCGTTCAGGTGTCAGTTGGGTGAAGTGGTGTCAGGAAAGCGACTGACCACGCTACACCGCAGTTACCCTGCAAAGTAGGAATTAGGATACACACCCGCGTGGTTCCTACGAGGATAAATGAAGTAATTCATACAAAATGCTTAGCACGGTGCGTGCCACTTGGGGAGCGCTCGCTAAATGGTGCTGTCGTTTAAAATGACCTAGAGGACACGTTTCCGTGGCTGAAGCTGTGTCTCTCTGGAACTGCTGAATTTTCAGGGAGCCAGGACTGCTTCCTAAGGTCTGAAACTACACACGGAGGGCTGGCTCTCTTTTTCACTTGCCAGTCAAGTTAATGCGTGACATTTGAGCCCAAGCCTGGTGCTTAGGAGAAATAATAATGCTTCTTAATGATATTTTCTATTTTTAGTGCAGTTTCATTGCCCACAGCTTTGTCATCGTAGCCTTAGTCATCTTGTATTCTTTTGAAAACAAAAAGGGTTCAGTGTATAAAATGAAACGCTCCTATTCTCCCGTGGTGCCTCTCAGGGGCTTAGCGCACCTCTGTTTTCCTTAGCTTTATGGAATTCCGTGTTCACCTGCTCCTTGGGGTGGTCTAGGCGACAGCGGGGACACTGAGCACATCACCGTCAGGGAGGCGGGTGGCAAACGGTAACACCAGACACAGAATCGGCGTGTGATGACTGCAGAGTCTGGGCCAGTCGGCCCTTGGTGCCCGCAGGCCCCACACCCGCAGGTGCGGAGGGCCGACTGAGGGTACCGAAATCACCAGCAGACTTTGCTGTCCTTGGGGGCGGGGGTCTTGGAACCAATCCCCTGCAGAGACCGAGGACTGACCGTACCTCTAGGAAGCAAAAGTTCAAACAGGAAGCAAACGCTCTCCGCCGCTAGGCATCTGCAAAAACCAGGCACACACATATCCGTGTCCCCTCTAACTGTGCGGTGAGATGCACAGACATAAAGGGTACCATCTGATGAACTTCCATAAACGCACACGCATGTAGCCACCACACCGGTCAAGACAAAGAATGTTTCCACCGCCCCAGAAAGATTCCCTTGTGCTTGTCTTCAAATCTGTTCCCACGCACCATGAGAAACCACTGCTTCTTTTGCCGCAGGCAGATTGCTTTTTCCTGTTCTTGAATTTCATGAGAATGGAATCACACAGAGTGAGCTCTTTTGTGTCTGCATTCTCTCGCTCAGGATCATGTTTTTAAGATTCATGCATGTCGTTTCTTTACTTTGTATCGCTGAGTAGTATTCTATTTCATGAGCACTCCACCACTGGTCATTAATTCTCCTGTGGATGGACGTTTCCAGTTTGGGGTTAAGCTACGGTAAGCATCGTGCACGTCTTATTACGGACATATTTGGCAGTTATCTTGGGTAATACCTAGGAGTGATGTTGCCGGATCGTATGCCAAACTGTCTTCCCAGGTGGCTGTACCATTTATGTTCCCACCAGTAATGTATGAGTGATCCCGTTGTCACATCCAACCCAACACTAGGCATTCTCAATGTTTTTAATTTTAGGCACTCAAGTAGGCGTAGAATCATATTTCACTATGGTTTAAATTTACATTTCTCGGATGACTTAATAATTGTTGAGCGTGGTTTCCTGTGCTTATTGGGTACTTGAATATCTTACTTCGTCAAGTGTGTGTTCCAAGTATTTTTGTGCAGTTTTTAGACTGACTGGTGTATTAGTGTTTATCACTGGTTTATAGGAAACCATATATTCTGGATGTAATTCATTTGTGAGATGTATATATAGCAAGTATCTGTTCCCAGTTTGTGACTTAACCTTTTTCATTTTCTTAAAGAGGTCATTTGATGAGCAGAAGTTTTTAACTTGATGAAGTTAATTGAACAAGTTTTCTTTTATGTGTAGCACTTTCTGTGTCTTCTTTAAGAATCCTTTCTCTACCCCAAGGTCATGAAGATACATTTTCAGGAAATTTAGGGTTATAGCTGTTATGTTTCAATCTGTGATCCATTTCAAATTAAGCTTGTGTACGGTGTGAGATAGGAGTTGATGGTCTTTTTTTTTTTTTTTTTTCTCTCCATACATGTACCCAGTTGTCACAGTATCCCTTGTTAAAAAAGAGTTTCCTTTTGCATTGAACCACTTTGGCATGTTTATTGAAAATTAATTGACTCTACGTGTGTGAGTCCCTTTCTGGACTCCATGTTCTGTTTCATGGATCTGTTTGTCTGTCCTGACACCAAGACCACACTGGCTTAATTGCTAGAGCTTGGAATCTGGTAATCTTCCACATTTGTGCTTCTTTTTCAGTTGTTTTGGTTCTATGGGTCCTTTTCTTTTCCCTACAAATGTTAGAATAAAGAATCAACTCGTTAATTTCTTTCAAAAAGGCTTCTCTACTCGCACTGGGATTGCATTCAATACATAGATTAATTTGGGAATAATAAAATCTAAACAGTATTGAGTCTTCCAACCATGAGCATGATACATCCCTCCACTCAGCAACACTTATCGCTTTCAGAATAGAGGTCCTGCATATCTTTTGTTAAATCTGTTCCTCAGCATTCTGTTTTCTGGTGTTACTGTAAATGGAATCTTCATGTAATTTTCCATTTGTTTGCTCCTCATTTATAAAAATACAACAGATACTTGTGTATTGACATAGTATCTTGTGACATTGCTTATTAATTCATGTGTTAGTTCTGGTAGTTGTTTCATAGAATCTTAGGATTTTCCATAGAGACAATCATATCTTCTAAAAATAAAGACAGTTTTACTTTCTGCATTCCAATATTTTTGGATTGTATTTATTTTACTTGTCTTGTAGCATTGGTTGAAACTGCAATACAATTAAATAAGACTGAGAGCAGACATCCTTACCTCATTCCAACCTCAGGGGAAATGCATTCACTCTTTCACCATTGGGTGTGACGTGAGCTGCAGGCTTTTTTGTAGATGCCCTCTGTCAGATTGAGGATGCCCTCTTCTCCCAGTTTACAAAGAGGTTTTTTTGGTCAAATCTCCTTTGACAAAATTGTGTGTTAAATTTTACCAGATGTTCTTTGTGCATTGAATGAAATGGGTTGAGGAAGTTTCCTTTTATTCTTAGTTTTCTAATGGTTTTTTCCATCATAAATAGGTGTTAGGTTTTTGTCACGTGTTCTTTCTGCATCTACTGGGATAACATATGATTTTTCTCCTTTACTCTGTTAAGACAGTGAATTATACCGACTGATTTTCGAATGTTAAAACGACTTTGCATTTCTGGGATAACCCCACTTGTATTCCCAGGAAGTGCTCCTAGGAAAATACTTAGGAATAACTTTAACAAAGGGTATACAGGACCTCTACCGTGATGTAAGATGTAGTCCCTTTTTATATATTGCTAGATTTAATTTTTTAATAATATGTTAAGGAGTTTTGTGTCCATGCTCATGTGGGATATTGGCTTGTAACCTTTTTCTTGTAATGTCTTTGTCATGCTTTGATTGTGGGGTTATGGTGGCCTTATAAAACATATTGGGGGATTTACTTTCTTCTCTGTTTTCTGAAAGATTTTATGTAATTTTGGTGTTATTTCTTCCTATATTCATTTACATGTAATGTATTTCTTGATATGCTTGAGCTTAGATCTACCCTGTTGCCATTTGCTTTTTTATTGATCTTGGGTTCGGTTTCCTGGTTCCTCCTCTTCCGCCTTCTCTTGGGTTCACTGGATAAACTTTTGTATTCTATTTTATTTCTTCTGCTGACTCTTTTTTTTTTTAACGGAAGAAATTAGCTCTTTTTTTTAAAGTCTTTATTGAATTTGTTATAATATTGCTCCTGTTTTATGTTTTGGCTTTTTGGCCACGAGGCATGTGGGATCTTAGTTTCCCGACCAGGCATCAGACCTGTACCCGGTGCACTGGAAGGCGGAGTCTCAACCACTGGACCGCCAGGGAAGTCCCTCTTCTACTGACTCTTTACCTCTGCTTTTTGCATTATTTTTAGTTGGTTGTTATAGTTCACCGTGCATCCTTAACCTTTTTTTTTAATTGCAGGCTTTATTTGTTGGAGATCAATAAAAACACAAAATTGAGTGAAAAGTACAGAGTTCCCACATTTTCCCTCCTTATACACTCACTCAGTCTCTCCCACCATCTGAATCCTGCCTCAGAGCTTTATATTTGTCCCAGTCAGTCAGCCAACACGGACACGTCACTGTCAACCAAAGTCCATAGTTTACATCAGGGTTCACTCTTTGTGTTATACAGTCTGTGGGTTTTCGGATGCATAATGACCTGCATCCACCACTACAGGGTCATACAGAGTAGTTTCTCTGCTCTAAAAATCCTCTGTACTCCACCTGCTCATCCATCCTTTCCCCTAGACCCCTGGCAACCACAGATCTTTTTACCGTCTCCGTAGTGGTGCCTTCTCCAGAATGTCCGTAGTTGGAATCATACAGTCTACAGCCTTTTCAGATTGGCTTCCTTCATTCACTAGGTACTATACATTTCAGGTTCCTCTACCTTTTCATAGCTTCATAGCTCATTTCTTCTGATTTATTCCTTCCCCTATTGAAGGATGTCTTGGGTGCTTCAAAGTTTTGGCAGTTATGAACAGAGCTGCTATAAACATTTGTGGGAAAGTTTTGTGTGGACATAACTTTTCAGCTCCTTTGGGTAACTACCCAGGAGTGCAATTGCTGAATCATACATTTAATTTTGTAAGAAACCACCAAACTGGGACTTCCCTGGTGGTCCAGTGGTAAAGAAGCCGCCTTCCAATGCAGGGGACACGGGTTCGATCCCTGGTCGGGGGACTAAGATCCCACATGCCGCGGGGCAGCTAAGCCCGCGCGCCACAACTACTGAGCCCACGCACCACAACTACTGAGCTCACGCACCTCAACTAGAGAGCCTGCGTGCCGCAAACGACAGAGCCCACGTGCTCTGGAGCCCCCATGCCACAACCAGAGAAGAGAAAACCCACACGCCACAACTAGAGAGAAGCCCATGCGCCGCAACGAAAGATCGTTCGTGCTGCATCTAAGACCCAATGCAACCTAAATGAATAAATAAATAATTTTTTTAAATGTTTTAAAAAGAAACCACCAAAATACCTTCCAAAGTGGCTGCAGCATTCTGCGTTCCCACCAGCAGTGATGAGAGTTCCTGTTGCTCCACATCCTCACCAGCATTTGGTGTTGTCGGTGTTTTGGATTTTTGCCATTCTAATAGGTGAGGAGTGGTATCTCATTATGGTTTCAATTTGCAATTCGCTAACGATATTCAGCATCTTTTCATGTTTATTGGACATCTGTATATCTTTTTTCTTCTCAAAGTGTCTTTTCAGATCTTTGCCCATTTTTAAATCATCCTTAACTTTTTAGCCTAGTTAAAATTAATATTGTGCCACTTCACATAAAAAGTAAGGACTTTGCAGCAGTAAAAGTCCTCCCCACAACCTTTGAGCTATTGCTGCAATACACTTTACATCTATGCTTCACACTGAATGTTTGCGTCCCCCCCACCAAAATTCACACGCTGAGATCCTGACCGACAGTGTGATGGCATTTGGAGGTGGGGCCTTTGAATGGTGAGTAGGTCATGAGAGCAGATCCCTCATGAATGGGATTAGTGCCCTAATAAAAGAGACCCCAGAGAGCTCCCTCACTCCTTCTGCCCTGTGAAGACACTGAAAAGATGGCCACCCATGTACCAGGCGGTGGGCTCTCACCAGACCCCGAACCTGCTGGCGCTTTGATCTTGGACGTCCAGCCTCCAGAATTGTGAGAAGTAAATTTCTGTTGTTTACCAGCCACCGAGTCTCTGGTAGTCTCTTAGAGCAGGCAGAGCAACTAAGATCATTTGCACCCAGTATAAACTCCATAATACAGTATTAAAATGTTTACTTTAAACAGCCAGTTTTCTTTTGAAGAAATAATGAAAAGACACTTAAAGATAAATTTTTTGTAGTTACCTACCTATTTGCCATCTCTGGAGCTTTTATTTTTTTCCCGCAGATTCCAACTCCTGAGTGGTATTGTAGCCCTTCAGCCTGAAAATTTTCTTTTTTCTCTGAGCATCTCTGGAAGCACAGAACAGCTAGTGACTAATTCCCTCAGCCGTTGCTTCTCTGAACATGTCTCTGTTTGCCCTCCTTTGCAAACATATTTCAGGGCGTAGAAGGCTGCATTCAGAGCTTTGTTTTGGTTTTGTTTCTTAAAGGAGGTCTAAAGATGTCCTTTTTTTTTTTTTTTTTTCCCCTGGCTTCCATTGTTTCTGCTGAGAAGTCAGCTTTTATGGTCTCATTCCCCCGCAAACGAATCATTTCATCATGAATCATCATTCCCTTTTTTCCCTCTGGATGCTTTCAAGGTGTTTTTCCTTTATCTCTGGGCTTCAGCACTTTGACTATGTCGTGCCCTGGTTTTCTTTTTGTTTATCCTGCTTGGTGTCCTTTGTTGAGCTTCCATGGTATATAAATGTGTTTTCTTCAAATTTGTAAAATTTTCCACTATTATTTCACTAAGTGTATTTTATGCACCATTCTCACCCCTTTCCTTCTGACACTAATGACATGCATGTTAGAAAGTTTGCTCTTATCCCTCATGTGACTGGCTCTGTTATTTTTTTAAACTTTTTTTCCTCTTTGCTCTTCGGATTGGAGAATTCCTAATGATCTGTCCTCAATTCCCCTGACCCTGCTGCTCACTCCAAACTGCTATAAACCCACCTGTGAATTTTTTTTTTAGCGGCGCGCGGGCCTCTCACTGCTGTGGCCTCTCCCGCTGCGGAGCACAGGCTCCGGACGCGCAGGCTCAGCGGCCATGGCTCACGGGCCCAGCCGCTCCGCGGCACGTGGGATCCTCCCGGATCGGGGCACGAACCCGCGTCCCCTGCGTCGGC
>NC_041221.1:12904393-12911423 GCF_002837175.3 Physeter macrocephalus | reverse complement strand
GACGCGCAGGCCCAGCGGCCACGGCTCACGGGCCCAGCCGCTCCGCGGCACGTGGGATCCTCCCGGACCGCGGCGCGAACCCGGTTCCCCTGCATCGGCAGGCGGACGCGCAACCACTGCGCCACCAGGGAAGCCCCCTCAGATACATTTTTAAATTCAACAATTTCATTCTGTTCTTATTCGTGGATTCCTCTAATAAGATCCCCTGTCTGTTTACTACTTACTAACATCTTTTTTCTTTAGTTTTTGGATGTACTTATATTTGCCACATAAAAGGCAATTATAAGGACACGCTCCTTTCAACTTCTGTGTCATCTGGGGTTTTTTGTTTTTAGTTTATCTTGTGCAGCTTCTGCAATTGTGCAACATTAACGTCCACAGATGGTTCTCAGAAAGGGTTCAGTGTCTTAATAGAGCTTTACAGGAGCCCCCCTGTCGTGTGAACCACCTTCGATCATCTTATTGGATCGGAGTTGATCCTGACAGAATTCTCCCTGACACCGGTCTTCTGGGGTCATGTGACACACCGTCAAAGCCCAGACGCAATGAACCAGGCTTGACTCCCTTTGGTCTCACCGTAATTAAACGTTCCCACAGTGTCCCCTCACTGAGACATTCAAGGTTATCACATAATGGACAGAGTCCCTCCAGCTTGTACAGTCAATCAGCTGCTAGATCTCAAATTCAGACTCCTCTGAGGGCATCCTCGAGAGAATGTCACACCCGTGTCCTCCTCCCTGAAAAGTCCACCCCCGGCCCCACCATGGAGGAGGGGTGGCTCTCAGGGAGGAGGCCAGCGTGCAGCGTGTCTTTGCCCCCCTGGGCTCAGTGCGGCACTGCTCATCTTTGCAGTCCTACGTGGGAACGTGCCGGGGTGGGGGTGGGGGGCAAGGTGGGTTTGGCCGGGTCGTGCAATGGCTTTCTCTCTGCAGCCTCTTTGAGCTCTTAGGAGGCTTACACGATCAACACGGGCAGACCACTCAGAACAGTGCCTGGAACCTAGAAAGTGCTCCATAAAGATTGTTTTGGTTGTTGCAATCCATAGAACAATACAGAAAAATTGCATTGCTAGCTGGCCCAGAAGCTTCTCCCTCCGAGGCATTTTTCTCAAAACTAAGCCTAAGCGGAGAGGAGGGCATAGGGAGGGATTGTATCCAACATCTGAGATCAAACTCAACTACGCAGAGTACAGATCCCAGCTCCAAAAGCGAAAGGGGAAAAAAGAACAATCCAATCCCTGCCGCAGAGGTCCGGCGAGTCTGCCGTGACCCTGCGAGGGCTCGGCCAAGACAGTTACGTACGGGACATTCTCCAAATGTCAGATGTGGTTGCCAGGGCCCTTTGGTCCACTTTGCTTTCTTTGTCACATCTGAATGGCTAACAGGAGGCGAAAGCATCTAGTCAAAGTCACACCGTGGGTCACCTGGGACGTCCCTTTGGCCGCTGATAAACGAGGGTGATTTCTCGACAGGACAGACGGTGGAAAGGGCACTGTTCCTTTAAGGAGTGAGGCCAGGTCACTGTTAATCATATCATTTTATTGTGCTCCTGGGTTGTAAAGGAAACGTCCTCCTTCTGCACGTTTACTTTATGACATCCATAAACAGTGAATTGCGATGACTGTGCCCAGGGCTAGAACATCCTCTCTGGCTGGAGGGGCCCGGAGAGCAAAAGCGGGGCAGAGGTGAATTCCCCCGCTTCTTTCCTGGAGAGGGGCAGTGCCACCTCCCAGAAGCAGGGGCAGGAGGGGACAGAGAGGGAGTCCCCTCTAGGCCCTTCCTACACACAGCCCTGGAAATAAACGCACCCCCAATCTTCAGGGCCTTGGGGTGTCTCTTTGGCCCAAGTAATGGGGGTGATTTTCCCTAATGCAAAGCAAAACACCCCTTTCTGAAGGGATATCCATGTGTTTTTTAAAAAAAAAAAAAAAAAAGCTTTGGGAGGGTGTCTGTTAAGTATGTATTTTTTGAAGGATGCTCAGGGCTTCAGGTGAGGTAGATAAGGTCGGACAGCTCACACATCATATTAACAGCATGGAGACACAATAGCAATATTGTGCAACGGTTGCAGACGTATCAGGAGAGATTGGGACCCACCGTGGACTCCAGGCGGTCCACTCATCGCACCACTGGGGGTTGGGGTTCAGGTGCCCGTGCCGGTGTCCCCATGCAGGGTGTCCCCTCCCTGCATGCCCAGGTGTGGAGCCAGCCTATTACTAGGGCTGCGTTTGCTTCCATTTGCACTGGGGGAGAAGGGCATGCGTGCCAACCAGCTCAGGTGTGCAGAGGATGGAGGAGTGGCCATGGCTGTCATTGTTTCGTCCAGCACGGGGTGGGAAGAGAGGTGCCCATCCGCTGGCTGGCCTAGCCAATCAGGACATCACCTTCCAGCTGACCTTCAGGAACGAGAGGGCCGGGCTGTCCTGTCGACCAGTTAAACCAGATTTTTCTGTCCTTCTGTGCTGCAGAGACTCAGGATTTGTCTGAAACAAGTAAACAGTTCCTGGAAGGGCTGGGAGAGGTGGAGGCGGGTGCCTCGAAGCGTCTGCAGCAGGCCAACGCGGAGTCGGGCAACAGCCGCTGGCATCGGGGAAGGGCAGGACGGGGCTGAGGCGGCGGGTACTGTCCTGGCCACTCACGGGGACAGCTGGCGGAACACCGCGGGGGAGGGTGCCTGTCCTGCCAGCCCACGGGCGGCATCCTGCCCACAAACCCCAGTAGGCGGCTCTGCACCCGTCTCCACGGGGTGGGCTGCTCCAGGCCCCTCGGTTCTGTTCCAGGGGAAGCTCCTGGGGCCACCCTGGTGCAGATCCACGGCCAGAAGCTGGACTGATCTGGCAGCACCCTTAAAACAGGACTCGGATTCTGCCAGACTCCAGGATTGTCCTGGAACGAAATTAAACGCTTCTGTAATGTGTGGGAGACCCTGCCAGCCCCAGCATTTACCCGTCGGGGCCCGTCACCTGAGAGGCCAGCCAGATAAGGCCCCCAGAATATCTAGGCTAGGCCCATCCAGGTGGAAGCAGGGAAAAAGCAGCCCAGACCCGAAGAGGCTGATGACAAGCCTACGGAGACCTCTGTGCTTACGACTGACCATTTGGCCTTTATTAAATCTTCTGCTTTTATGAAAGCTGTGGGTGCCTGGGAATAAATCACGGTGAGCTTGGAGCAGTGTCCCGGATGTTCGCTAGCGGGTGCTGGGTTCAGGGACACTTCTGATGGTACGTCAGCTGTTCTCGTGGAGCGGAGTTTTCTCTGGAGAGCACGTGAGTCACCCAGGACTCTGCTGGCTCCCCTCAGCCTCCATCCTGTGGGCCAGCAGTCATTCTGCGGGCTCGCATTCTTTCAGTCGTACTTCCTCTCTCCCAATTTTCTCAAAAACTTCGAGATCCAGAGAGACCCCCAAAGACCCAATCATGTCCAACCCGGAATTGCCAGCATCCCTGGCTGTGGCTGGTTACTCTTAAAGCTATTTTAAAATTTGCAAAGCAAAAACACTTGAATTCATGCTTCGATTTTTAAAATTCGATATCTGCCACGTAGCATCTAGGAAGTAGGTGGGTTTCCCACACGCTGTCAGACTTTCCCGATCGGGTGAGGTTTGGCCACCACGGTTGGGCGCGAGTACTATTTGCGGCTGAAAACTGCCTGTTGCCCCCGATCCAGGGGCTTAGGGCTCGCTGAGGCCTCTAGGGGAATGAAGAGCACCTTCGGGACGGCGCAGGGAGGCTGCGGCTGCTTCTCAGTCTGGCCCTGGACCCCCAGAGCTCTGCCTGTCACCCCAGGGACGACGCACACCCCGGGGAAGACACTCAAAGCAAGAGAAGGTGTCAGAGAGCCCGTGGCTGCCGGCGACCTTAGTGAGGTAATAACGACACCCGTGGCTGCCGGCGACGCTTAGTGAGGTAATAACGACACCCGAGGCTGCCGGCGACCTTAGTGAGGTAATAACGACACCCGTGTCTGCCGGCGACCCTTAGTGAGGTAATAACGACGCCCGTGGCTGCCGGCGACCCTTAGTGAGGTAATAACGACACCCGTGGCTGCCGGCGACCTTAGTGAGGTAATAAAGACACCCGTGTCTGCCGGCGACCCTTAGTGAGATAATAACGACACCCGTGGCTGCCGGCGACCCTTAGTGAGGTAATAACGACACCTGTGTCTGCCGGCGACCCTTAGTGAGGTAATAACGACACCTGTGGCTGCCGGCGACCTTAGTGAGGTAATAACGACACCTGTGGCTGCCGGCGATGCTTAGTGAGGTAATAACACCTGTGGCTGCCGGCGACCCTTAGTGAGGTAATAACGACACCCGTGTCTGCCGGCGACGCTTAGTGAGGTAATAACGACACCTGTGTCTGCCGGCGACCCTTAGTGAGGTAATAACGACACCCTGTGTCTGCCGGCGACCCTTAGTGAGGTAATAACAACACCTGTGTCTGCCGGCGACCCTTAGTGAGGTAATAACAACACCTGTGGGTGTCAGGCGACCCTTAGTGAGGTAATAACAACACCTGTGGGTGTCAGGGACCCTTAGTGATGTAATAACAACACCTGTGGGTGTCAGGGACCCTTAGTGATGTAATAACATCTGTGATGTAATAACAACAGCTATGGCTGTTGGCAACCCTTAGTGATGTAATAACGACACCTGTGTCTGTTGGTGACCCTTAGTGATGTAATAACAGCTGTGGGTGTCAGGGACCCTTAGTGAGGTAACAACAACACCTGTGTCTGTTGGTGACCCGTAGTGATGTAATAACAGCTGTGGGTGTCAGGGACCCTTAGTGAGGTAACAACGACACCTGTGTCTGTTGGTGACCCGTAGTGATGTACTAACAGCTGTGGGTGTCAGGGACCCTTAGTGAGGTAACAACGACACCTGTGTCTGTTGGTGACCCATAGTGATGTACTAACACTTGCAATGTAATAGCAACAGCCAACAGCCAACAGCCAACATAGGAGCGCTCGCCCCGGGCTAGGCACTGTCCTGAGTACTTTACACACATTAAGTCAATTAATTTTAAATTCAGAACTCCCCTGGGAGGAAACGGTGGCCCGTGACAGGAATGCCAGTGCTCTGGGGTGCAGGGGGTGGGGGGTGGCGGGAGGCACCCACTTCCTGACCAGGCTCTGTTTATGGTTGTGTGGGTGTGGTTGGCCTTCTGCACAGAGGCATTTTTTTGCTCTTCTCCCCTTGCAAAAGAGTGCAGATTGCGCAGTATCTAAAGAGGCAGCTCAGGGCGAAATTACGTGCATGGCAGTGGTGTGGGCAGTGGCGCCCTGGGGCTTTCTCGCCGCCAGCTCACCTCTGTGCCCGGGCCCTTTCGGAGGACGTCGGGTTTGTTGTCACGGGGGGCACACGGGCTGAGGTGCAGCTCTGACGTGGACCGGAATATGAGTGTCCACGCCTTGGACTGAGCTGGGAGCAGGAAGGTATGGGATGAAGTAGCGAGAAGCGTTATTGCTGCTTGGGCTGGAAATTAAATTTCGGCATCAAATTCCTATAATGCTCAAAGGAGCCCCCCTCAAAAGTCCAAAGGAAAATTCCCCCTTAACTTTTTCTTTCCATTCTATCTATTAAATTTTTTATTAAACCGTTTAAAATGATTATAGACTCACATAGAGTTGTAAGAAAAAAGGCAGAGAGACCCAGGCACCCTTTACCCTTTTTTCCCCAGTGGTAACATCTTTCAGACTGTAGTAAGATATCCCCCCTGGGCTGTTGGCACTGATGCAGTCCAGATACAGAGCATTCCATCCCCCCAACGCACGAGCCCCCCTTTTATAGCCTCCCCCAGATCCATCCCTTCTATTCCCCACCCCTCCTTAACCCCTGGCACTCGCTAATCTGCTCTCCATCTCTATCTACTCTTGTCATTTCAGGAATGTTCTATAAGTGCATTCATCCAGTGGGTGAGTTTGGGGATTGACTTTCTTCACTCAGCATAATTCTCTGGAAATGCATCCAGGTTGTTACGTGTATCACCAGTTCAGTCCTTTTTATTACTGGGTAATATTTCATGGTGTGGCCGGAATCCAGTCCGTTTATCCATTCACCTATTGAAGGGCATCTGGGTTGTTTCTGGTTTGGAGCAATTAAAACTAAAAGCTGCTCTGAACATCACGTACCAGCTTTTGTGTGAACATAACTTGTCATTCTCTGCCCCAGAGGGCAATTGCTAGGTCATACATACAGTAGTTACATACTTAGTGTTCTTAAGGAATTGTCAAACCGTTTTCCAGCATAGCTGTACCATTTTACATTCCCACCAGCAGGGTGTGAGTAAAGCCAGTTTCTCCACATCTTTTCCAGCATTGGGGGTTGTCACTTTTTTTTATTTTAGCTTTTTTGATAAGCGTGCAGTGATATTTCAGTGTGGTTCTAATTTGCATTTCCCAACGACTCATGTAGCTCAGCATCTTGTCATGTGCTTGTCATCCATCTATATATTCTCTCAGTAAAATGTCTGCTCGTGTGCTCTGCCCATTTTCAAATCGGGTTGTTCTGTTTTTCACTGTAGAGTTTTGACAGTTCTTTTCATCGTCTGCATTCAAGTCTTTGTCAGATAACGTGGTTTGCAAATATCTTTTTCCCGGACTATAGCTTTTCATCCTCTTAACAGGATTTTTCTCAGAGGAAAAGTTTTACTTTCGATGAAGCCCAGTTTATCAATTTTCCCTTTTATGGATTTTGTGTTTTCGGTGTGAAGTCTGAGAACTCTCTGCCTAGCCCAAGAACCTGAACATTTTCCCCTATTTTTTTTCCTAAAAGTTTTATAGTTTTCTATTTTACATCCAGGGTCCACTTTGCATTAATTTTTATATAAACAGTGAGGTTTAATTCGAGGCTTATTTTTCTTTCTTTTTTTTTTAAACATCTTTATTGGAGTATGATTGCTTTACAATGGTGTGTTAGTTTCTGCTTTACAACAAAGTGAATCAGTTATGCATATACATATGTCCCCATATCTCTTCCCTCTTGCGTCTCCTTCCCTCCCACCCTCCCTATCCCACCCCTCTAGGTGGTC
>NC_041221.1:12872778-12902823 GCF_002837175.3 Physeter macrocephalus | reverse complement strand
GGTGGTCACAAAGCACTGAGCTGATCTCCCTGTGCTATGCGGCTGCTTCCCACTAGCTATCTATTTTACATTTGGTAGTGTATATATGTCCATGCCACTCTCTCACTTCGTCCCAGCTTACCCTTCCCCCTCCCCGTATCCTCAAGTCCATGCTCTAGTAGGTCTGCGAGGCTTATTTTTCTGCCTGTGAAAGTTCAATTGCTCCAGCCCCATTCATTGGGAAAACAATCTTTCCACCATTGAATTGCTTTTGTTCATTGGTCAAGCATCAGTTGGGCGTATTTGTGTGGGTATCATTCTGGGTCCTCTGTTCTGTTATCTGTGTCTAACATTCCACGAATCTCACAGTCTTGACTATTAGCTATGTAATAGGTCTTAAAATCAGGTAGACTGATCTGTCCCATTTTATCTTCTTTTTCAAGATTGTTTTAGCAATCCTAGTTCTTTTGCATTTTCATGGGAATGTTAGAATAATCTTGTCTAGTTCTACAAAAAATCTTGATGGGGTTTTGGTAGGAATTGTGCTAAATCTATATATTAATCTGGGGAGAAGGGACATCTTTACTGTGTTGTCTTTCAAACCATGAAAATGGTAGGTCTCACCATCTATATATCTTTTTTTATTTCTTTCCGCACACAGCTTGTGCATATGTTTTGTTATATTTACACTTAAGTTGTTTGAGCTTTTCTAAGTGTTTGTAAATGGTGTTGTGATTTTAATTTCAGTGTCTCCATGGTCATTGCTAGTATATAATCAATATTGTATCTTTATCTTGTATCCTGTGACCTTGCTGAACTCACTTATCAGTTTTACTTTTATATTTTGCTGAATTCTAATTGCTAATATTTTGTTCAGGATTTTTGCATCCACATTAACGAGGGATATTGATTTGTAGTTTTCTTTTTTTGTTGTCTTTGTTGGATTTCGTATCAGGTTAATACTAGCTTCATAAAATGAATCGGGAGGTGGACCCTCCTCTTCTGTTTCCTAGAAGAAATTGTTCAGAATTGTATTACTTCTTCCTTAAATGTTTGTAGAATTCTCCAGTGAAACCATATGCAACTGGAATTTCCGTGGGGAGAGTTTTTAAATTAGAAACTCAGTTTCCTTAATAGATACAGACTGTTCAAATTACCTATTTCATATTGGATGAGTGTAGTAGTTCATACTTTTCTAGGAATTGGTCCATTTTCATCTAGGATGTCAAAGTTATGTGTTTAGAGTTGTTGGTAGTGTTCCCTTGTTATCCTATTGATGTCTGCAGGGTCTGTAGTGCTATCCCCCTTTTCATTCCAAATACTGGTGATCTGTGTCTTCTCTCTGTGTTTCTTAGTCTTGCCAGGGATTTGTCACTTTACTGATATTTTTAAATAACCAGCCCTTTGTTTCATTGATTTTCCGCGTGTTTTTCTGTTTTCTATTTCATAGATTTCTGCTTTTTATTATCTCCTTCCTTCTGCTATTGCTTTAGGTTTATTTTGCTCTTCTTTTTCTAGGTTCTTAGATTATTGTGTTGAGGGTTTTCCTCTCTGCTAATGCAAGCATGTAGTGCTATAAATATTCCTCTCAGCACTGCTTTAGTTGTGTCCCACAGCTAAATTTTGATGTGTTGTATATTCATTTTCATTCAGTTCTATGTCTGTTTTTTTTTTTTTTTTTTTTGTGGTATGCGGACCTCCCTCTGCTGTGGCCTCTCCCGTTGCGGAGCACAGGCTCCGGACGCGCAGGCCCAGCGGCCATGGCTCACGGGCCCAGCCGCTCCGCGGCACGTGGGATCCTCCCAGACCGGGGCGCGAACCCGGTTCCCCTGCATCGGCAGGCGGACGCGCAACCACTGCGCCACCAGGGAAGCCCATCTATGTCTGTTTTTATATCCCTTGAGACTTCCTCTTTGACCCATGTATTACTTCGAAGTGTGTTGTTTAGCTTCACAGTGTTTGGAGATTTTCCTGCTATCTTTCTGTTACTGATTTCTAGTTTGATTCTCTTAAAGGTCAGAGACCATACTCTATATGGTTGCAGTTCCTTTAAATTTGTTGCGGGTTTTTGTGTGTGTGTGTGGACAGCATATGGTCTATTTTGGTATACGCTTCATAGGCACCTGAAAAGAATATGTGTTCTGCAGTCGTTGACAGACTTTTTTTTTTTTAAACATATTTTTATTTAAATGTATTTATTTATTAATTTATTTATTTTTGGCTGCATTGGGCCTTCGTTGCTGCGTGTGGGCTTTTCTCTAGTTGCAGCGAGCAGGGGCTGCTCTTCGTTGCAGTGCGCAGGCTTTTCATTACAGTGGCTTCTCTCGTTGTGGAGCATGGGCTCTAGGTGCATGGGCTTCAGTAGTTGTGGCACACGGGCTCAGTAGTTGTGGCTTGCAGGCTCTAGAGCGCAGGCTCAGTAGTTGTGGCGCACAGACTTAGTTGCTCCGTGGCATGTGGGATCTTCCCGGACCAGGGCTCAAACCCGTGTCTCCTGCATTGACAGGCGGATTCTTAACCACTGTGCCACCAGGGAAGCCCCCGTTGATAGACTTTTAAATATATCTCAAGACTTTGAGACAGGTCATTAACTCTTGAAGGTTATGTGATACATTACTTTTTTAAACTTTTATTTATTTATATATTTTTTATTGGAGTATAGTTGCTTTACAATGCTGTTAGTTTCTGCTGTACAACGAAGTGAATCAGCTCTATGTATACCTATATCCCCACCCTCTTGGACCTCCCTCCCCTCCTCCCCCCACCCCACCCATCCATCTAGGTCACCACGGAGCACGGAGCTGAGCTCCCTGTGCTGTACAGCAGGTTCCCACTGGCTATCTATTTTACACAGGGTAGTGTATTTATGTCAATCCTAATCTCCCAGTTCATCCCACCCTCCCCTTCCCCCACCCATATCCACACATCCATTCTCTACATCTACGTCTCTGTTCCTGCCCCATAAATAGGTTCATCTGTACCATTTTTCTAGATTCCACATATATGTGTTAATATACGATGTTTGTTTTTCTCTTCTGACTTATTTCATTCTGTATGACAGACTCTAGGTCCATCCACATCTCTACAAATGACCCAAATCCATTCCTTTTTATGGCCAAGTAATATTCCATTGTATATATAGAATATATATACATCTTCTTTATCCGTTCATCTGTTGATGGACACTTAGGTTGCTTCCATGTCCTGGCTATTGTAAATAGTGCTGCAGTGAACATTGGGGTGCATGTGTCTTTTTGAATTATGGTTTTCTCAGGGTATATGCCCAGTAGTGGGATTGCTGGGTCCCAAGTAATATTCCATTGTATATACAGAATATAGATACATCTTCTTTATCCGTTCATCTGTTGATGGACACTTAGGTTGCTTCCATGTCCTGGCTATTGTAAATAGTGCTGCAGTGAACATTGGGGTGCATGTGTCTTTTTGAATTATGGTTTTCTCAGGGTATATGCCCAGTAGTGGGATTGCTGGGTCGTATGGTAGTTCTATTTTTAGTTTTTTAAGGACCCTCCATACTGGTCTCCATAGTGGCTGTACCAATTTTACATTCCCACCAACAGTGCAAGAGGGTTCCCTTTTCTCCACACCCTCCAGCATTTGTTTCTAGATTTTTTGATGATGGCCATTCTGACCAGTGTGAGGTGATACCTCATTGTAGTTTTGATTTGCGTTTCTCTAATAATTAGTGATGCTGAGCATCTTTTCCCATGCCTCTTGGCCATCTGTATGTCTTCTTTGCTGAAATGTCTATTTAGGTCTTCTGCCCATTTTTTGATTGGGTTGTTTGTTTTTTTGATATTGAGCCGCATGCGCTGTTTGTATATTTTGGAGATTAATCCTCTGTCAGTTGCTTCATTTGCAAATGTTTTCTCCCATTCTGAGGGTTATCTTTTCATCTGGTTTACGGTTTCCTTTGCTGCGCAAAAGATTTCAGAATAAGTGATCTAAAATCCTGCTGAGTTCACCGAGGAGGGCTGTGAAACCTTCTCTCTGGTGATTCTTATCAGTGGAGTCACCATCTTTCTTCCCTGATAGGTGTGGGCCTCTCTGAAGGGTAGAACTTGGATCAGCTCAACATATGTCTCAATGAAGTTTCCTGGCTGACATTTTTACTCTTATATTTCTAAGAGCTACAACAAGACATTGTTTCCCTTCTTCTCATCAAGTTATAGAATGCTAAAGCCAGAGGAAACCTTGGGTCATCTGGTCCACCCTTTCATTTGGCAAGTGAAGGAAGAAGGTCCAAGTGGTTAATTTAGATTAATTTTTAAAATACTTTTATGAAATTAACATATGTTTATTATAGAAATGTATTAGATATAAAGAAACAAAAATAAGGAAAGAAAGTATATGTATAATCTTACAACCAAAAAGTAACTAGAATTATTATTTTGCAATGTATCCTCCCAAGTTTTCAGAAATGGGATCACACTGTACTACTATTTTGTTTTCTTTAACAATAGACATGAACATTTTCCAAGATGTTATTCCTAATAGCAGAGTGTTTCCACGGTACAGATATACCAGCATTTATATGCTATAAGTGATGAGCATTTGATGGGCATAGAGGCCGTTACAGTTTTCGCTGTGTTAAATAACATGGTGATGAACATCTTTCTCCTAGAAATGAAGACACTAGATCATTTTTAGCTTTTCAGCCCTGTTGCCAAATTGGATTATCAACGTTTTTTGTTCGTCTGGACAGGCTTGGTTTGGTTTTGACTTGTGTTGGTTTTAGAGTCAATATAGAAGATGACATGAGTTCAGGAGGAGGCCTAGTTTAGGTCCCCGGCGTTTCAGGGCGTGAACTAGATGGCCATCTGGATCCAGGAGGAGAACCCTCCCTTCCTCAGAGGGTGGAGTTGCTGGAACAGTGCCGTGCAGTCTACACCTTCCTATGCGGCATCCCGCCTTGGGCCCGGTCAGGAAACAGGAAAGCAGGCAGGTTATATTCAGCCTGGGACCTGAACCTTGTAAAACCAGCCACCCAGCCCAGGCAACAAAGGGACAAACTTGCTCACCCCGGCCTGCTTCCTCTCTCTGGGACCTGCCGTGAGAACACTGTTTTGCACTCAAAATATGCCTTGAACTCGCTTTGTCATAGTAATTGCCCCCATAAAATGGACCAGGGCACCACATGAAAATGTCCCGTAGTTAGAGACCCAGTCCTGCCTGCTTTTTATGGCTGGCGCAGAGACCGCGGGGGGACCTCAGCCCAGGTCACTCTGCCCAGGCACCGCTGAGAGCAGTCCAGGAGGGAAAGAGCGTCTGAAGGTGGACAGGAAATCCCCGGCCCAGGAGAGGCCCTGCTGCTGAGAGGCGGCCAGAGCACCCCTCCAGGTACCCGAGCCGCTCCCTGGCACGGCGCTGGCACCACTGCCCACAACGTGCGGGTTCAGCCCGTGGTCCGCACCGCGTGCCCTTTTCCGTCAGTCTTTCTTTCTTCATCTGCAGAGAAAGAAGAATTGATCCAGAGCGTGCTGACCCAGGTGGCAGAGCAGTTCTCAAGGTACAGAATCTTCTAGATGCGTCATCTCCAGAGCTGGGTGCTTTTTCTCTTCATGGCTGGGGTGGGCCACTTGCTCTGAGGCTGTCTTGGCCGGCAGGCTCTGATAGATCACTTGCCCCCAGAAGCTGCCTCCCCAGTGGAATCCTCTGGGGACTTACGTACCTAAGCCAGCTTGGATGGGGTCCAGGAAACGCTCGTCAGGTGCCACAGACCACGTCAAGCGGGTGTTTTCAGGACGAGAGCCCGTGTTGCTGGTAACTTTCCCAGCTGGCCCTTCTGGGGTTAGGACTTCAACCTACAAGAACCGACAGCTTTCACAGAGATCCTGTGTAGCTGTGCGGCTTCCTCTCCATTCTGAGTTATCCTGCCGGTTCTGGGCCAGTGCTTTTCCATTTCTCAGTTACCTCGCTGTGGCATCTTACTGCCCGAGGGTAGTGAAAATGGGGCAAGGCCGTAGGGTGTTTTCTTAAAGCCCAAGAGTTGTTGAACTGAATGGGTTGGAGCCCGGAGAAGGGCTCTGTGCCCAGCAGGGCAGGGGGTGGGGCTGGACCATGCCCTCTGTGGGCAGAGGACCTGGTCCTCCCCGGAGAGCATCAGCCCACTGCCCACGTATGGGGAAGTAAGCATACCTGCTCTGCGTTCCCATCTTGGAAAATATACCTTTGAGATAATTCAGGGGTGTGTCTTTTTCCTCCTCCCCCTCACCACCCCTCCCCAACTCCCGTGAGTTCCTTAAAAGCAACTGCTCCGTTCGAGCCCCTCACCGGCCCACCTGTAGGCCTGACCACAGCAGGGGGTCGGCAGATGTTGGCTGAACCCATTTCAACTTGGAGAATTTGATGAGTTATGTTGTTTTGTTTGGTTTTTTCCTTCCTATAGAGCATTTAAGATCAACGAACTGAAAGCTGAAGTTGCACAACACTTGGCGGTGCTGGAGAAGCGCGTTGAACGTGAGTGACGTGTTGGTTCCCTTTTGCTGATTTTTGTCTTGTAAGCGCTGCTTAAAGTAACCACTTGAAACCGTGGCACTTGGTGAAGGCAGCGGAGGCGAGGCTGACAGCAAATGTCTTTTCTTTGGGAAATGCGCGAAAGTTACTTTCGAAGTTAACAAGGGTTAGAACAGTGATGAATCTTAAGTGTTTTATTTCTATTTTAAAAGTAACTCGGTAACACGTGACGTGTCATAAGTGCCATCTTATAAGTATGCAGTAACTTGCAACATGGTACTTATCGTAGCGCAGCCCCTGGAATAGGGTCTCTTCAGTGCAGGAGAGCACAGCACGAAACCGTGAGGCCCCCAGACGTAGCCCCCTCCAGAGAAGAACTTCTGCAGAATAACTTGTGTGTGTGTCTTTTTACAAAAATGAGAATGCACCGACCCATACTCTGTGGTTTCACAATTTTGGGGGGAAGATGTCTACTAAATCATTACCGGGCCTTGATTCAGTGACCAAATAGCTGAAACTCTGGGAGGAAAACAGCTTCCAGTCACTCACCCTTTGTGTTCCCATCCATCAAATAAGGAACAAAGCTTGAATCCCACGTGACCCACAATTCCCCGTTCAATGCACGACGGGGAGGCTCTTTGTCAGTGTCAAGGCCAAGGTTAATGGCTCATGGGCACCACATTTACTGACTTCCGGAATGAGTAAACAGACTCCAAACCTGAGGCCATCGGGGTCGTGGCATCACAGACTCTACCTGGCTGACTCATGGAATATGCCACTTTTCATATCGTGTATGAATTGCTTGGAGTTTTTCCAAGAAAAATAATTCAGGATCATGTCCAAAACCAATTCACCTAAATAACTTGAATCATGATTTATATAGTTACCCTTTTCAAAGTATGGCAACATTTTAAAAATCCATTTGCTCGTATCACCCTGGGGGCTTTGTTTTTCTCCCCCAAAAATCATGGTACCCAGAAACTGCCGTGAACTTAGTTTTCTGGGAGTGGTGCTGATACTCTGAATATAAAGGGGTTGGAATGTAGCACATTGTTTCTGCTGGATGTTTTTTCAAAAGAGAGAGCTTCATAATAAAGAAACTTCGGTTTGGGAAAAAAAAATAAAATCCATTTGGTCATTAGAGCTTCAGAACAGTTTTATTTTCCCCGTTGGTGATGAAGGAGCCACCAAGAGATTAAGTGACCTGCTCAAGTTCATTCAGCAAATTGGAAAAGTAAATAAAACTGGGGCCAGCCCCGGGGTCCTGGCGGGGCTGCTGTCACTGTCACCTTTCCCCATGGGGAGCCAGTGCCACAGCGGGGCTTGGAAGGCCTGAGGATGCAGGTTAGAAAGCAGCTGTGACAGCTGGCCTCGCGGCTACAGCCGCAAACACTGGTCATGGCTGCCCTGAGCAGAAAAGAGGTTTTGCCCTAAGGGACTGGGGGAGCTCCCCTGGGTGTCAGGAGGGCTCAGGTCCAGGGCTCAGTAGCTCTGCAGCAGGAGCGATACCCCAAACCCCACGTAGAGCTGATGCTGTGAGGATGCCGATCTGGTGGATCTGAGCCCCAGATGTACAGTAAGTACCCCCCCCCGGCACCTCTAGATCTGTGCTTGGACCCCCGTAGCCCCTGTGGCCACTGCTGTGCATACATCAGGCTGCTTCTCTGTACACGAGCTACAGATCCAGAGTCTGGACAGAGCTGGATCAGGTGCCCACACCCTCGCTGCAAGGACGGCCAAAGAAAGCAAGTGTTAGCGTCCTGTGGCTCTCAAGACAAAGCACCACAGACTGGGGGGCTTAAAACAACAGAAACGGATTCTCCCACCGTCTCGAGGCCAGAAGTCCGAGATCAAGGTGTCGGCAGAGTCAGTTCCTTCTGGAGGGGAATCTGTCCCAGGCCTGCTCCAGCTTCCAGGACGCCCACGGGCCTTGGCGTGTGGCCTCGTCACTCCAGGCTGCCGCCGCCTGCACGTGGCCTTCTGCCCTTGCATCTGCATTCAGGTCGTCCTTCTCTCAGGACACCTGTCTGTGGATTTAGGGCCCACCCTCACCCAGAATGATCTCATCTCGAGATCCTTTTTCTAAACAAGGTCACACTCTCATTCTGGGGGTCAGGATGTGAGCCTGTCCTTTACGGGGGCACAGTTCAACCCACTGCCGTGAGCGTTTGGGGTTTCCGTCTTCTGCCATGGGCGGCAGGCTCAGCTTCCCACCAAGGCCCATAGAGTAGGGAGCTCTCTGGACGTGGGAGAGGCTCAGCCAAAGAACACAAAAAACATTCACTGCCGAGTCACCACCTACAATCACGGAGATGAACAGTCATACAGTCCCCACCTGGAGAGCAGATGCCTGGGGGGTGGGGACGGGTGGGGGGTGACAGGTGCCTCCGGCTTCGTCCCCCTCTCCTCCGGCTCCACTGACCACTTCCCCCCGCCCCACACGGAAGCCAGCTCCGGTGCCGCGGTCCCTTGGAAATGGGCAGGTTGAAGAGGCCATTAATTAATTCTCAGAACTCCTGCAGAGAGCTGTGTTGACTTCAACTCGAGAGGCTGCCGGTGTCTGGCCGAGGGGACGGCAGTCAGGCTGAGAAGTGTTCTTACTTTGCCTTCAAGTGGCTTGTGGATTGAGGACCATTAAAGGGTGGATCCCCGGTGACCTTCTCCCCAGCATGTCCTTGCCCGGAATCCTCCAGAACTAGCTCGCATATCCTCCAGAACTAGCTCGCATCTCCTCCTGGGGCTCTTGTGTAAATCAGATAACTCAGGCACGTGCGCATAAGTTACCTGGAGGACGGCGCCACCCCTTCGTCCCCCAGCTCAGGCTCACTGCACAGATCAAAATTACGAGTGTTTTTACTCGTGGTATTAATTTCCAGCACCAGAGACCTGGGCACCGAAGGAGTGGGATGAAGAGAGCTTGTATTTCTCAGGAGGAAGAGGAGGTTAGGGTTAGGGTTCCAGGAGCTGCGGTCAGGTGGCCAGGTGTGGGCAGCGGCCTCCCCCCATGGCCCACTTTGGTACCTCTCCCTGCATCAGCCCCTGGCCTCCGCACCTCCTCCTGGCCGCCCGCTGCCCACAGGAACGTGGCTGTGGGGGCCCACGCACCCCCGGAGGTGGCCCTCATCCTCCCTGAACTCCACCTGGCTTTGGGCGCACCCCTTCCTGGCGCTTGTGACTGACCGCCCCCCCGGGCTCCCCCAGCCTCTGCGTTAGCGCGAAGGTGGGCGCGGTCACCTCACCTGTGCTGAGCCCCGGGGGGTATGAGCTCCTAAGAGCCGCCCAGACACAGCAATCAGGGCCTCCCCCCAAGACATCGCAGGGACCTTGGAAATGGACAGGGGAGGCCTTTGGAGGACAGGGGTTCTGCAGCTGGACCTCTCCCGCAGGTCACTTGGGGAACTGGTCATCCGAGCCACTCAGAAGGTCAGCGCTGACCCTGCAGAGCTGCCAGAAGCAAGCCGGCCTGCGCTGCTGGCCTGGGAAGGCTGCCGGGCATCTGACTGCCAGGCTGCTCCGCTGGGCCCGGCCAGATATGGACGCACACACACACACAGACACACAGACACACAGACACACGCACACGCACACACACACACGTAAGCACACACAGAAACGTAGGCACATACACTCACACACATACACGAACCGCCGCGTACATACACACAGAAACACACATGCCATGCTCGTGCACACACACACTTTGTCTGGTATGTGTGAGCTCTTAGGAGCTGTTCTCTGCTTCTTGAATTCAAAGAGGCACCAGCTAGAACCACACCATCTGTAAACCACATTGCATTGATTTGACTTGTTTTAAATGGAATTTCCTGCCTTTTTTTTTTTTAACCTTCTCAAGTGTATAATTCTTTGGAATCAAATGTAAATTTTGCCATAGCTCTTAATTCACCTTAAAAGCTTTCCTTCCTTTTCTATGAAATGCTTTCCGTCTTTGGGAGGCTGGGGTCTCGCTTAGCTGAGAAGCCATTTCCTAAACACAGGACATCCAGGGCCTCCCCTCACTTCCCGGTTGGAGATGGACCATCCAGGGGCGCCCCTCCCTCCCTTCCTTCCTTGTTTGCGGGAAGGGCCCAGGCACCCTGCAGTGGGCACAGGGCAGTCCTGGCCCTGTTCAGCCTTTGTGCCTGCCGGGGCCTGGCCCAGAACCTACAGGCTAGAGAGCTGGCCCCATGGGGCAAAGTTTACAGCCTGGTCATGCAAACAACCCAGAAGACTGAAACCAAAGCTTGCTTTTCTTTTTGTCACTGGGGAAATGTGCTTTATGCAAATTCTTTACCAAAGTCCTTGGAGGAAGTGCTGAAACCCGAGGCTCTATTCCTACGTGGCTATAAGCAACTTTCAAAGCTCTGCAGCCTAACTAGGGCCTTGCCTGCCCACAGCCGGCCTCTTAGGAGAGCCCAGCGGGTCAGGGGGAGAAGGGAGTAGGACAGAGCTGCCTTCGTGGCCTGACCGTGACCGAGCCGTTACTCCTGCCTGCTGAGGCCCCGTCCCCGAAGCCAGTGTCCCTCTTAGAAAATCATTCTTAAGGGTCCTCCAGGTGGCCGTGACCTACAGAGGCCCAGAGAACCCCTTCTAAAGCCTGAGAGAACAGCAGTGTCCAGCTGGTCTTCACACGGCCAGGCAGCCTGGGGCTCCGGAGCCTCTGCTTCAGTTTGGGGTTCTGGTCCGTGCCCGCCTGTGTTTCAAGTTTGAGACTAACAAGTGGGAAACTGACATCCGTCTCCACCCTGAGTCCTCCCTGGTGTCAGTGCAGGACCTGGGGGAGGCCCAGCTCGGACGGCCTTCTCCCTCCCCCAGGATCTTCCACAAGGCAGCCTGGTGTCCAGCAAGGCCTGGGAGCGGCAGCCCTGGGTCTGCTGGTGCCTGAATCCCCGAGGGCTCTCGCCGCCTCCGGGCTTCCTCCCGGCGGTCTGGCTCTTTAATCCCGTGACGCATTGTTTTTCTCTTCCATTGATTAATGCACTTTTGCCATCTCATTACTCACTATCAATTTCCTTGGCAACCAGGCTCTATTTCATAAACATCATTGCGGTAAATTCTATCATTCCGTGTTGCCCAAAAGGCTTAATCTTAACATCACTCCCAATAAATGGCCAAGGAACCTGATCTACATCAATTTCAATATCCACACAATCTAACATCAGGCAACCACCAAGAACCATGAGCTAGGAAGCAGCTGCTAACAGGAGCGCCCTGGACTTGTTGGTGATGGAGAGAAGCAAATGAGAAAACCTTATCCCAATTCTGCCTTTTTTAAAGTAAGAAAGATAAATAGATATTTAGGTTGCATGGGGGTGGGAGAAAAATGCCTGGAAGGATACACACCAATATATACAATATTAAATGAGTTCTCTGGGCCAGTAGGCTCATGGATAAGTTTTTTTTTTTTTTAATTTTTGGCTGCTTTGGGTCTGTTGCTGCACGCGGGCTCTCTCTGGTTGCGGGGAGCGGGGGCTACTGTTGGTTGCGGTGCGCGGGCTTCTCACTGCGGTGGCTTCTCTTGCTGCGGAGCACGGGCTCTAGGCGCACGGGCTTCGGTAGTTGTGGCACGCGGGCTCAGTAGTTGTGGCTCGCGGGCTCTAGGGCGCAGGCTCAGCAGTTGGCGCACGGGCTTCGGTAGTTGTGGCACGCGGGCTCAGTAGTTGTGGCTCGCGGGCTCTAGAGCGCAGGCTCAGCAGTTGTGGCGCACGGGCTCAGCTGCTCCGCGGCATGCGGGATCTTCCCGGACCGGGGCTCGAACCCGTGTCCCCTGCATCGGCAGGCGGACTCTTAACCGCTGTGCCACCGGGGAAGTCCCGTGGATAAATTTTTTCAATACCCTTCTTTGAGATACTCTGTATTTCCTCCATTTTCTACAACGATCATAGGTGATTTTGTATTCAGAGAATTGATGCTGGAAACGGGTAATGAACGGTACCCGTGGACCCTGACAGGCAGGGCACCGCTACCCTGTTTGGACTCTGTGCTGTGTGCTCCATCTCTTCCCCAGATGGATCCACTTTCTGGATCCAGGTCTATGCCAGGTCTCTTCTCCAGATCTATTCAACTTTCCAAACTTTTCTGCCCTTCACGTGTTAACACCCCCTTCCTGGGCCCCTTCCTGCCACTGATGTTGAATCTGCCACCTGTCCCATTAGCAGGCCCGCAGACGCAGCTCCGCGGTGGTCCTCTCCTCCTCGGGGTGAGCGTCCTGCAATGGGACGGAGGCCGAGAAATGCCTGGGAGGCCGCGCGCGCCTGGTCCAGATGCAAACCGTGAAGGGTGTGTGCTGATGTGCTTTTTCTTGGAAGAGGACCCATGGTTTCATCCACCTCCTAACAGGGTCCGCGATGCAAGAAAGCGCTGCGAGCCCCCCACCCCAAAGGAGGGTGTGGGCTCTCGGTGGGAGCACAAAGGACCGACGCCCAGTTCCCTGGCTTCCCCACCTCGCTGGGCCCGCGTCCTGGTACAGGAGGGTGGAGACGGTTTTCGAACCTCTCCCTTGGCGTCCCGCACGGCACAGAAGCAGGTCACTGGGACCAGATCCGGGTATCACGTCCTCCAGATTCTTGCCACTGGACGGAAAGAAGCAGTGGTTTCACATAGTCTTGCCCCCACTTGACCCCTGACACTGAAATGTTTAGGACACCCGCCCAGGGAGGTTGTGGCTCCTGGCGGGCTGCCCGGGGGCTCGGCGCTGGGAGAGTTCCCCCAGCCGCGAGCTCCAGAGCTGCTGGCAGTTCCTCCGGGTGGGAGGTGGATGGAAGCCCACGGAAGTCGCTGAGTTGCTTTGTTTTTCTTTTAGAAATCACCTGCATTTTAGTTTCAGCCATATTCCGAGCCGCTTGATGGAAAGGAGAAGGAGTGGCATTGTGGGTAGTATCTTTTTGCATAAAAATCAAGGTGTGGTCACCACGTGACAAAGCTCATCTTTTTTATTTCTTATGAACTGACTCTAATCTGAAAGCCGTTCCAAAACTGGCAGCGTTTCTGAGCTAAATGTGCACCTGCCAGAGGGAACGTCTTGAAGCTGAACATGCTCGCTGGCAGGCGTAAGCGCCAGTTCATCCTTTGATGAAAAAAAAACTAGTGTTCTGACTTAGGGGACCCCGTACTGCGGGACCCTGGGGATGTGACCAAGCCCAGGTTCCGCTCGTCCTTCACCTGGCCTGATCATTTCTCATCCATTTCAAGTCACCGCTTCTCCTGGTTAACTGCTCTACCCAGGGCCTTAAAATGCGAAGCTTTTACCTTAACGAAATTTTCATCCTTGCTGGGAAAGCTGTGGTTTTGCTCCCCGAGCCCTTCATTGCGTTTTACTACCCTGGGACGCGTACCCCCTTTTTCTTTGGGGGATAAAAGATCCTCTGTCCCGTGTCCTCAGCTGGCGCTTAGGGGTACGGAGAAAAAGCAAGAAGTAGGTGCGGGAAGAGTGGAGGTTCGGGAAGCGGGGAGGGGGAGGGGCTTCTGTCCTCGAGGGCCCACGTGGATGAACGTGATGAACAGGCTGTGGCTGAGCTGAGTGAGGGGGGAGCCCTGAGAATCAGCGGCGTGCGCGGGCTGGGAACCAGTGTCTGAGCCGGCTTCCACCCCCGGGGACACGGGAGCCACGGGCGAGCCCCCGGTTACCAGCCTCCCCATCCTCCACGTGTATCCATGGTAACCCCCTTGTTTCTCTTGGTCTCCAGTGGAAGGACTGAAAGTGGTGGAGGTTGAGAAATGCAAGAGCGACATTAAGAAGATGAGGGAGGAGCTGGCGGCCAGAAGCAGCAGGTAAGGTCTGCGCCCAGCAAGCGCGGCAGGCGGCCGGGGGAGAGCTCTGCGCGGCCGTGCGAAGCCGAGAGGGGCCCTGGGGGTTTTCTTCCGCAGAAGCAGAGCTGGAGAATCCCAGCGCTGGCTGGGGTGGGCACCGTCTGGGATTTGCTTTTCAATTGCACAGCTTTCTTATCCTAAAAGAGAGTTTATGGCAGAGGGGGGCTGGGAGGTTGACTTCACAGAAAAGGAGAGTCATCTTCTTGCAGATCAAAGTGTTGGGGTTCGAGGCCCCAACTTGAACAAAGTTGGCATCGATTTTTTGGAAAGGGGAACGATAAAAGGAGAAAGGCCTTTGGCTTTCAGGGGACGAGTGTCCTGGTGTCCCGGAGGCCCCGATCCCGTGCGGACGTCCCCATAGCACAGAGCGGCCCGTCAGGGGAGCGATGCCGCGTTCTGGACCCAGAAATCCCTTGTCCCGAAATAAGGGTCCCTCCACACACGCCCCAGGAGAGCCAGGCCCAGGTGGCCCAGGCCGCCGAAATCCAGGAAAAACACGCCCCAGGCATTTTTTGGAAAGTGGGGTTTGGGCTACAGCCAGACCCTTTGCCGAAACCGTGGTTAAAGCAGGTGTTCAGGTCGAGGGCAGAGACGCACCGCGTCAGCCACGATGGTGCTGGATGTTGCACGTCCCGAGCGCCTGCCGCGTGCGGGGCCGAACCGAGCGCTCTGCTGACGGGACCAGCTCGCGCCTGCCTGCTCTCCCGCGTCGCTTCACGCCCGTGGGCCCCCGTCCGGAGACCGCGTGGTGACGGTGTGGCCCGTCACCCCCGCAGCGCCGCGCCACCGAGGAGGCCGAGGTTACAGCCGGGGCTCGGCCGATTTAACGGGACTAGTGAACCTGCGAACGGCCCCGTGCAAGCGCACCAAATGGTCTTACGAGGCCACCCGACACCTTGGAGATCATTTCCTAACTTTTCAAGATTGAGGGCAGCCTGCTCACTGCAGAGGGTGGCTGCGGGCAAGGGCCTTGGGCGCAGGAGGGCAAGGGGAAGCCGGCGGTCGCAGGGGAGGGGAGGGCCGGGGCTGGCGGCCTCAGGGCGGGCTCGGGGACCAGCCTGACGGGCTCCGAGCCTGTGGGTGCGTGTCTTCCGGGGACCACGCCACGTTCGCGGCCCGCTCGCCTGTCAAGTGTTTTGCACTGCGGGATGGCTCATCCCGTTGGATTCGGGGGAAGTCGGGCAGAGGAGTCCGTGACCACAGAAAATTGCGAGTGAGTAACTCGTCCTCACCGCCCCTGACGCGGAAGGCTCTGTTGGGGTCAGGAGGCAGATCCCTCCGGTGACCCAGGAGGAGGCCTGGCGTTGCCCGTGCAGCCCCGCGGCTGGGCCCCGGCCCGGCAGCTGGGAGGAGGCCCCGGGTCCCGGTGGCATTCTCGGGCGCAGGGTCTGGACGGCTCCGCTTAGCCCCCTGGCTGCCCCGTGCTGGACCTCCGTCCTGTGGCCGGTCCTGACGCCCGGGGAGAAAAGCGGATTAGCCGGGCCCTGTCCCGGCCGCTCTGCGAGCAGCCTCGGCCTGGCGGCCCGTGGCCGAGTGCCGTGTCTGCTGCGGCGAGCGGGTGCCGCCCCTGGGCCGCGTCCCCCGTGCTCCCTCTGTAGGGTCACCTCACCCCCCAACATGCTGCGGCCACACAGCCCACGGAGCGCTTGCAGGAGGCGGGCTTTGGGTGTGGGTTTTGCTCTGAGGTGTAGTTGATGTACAGTGTCAGGTTCGTTTCAGGGGCGTGACATAGCGATTCAGAAGCAGAAGGTGTTTCACAATGAGGCCTCTCATCCCTTCTCAGATGGTTCAATCCTGCCACCCGCCCAGAGCAGCCGGGGTGAGTCAGGAGCCCCCGCCCGCTGGTCCCACCCCGCCGGCCGTGTGGCAGGCGCCCTCCGCCGCCCCTTCGGTAAGAGCCAGGCTGGGGCAGGGGCAACGTGACGCTCCTGCTGTGCTTTCTGGAGTGCACTGCCCCCGCGGGTCAGGTTGCAAGAGGAAAAACAAAATTCGTCCAAGTGGTATTAGTTTCCTGTGGCTGCTATAACAAAGCACCACGAACTGCAGGGCTGAAAACAGTAGGAATTTCTTTTCCCACAGTTCTGAGGGCTGGAAGTCTGAAATGAAGGGGGCTGGAAGTCTGAAATGAAGGGGTCGGGAAGGCCAGGGTCCCTCTGAAGGCTCTCGGGGAGAATCTGTTCCAGGCCTCTCTCCCAGCTTCTAGGGCTGGTCAGCAGTTCTTGGGGTTCCTTGGCTTGTAGAGTATCACTCCAGTCTCTGCCTCTGTCTCCACATGGCCTTTTTTTGGTATGTGTCTGTCTCTGTGTCCAAATGGCCCTTTTCTAAAAAGACACCGGTCATGTTGGATTAGGGGGCCACCCTACTTGGTGCGACCAATCTTAACTCATTACATCTGCTACAGCCCTATTTCCAAATGAGATCACAGTCACAGGTACTGGGGGTTAGAACACCAACATGTGATTCTTGGGGGACACAATAGACCACGTGGAGAAGACCTGCCCGATTTCAGAGCACAAGGGAAGCAAGATGTCACCTGTAGGCACCCGTCGGGGGCAAAGTGGGCCGAGCCGGGGCTCATCCAAGTAAGGAAGCCTCTTCCACGCCCCCACCCCCGCAAGAAGTATCAGTACATTTTTGGAACTCACAGTGCTGTGATCCAAAGAGGAGCCTTCCGTGCGCCCCGCCTGCTGCTAGGGCCGTGTCTTCTCAGCAGGCGGTTTTCACAGCAGCCACGCGGGTGAGAGACGGGGAATTGTGACTCTTCAATCGGAAACAGAATGGGGTAAAGTCTCAGGCAGCGCTGACACACCGCGAGAAAGAAATGCAGCCTCCTGGGCTCAGGGCGAATCCACGGCAGCGTCACCCACCTGGGACCCCGGCCCCGGAGCCTAGCACCCCTTTGTGCCCCATACAAACAGCCCTGCCCTTCTCTTTGTGGAGAAATCAACGCAGAGGGAGGATAAGCTGCTTCGCGGCCCCTCGTCTCCGTTGACGGCTGGGTTCCATCTTAATCACGCGAGGGGGCCGTGGAGTCATTCAGCATCCTGGGACCAGGCTCGTTACCTGCGGGGCGGTGGGGGGAGTCGCACAGCTGAGCAGCTCTTTCTGAGGATGTCAGCCGAGCCGGGCGGTGATCCTGCCTCTCGGGGGCGGAGGGGGGAACAGAGGCACCGGCCCGGCTGAGCTCAGGTCTGTACCCGCTCGGGTGGCCAGTGAGCCTGAAGTGATGACCACCTTCACCCACCCACAAGCACACCCCAGCGTGGCCTGGGAGCCAGGGGTCTGCATGGACCAGACCCGCCTTTCCCTGGGGACTAGGGATGGCAGTGGGGTCAGGCGAGGCGCAGGCCCACAGACACCCTCGGAACAGGCTGCCCTCCCCTGAGACGCAGGCCTTGGGTTTCTCTTGGCTTTGTCCCCAGGAGGAAAGAGGGAGGACGGCCCGCCCACATTCAGGGCAGGGCCCGGCCTCGCCGAGCACGTGGGAGCTGCAGGAACACGGGGCGGCGTCTGAGGGCTCTGGGGTCTGTCACCTCCGCTTTCATCCCAAACACATGGCCTTGACCACTGGACTGAGCCCCGGGAGCGGGGAGGCTGGGAGCGCAGAAAATGAAAGCAAAACCCAGCCCCAAACAGAAAAGAAAAGGCGCCACGCCAGCTGCTCTGTCAGCTGGAGGATGCTGGTCCCCGTGGCGACGGGGACCAGAGGGCGGGCAGGGCTGCCTGGCCGAGGCGGGCAGCCCACGGCAGGACCTCCCAACGCTGGGATTTTCAAGGAAGCAGTGGGTTCCAGCAGTCAAATCATCTTCGCTGGTGGAAGCTTACACAGCCCTCCTGGGGAAGGCGCGGGTCTGACCTGCACAGCACGTGTGTGGATGTTTGTACAAAAGAGGTTAAAAGCAGAAAAGAAATAATGACGATGCTGCCTTAAGTCACAGACCAAGTTCTCACTGCTCAGACGTGTGTGTGTGTAAATGGGAGTTCTCGTTTACAAGGGCGACCACGGAAAGCGTTTGGTTGGTGGGTTTTCTTGGTCCATTTTGTTACCCTTTTGCTAAATCTGTCTTAAAATCCCACCCCATGCACGAAGCTGTCTTAAGCAGCTCGGATGATTTTCGCAAAGCATCAGGTGGACGGAAGGAATAGCAGCACGCCAAGAAAGTAATCCTGAGGCTCTTTTTCCAAAAAGGAAGCAGGCGTATTACTCTGCGTTTGCAAGCGGCATAGCCACCTCGTCAAACCTCCAGACTCTACTGATGAGGGGGGCAAGTCAGTAATAATAACAGCAACCACGGTATGCTCCCAGTCGAAATCCAGTCCTGAGCTTCCCAGATGTTCTTCTACGCACAGATAGCCAGTTTTGAAAAACAGCTACGAAATACTGTTGTAATTTTTTTCATTTACAACATTGTAAACAGTCAGTAGATGAAAATGCAGCCTCAGAGGTTTTTCCAGAAGGCCACGGTCCAGCACTCATTTTCACCCACCCAATGAGTTCTTTTCTCCTCATTCCGTGGTCAATTGTTTTGCAGTACCTTTCAGGACATACTGTAGGCCACGTTTCTTTTTCCCTTTTCACCCAAATTCCCTCGCTTCACATAATACTCATAATTAAAGATGACATAATAGTCCTCCCTGTTGAAGTACCATAATGGTTTAAGTTATTTCCCATTGGGGGACGTTCCGGTGGCTTCTAGTTTGGTTTTGTGTTTTTGCAGGAACAGATGACACCGTGATGAATACCTTCAAGCTGTTTGCTTATGTCTAACTCTTTCCTTATGATAAATTCTCCAGAGGAGCCTTGCAGCTTAAAGGATGTGAATTTCTTTACGGCTCTTACAGTACAGTATAAATTGCTCTCCTGGAAGATGGCAGTTTATGTACCAACTGCATGCGCTTCTGTGCTGGCCCCGCCCCCGGCCCGGGGATCTCACGCAAGGCAGGAGCAGGGTGAGGAGCGGGGTGTTAGGCCCTCCCGCCACCCCCGCTGTGCTCCCTATTTGAGGTGGGGGGACTTCAAGTTCCTGCCAGAGGAGTTAAGGTGCCCATGTGTGCTGGGGGCTCTCCTGGAGCAGCCCCGACCTGCAGTCCCTGCCTGTGACCCCCTCGGGCCAGCACACTCGCCCCTGATGTCGGAAGGGGGCTTCCCTCCAAAACCACCAGGCTCCTTTTGTTCTGTTCTTTTGTTTTGTTTTGCTTTTGTTGCCGCAACCCGAGGCAAGTGGGATCTTAGTTCCCCGACCAGGGATAGAACCCGGGCCCCCTGCATCGGAAGCGCAAGTCTTAACCGCTGGACCGCCAGGGAGGTCCCTGTTCTGTTCTCGATGCCTTGATGTTAAGGAATGGAAAGCAGAGTCAGAGATCAAACTCGCCTCTCAACGTGTGTGTAAGGGGAACAGTTGGGGACATCCTGCAAGTCTATCACAGGAGGCGGGATTGATGACCTTATGAGGTCCATCACGCCCGAGGTCCCAAGGAGGACTTGCTTTTTGATGAGGTCAAGCTCTTTGAAGCAGCAGCAGTGCATTTGTGACATGGCAGTGGAAAAAGCAAGTTGCCAGAGAGCAAGCTTGGTACAATTCCATCCTTATTTAAAAGGACCAGGGGCTGTCCGTGTGTGTCCATACCTAGGAACGTTCTGGAAAGGTACCCCAGACTTAACCGAAGCCATTGCCAGGTGTGAGATTTAGAGGAAAGAAGTGGGTGAAAGGGGACTTACTTCTTTTTTACTTTGCTTCTGTGTTTTTTGAATTTTTTAGAATAAACGTATTTTGCTCGCATCATTTAAAAGAGATTTTCAGGAACTTCTCTAAAATGAAGATGCCATGTTTGCTGAGAGCTCAGTATTATCTCAGGAGGTCCAGGCAGGGTCTTCAGGGTTTAGCAAAGAGGCGTCACTGGCTTTCTGACTTATTCTTCTGTAACAAATAAGACCAGAGGGGTTTGTGGGATGCGAATGGGGTTGGGTTTTGCGCTTTTCGGTTTTGCTCCGATGAGGTCCCCTCAATCCACCGCCCAAGTGACACCAAGTCCAAGGCGGCAGTGCCAGAAACAATCTTTGCTTTTCCCTTCAGGACCAGCTGTCCCTGTAAGTACAGTTTTTTGGATAACGACAAGAAGTTGACATCTCGACGCGATGTCCCCGCTTATCCCAAGGTGAGGTGACGTCCTGCCCCTGAAGAGACCACCGTCAACGTCCACAGCCTCCCACCCTCAGCCCCCCTGGCCTCCCAACCCGGCCCCTGCCACCTGCACACCTGCAAAACCAGCTCCCGCCTGGGCCCTGGGCTGCGGAACGCACCACAGCGTTCCACCGGCTACGGATTTCTTAGGCGGGATATATTTTCTCTTTGACGTTTGTTTAGCCACAGTGGTCCCAGACCAAGCTTACTGTGCCGAGAGATCGGAGCTCCTCCCCGGTGTCCAGCCGGCCCCCATCGCCGACTCAGTGAACAGACGGTTCTTACGTGCAGATGTTACTTGAAAGAACTTTCCTTTTTAGCTAAATTATTTAAAATCTGCTTCGCTGCATCTCCTGTCCCTGAACAATGTGTAGTTGTTGTGAGAAGTTTTGCTTTTTGGTCACAAAGGATTTCTCAGTTACAAGAGAACCTCAGCCCTTGTTAGAGCAGCAGTGCCCTGGGAACGGGGGTAGGGTTTTTCAGACAGCTGCAAAAGAGGGGTCCGGTGACGGTGGTGCCCCATCTCACAACGCCTGCAGCTGGTGACTGAGCAGGCTGCTGGCCCAGCTGTTCTTTGCATACTCTCCCACTAAGATTTGGGCTTCGCAGTGGCCGGGACCCTGCAGACAGGGCTCCTGGCCATGCCCAAGGCCACCCCCCACTGTTCCCACAGCAGCAAAGAACCTCCCAGAGCCTCCCTGCCAGGGGGTTCCCCAACTCGGATACGAAAGACAAGCTAAAATACTGTCCAAGGTTTTCACGTGGACACGAGTGCCCTGCCCCATAGGAATACGTGACCCACACCTCAGGATCCTGCCCCAGGGAGTCACGAGGCCCAGCTTAGGCCCAGAACAAAAGGTGCCAGTCCTCCACAGTGGTTCCTTTTTAAAAAACAAACGGAAAGACCTAGGAGACGACTATATCTAATTCCAAAACACCGTGACTGTCTTGGGTCTAAAATCTGTTTCCTCTGACGATGTAACCTAAACTCCGGTGTTCCGTAGAACCAGCGCCTGCCCCCAGCAAGCTGGGCTGTTACAGCCCACGGCTAAACCAGTGACAGCGTCCAAAAGCAAACCTCAAAATAGCTTCTTAGCCACTATTTGAATTTATGCCTCTGCGGTACGCGGGCCTCTCACTGCCGCGGCCCCTCCCGTTGCGGAGCACAGGCTCCGGACGCGCAGGCCCAGCGGCCACGGCTCACGGGCCCAGCCGCTCCGCGGCACGCGGGATCTTCCCGGACCGGGGCGCGAACCCGCGTCCCCCGCATCGGCAGGCGGACTCCCAACCACTGCGCCACCAGGGAAGCCCTGTTGTGTTTTTTAAAATCAGGTTTCTGGAGCTGTCATTAGCATGCAGGGAAGTTCCCCTCCTGCAGTGCAGAGCGCCATCAAGTGTGACAGGCTTACGTGGTCACGTACCCTCCACCACGGTCCAGGGCTGAACGTTCTGTCTCCCCCAGGCGCCCCCTCGTCCCCTGTGCGGTCATTCCTGGCGCTCTGCCCCTGACCACCACTGGTAGGATGTCTGTCCCCATAGTCTGACCCCTCCAGAATTCTCGTGGGGGTAGCCTTTGAGAAGGTACCCAGGTGTCCTGAGCCGGGGGCAAGAGGAGAGTGGAGAAGGCATGGCCAGCCTCCGTCTCAACCCAGAGGCCCCCGTGCCTGCTCACACTGCTTTCCTGTCCCCTGCAGTACCTGCTGTCCCCCGAGACCATAGACGCCCTGCGGAAGCCCACCTTCGACGTCTGGCTCTGGGAGCCCAACGAGGTGAGTGCGGGAGCCGCCTGGGACCGGGACCGGCCTTCGGGGACCAGACGGGGGCGGCCCCATCGCTCTTCTCCTCGGCTTCTCCTCTGTCTTCTTTGTCTTTCAACTTGATTCTCCAGGTTTGCAGCCAAACTGCCCCTTGGTGGGCTCGGGAAGGGGCGTCAGAGCCAAGGAGCAGGTGAGCACGGGGCCTCGAGCCCGGGCTCTGGCCGCTCGGTGCAGCCCCCCCCGCCCAGCAGCGCCCCCGGGCTGCGTCCTGATCCCCGGGGGCAGCTGCCGAGCCTGCAGGCCTCCCGGGCTTGGAGGGTATTTCAGGAAGGAGCCTCCACTGGAGGTGCCGCTGAGAGTAGGCGACCCGGGCCGCGGTGAGGACTCGGGGACCCAGAGTGACTTTCTGCAGCACACACTTCTTTAAAATTCCCCTTTTGCTGAGAAAACACAAACATGGAGCTCGTTTTATTGTTGTTTAGTCTATAATACCAGTTATACCTTCCTCTCTCTGAACCGGAGGAAAGAAAAAGTCCCTCTGCGTGGGCGTGAGGCCACCAGAATCGACAGACTCTTGCCAGCTTTTTGGTAACACGGAAGCCCAGAGAGGCTGCCCGGAGGGGCTCACCCACTTGGACGAGATCAGCAGACCGACTTCCCTTCGCTCCAGGAGAGGAACGGTGCACGCTGAGCATCCGCCATCCAGGTCGGCCCCGCCTGGGCCTGGAATCTCCTGTGTGAACCGCCTTCCCTGGCTGGTCTCCCAGGATGAGAAAAGCCCCGGCAAGAGGGGCCGGGAAAGTGCAGATCCCACCTCCAGCCCGCCTGGTCCACCCTGAGAAGAGCCGCGTGCTGGCCGGCGCCTGAGAAAAGGAACTAGGTGACACGCGTGCTCCAAGCCGTCCAACCAGTCAGCACGCAGGGCTGGAGCTGCAAGTTCGGGGGTGGGGGGGGGCATTCTAAGTGTGCAGCTGTCACCTGCCAGATCGATGCATGATCAGAAGTGGACGTGGTGGAGGGGACCATGGCAGGAGGAGAAGAGTCAGATCTTCCAGGAGAAGCATTAGGACCTCCTGTCCCCAGAGCTCCTGCCGAACAGGGGCCCCCGCTGGCCTGTCCACGGGCCCGTGGACGCACAGGAGCTCAGAACACGCGTCCCTGCTTCCAGCAGGTGGACGAGCACCGCTGCCGAGCACATCTCACGCTCCCCAAAGACCTCTGGAGCTCAGCAGCCCACAGGGAGGAAGAGCAAACCTGGGGCCCTGATGGCGGAACCCCCGCCATTCCTGTCTCCTTGGAGCACAGGCTGCCTGCGGCCAGAGAGGGGACGCCGCGCTCGCGTTGAGAGGCGGACGGATCCACGCATCCGGGACGCGAAGGCGGTCCCGCCGCACTCGGGACGTATGTGCAGCCGCCATCGGGGCGCGGATGAAAGCGGGGACCAGCCCCTGCCAGGGGGCTCGGCCCGTGTGGCCGTCTGCCGGCCCAGGCCCTCGCCAGCACGCCTGCGCGACCCCGGGCAGCCTGGCAGGGGCCCCAGTGCTTCCGAAAAGCACCTAGCTGCCCGCAGCGGCAAACCAGAGGTGCTCAAAGACGGGAGCCCTGGCCTCTGGGGATGCCATGAACTCTGGAGTGCGGACAGCAAAGATGAACAGCTACGGGGACACACCTGAAAGCTTCAGCAGCCCGCCCGGCCCCCAGAACTGCGTCTGGCCACCCAGGAAGCAGCTCGCACCCCGAGAACATCGGGGCTCCCGGGTGGTGCTGGTTCGCCGCTCTCCCTTCAAGGGGGGGTGACGCACCCAGCGTCAGCCAGGGGCCCAGCGTTCTCCGCTCGCAAACCAGGCGGGGAGGTGACTTCCCACCGCTCCGCTCTCGCGGGCTGACCTCTGAGCGCTCCCCCGACGCTGCGTCGGCCGAGCGCGGGCTTGCGGGCCGCGGGGCCTCTCGGTCACCTCACGCGCCCTCCATGCTCAGCATCGTCCAGCCGCCCAGCCCCGGGCCCGCCGCGGTGTCGGCGCGCGAGCAGATGCACAGACGCGTCACTCCCGCTCCGAAGCTGCCGCATAAGTGGCACCAGATGGTTTTGTCTGCCGATCACCTCCGCCTCTTGACTCTGATTTCACAGCAAATATTTTAGCTCCTCGGGGCTGCCCGCAGCTGCGACTAGGCTGGTGGGACGGGGAGTGGGGCTGCCGGATCCACGGCCCCCCCTGGACGGCAAAACCCTGGCTGGGCGCTCGTGCTGCTGGCAAAGCTGGGGTGATCCGGGCAGCAGCCGGCCAGCAGCCTGGACTCCAGCCCTCCCGCTCTCACCCGGGACCCGGCAGCCCCAGCGCTCTACCGGGGGCTCCTTCGAGGCCCCCGTTTCCAGACTCTGGCGCCCGGTCTGCATGTGTGCCGCGCCCTCGAGGAAGAGCCGTGTGTGGTGGCCATCAAGGACTTTCCATCTGGGACACCATCCCGGTTCTGGGATGGGCTGGGGGCGGCTTCCAGTTTCCCCGGTGGATTCTCTGTGCGGCTGGAGAAGCCACCCGGCCGCCCTGAGCGCGTCTCCTGGCCGCTCTCACTGCTGACCGTCCTTCTCCTGTGCCCGCAGATGCTGAGCTGCTTAGAGCACATGTACCACGACCTCGGCCTGGTCACAGATTTCGCCATCAACCCCATCACCCTCAAGAGGTGGCTGGTGAGTGTCAGGCCCCCCGTCCCCCCGACACACTTCCATGGGAATGGACGGTGGGCGCCTTCCTGATGGCCCTGGGCTCCCTACAGACGGAAGCCACGCTTCCATGAGAGCCCTGCGGGGACGGTCAGCCGGTCTCTGCCCGTCCCCCTCCCCCAAAACACTCTCTGCTCTTAGGCCCCTGCTCTGGTGAGCGAGAAAATAGCAAGAACCGGGGAGGGTCAAGTGAAGCAGGGTGTCCTAAGCAGCACGTGCATGTGAGTGAGCGTGTTGTGCAGGTGTGTACATGCGTGGGGGGGGGGTGTGCATGTGAGTGTACATTTGTATTTGTGTGTGTGTGTGCATGTGATTGTGTGTGAGTGCCGGTGCCTGCATGCTTGTGGGGCGTGTGCATGTGAACATGTGTAAGCGTATGTGAACGTGTGTAAGCGTATGTGAACATGCGTAAGCATAAGCATGTGACTGCGTTTGTGTGATTGCCAGGCTGTGTGTGTGTGAGAGAGTGTGTATTTAGAAGCAGATCTTTCTTTTTTTAAAAAATTAATTTGTTTTATTTTATTTATTTTATTTTTGGCTGCGTTGGGTCCCTGTTGCTGCGCGCGGGCTTTCTCTCGCTGCCGCGAGCGGCGGCCACTCTTCGTTGCACTGCGTGGGCTTCTCATTGTGGTGGCTTCTCTTGTTGCGGAGCATGGCCTCTAGGCACGCGGGCTCAGTAGTTGTGGCTCGCGGGCTCAGTAGTTGTGGCTCGCGGGCTTAGTTGCTCTGCGGCATGTGGGATCTTCCCGGACCAGGGCTCGAACCTGTGTCCCCTTCATTGGCAGGCGGATTCTTAACCGCTGTGCCACCAGGGAAGCCCCAGATCTTTCTTTTTAATAAAATACTGCTCACAACCAGATGTTAAAAGCCTGTGGAACGTTTGATGGTGGCTGGGCACCCAGCGCCCTGCATGTAGCCCCCCAGCTCTCCCCACAAGCTTCACGCCCCAGCGTGGCTCCCCTGGGGACACCTTCCCTGGGGACACCTTCCCTGGGGTGGGATCGTGGGGGCCATGGCGTGGCCCCGGACATCCTCAGGCCCCTGGGCCCCCTGGTGCTCACCCTCGGGAAGCGGGAGGGTAGTTGGATGAGGACCAGGTGGGGAGCAGGCAATCGGCACCGGGAAGGAGGTGCCAGGAGCCGGGGGGAGGGGTGGGCAGCTGACCACAGGGCGGACCCTCTCGTCTCCGCAGCTCTGCGTTCACGACAACTACCGTAACAACCCTTTCCACAACTTCCGTCACTGCTTCTGCGTCACCCAGATGATGTACAGCATGACCTGGCTCTGCGGGCTGCAGGTGGGTCTGGGGGGCCCCCACCCAGCTTTGTCCGCGAGCAGATGGGTGCCCACCCCCGCCCCGCCCCAGGGAGAGGCAGGTCCTCCCCCACCAGGCCAGCGGCTGGAGGGGCTTCACCCGCCTGTATCACCCGCTTCCCACCCGACTCCAGCCCCCTCCTCACCCCATCCCACTCTCTCTCTGATCCAGGAGAAATTCTCCCAAATGGATATCTTGATCTTAATGACAGCGGCCATCTGCCACGATTTGGATCACCCAGGCTACAACAACACGTACGTACGCGGTCTTTGTCTCTGTCTCTTTTTCCCTTGTAAAGGGGCCTCTGGGTATCAGAGGTGAACTTTTCAGCTCAACCCTCTGCCGGTTCCAAGCTGGAGCTGTCGGCCAAGGCCTCCTAAGCCCCCAGCTCCACCCCACCTCTTAGGACATGGCTCGCCGCTCGGGACTTTGTCCGGGGCCTGGGTCTCCCGGGGCAGGACCCTTGGAGGTTACCAAACCCAGAGGGGCTGCCATAGCCCTCTGCGTCTGCACCGGCAGAGCCCCGACGGCAGCAGGACCTCCCTCCCCCGAAGCAGGCAGGGACGCCCGCACACACGTGGACAGGGAGGGGCAGCCTTCCCCCGCCCCCCGCCCCGGTCTCTGGATCTCACTCCCCCGTGGGCAGCCTCCCCAGCCCGTTTCCAACAGGAACAAGGCAGAGGCAGGGGCTGGCTGTGACAGCAAGAGCAGGGGTGTGGACGAGCGGGAGGTGGGAGGGTCCAGGGCAGGCGTGGAGCCAGGAGGACGGGCCGGGCTTTGCTGGAAAGCTGGTCCACTCCCGCCTCTGGGGCAAAGGCTCCCGAGTGCCACCCCACGCACCTGCCAGAGTCCAGGCCGGGTGGCGCTGTTTGTGTTCCTAGTGACACATTGGTGGTTCTATCGAATTCGTGTATTTGCGTATCGAGTAGTACTGGGTGGGTGATGGTGCCAGGTCCGCCCGAGGAGCGTGCCGTCGTTTGTCAGGACCAGAGCGGATTCCAAGGTGTGGACGTTTGTGGCCCTCAGAGGAGGCGTCCCCGTGGGCATCCGTCCCCTCGATTCACACTCGGATGACGTGCCCGCGCACAGGCCAGCCAGGGCCGTGCCCACAGCAGCTGACGCGAAGTGCGCCCCGGTCCTCCTCCACGTACTGAAAATGTTTGCGGGCTGTCTGACCATTTTGCGGGCACGTGACAGGGAGGGGCTGAGGCTTCTTGGTGACGTCCGCTGTTGGGACCATAACAGCTTGGAGGTCTCTAGCTGGAGGGGCAGCGGGGAGCCGGGAGAGCCAGGAGAAGGGGGCTCCTGGCCCGAGCAGAGCGCCGTCCCCTCCACCCCTTCCAGCCTCCGTACACCTCCCCACCCCCCGCCAGCGCTGCTGCCCTGACTCGAAGGTGCCTGTGAGTGCGGGTGCCCGAGGGCCCTCTGCTCTCTCCTCCAACCCCAGGTACCAGATCAACGCCCGCACGGAGCTAGCCATCCGCTACAATGACATCTCGCCCCTGGAGAACCACCACTGTGCCGTGGCCTTCCAGATCCTCAGCCAGCCCGAGTGCAACATCTTCTCCAGCGTGCCGGCGGAGGGCTTCAAGCAGATCAGACAGGTGTGCGGGGTGAGGGCATGCCCACCGCAGAGTGGGAGGTACCGGGGGGACAGTGAGCCCGACCAGAGGGTAGAAGCCCTCTCTCCCCGTGCCTGAGGCCCCCAAGATCTCCCAGTCCCCCACCAGGGATCCTGGGGGACCGGCCCTCCTCCCCAACCTCCTCCAAGACCAAGTGGCGCCCCGGGAAGAGGTGTGTGTTTGGCACACGTGCATGGTGTTCCATGGACCTGCAGATCACGGCCACCATTTAACTGAACCCTTTGAGATCGGTCCTTTCTCATCTCACAGCCCAGGAAAGTGAGACTGACACAGGCGAGGTCACTCGCTCAAGGGAGCAGGCCCTGGACAGACACGTCTGTGGCATCCAGCCCAGGAGAACCCCGACCACTGTCCCCTAGGCCCTGCTCTTGTCCCCTGCAGCCCCACCACCCATTTCAGAAGAGACATTTCTGCTGTTCAGGGCACACTGGGAAGAGGATGAGGGAGGCCAGCTGTCTGCAGTCAGATGCTTCCAACTCACCAAAAGTGAGACCACCCCCCAACACGGGAGGTCCTACTGAACACGGCCCTGTGCCCCACCCTCTTGGTGTGTTCAGGGGAGGGGCGACGTCAGAGAGATCTTGGAGGAGTGAGGTGGGTTGGATGATAGCCACCCTCCAACCAAAAAAAAAAAAAAAGGTATGTCCTCTTCCTGACTCCCCAGGACCTGTGAACGAGTCTTTACAGACATAATTAAATTAGGAACTTTAGATAAGGTTACCTCGGATTATCCATGTGGATGTGAAATCCAATGACAAGTGTCCTCATAAGAGACACACAGAGGAGAGATACAGAGAGGCCCTGTGACAACAGGGGCAGAGACAGGAGTGATGTGGACACAAGCCAAGGAGCGCTGGGGCCACCAGAAACAGGAAGAGGTAGGGAATGGACCATCCCCGGAGCCTTCAGAGGAGACACCTTGGTTTCAAGACTTGCGGTCTCCAGAACTGTGAGAGGACGCCTTCCTGCTGTTCCGTCCACCAGCATGTGGCACTTAGCACGGCAGCCCTGGGACTCGAACAGGAGCCGTGTCCGCCGCGTAGGAGGAGCCACATGCTGCGTCTGTTCGGTGTCTCGGTGGCCTTGCTCCAAGATGCACTAGAGCCCAGGGCCAGGACACACTCCCCTCCCTCCAGGGGAACTGATAGCTTCACCTTATCAGACAACAGCAGCCTCGTTCCCCATCCTTCCAGCTTCCAGGAAGTCGGAGCTCAATCAAGGCTTACTTACCGCCCTTGTTGAATCACCGATTCCTGGTACAGTTATCTCCCCTTTATCTGCTGGCTTTCTGGCCTCCCTTCCACGTTTATGGAACCACCCAGCAGGCACGTGCGACATGTTGTTCCATTAGCTGTAGTGAGTCTTTCTGCGAAGCAGGTAAACGGGCAAACCCTGAAGAAAGGACCCTGCCTTGGTGCCTCCCCTGATGGCTGCCGGGTGAGGAACCCTGCCAGGGACTCGGCCCAGAGAATTCAAGCAGCTGAGCCCCTTTGTGCGTGGAGTCGTCAGAGCAGCACCCCGCTCCTGCTGGAGGAGCCGCACCCCGGTGGACGGGGCCTTCCTCACGCCGCCCGCCACGGGGACACGGGGTGATCTTGCCCCCAGCACCTTACTGACATTAACACTTGCTAAGGGTAAAATCCGTTGTTCCAATCTTTAATAATATTTTGTCCTTGAATATTTTGAGGGATAACTCATCATAGGAGTACATCCTTCACTAATAATACAATTAAATCTTTACTGAGAAATTGCACAATTCAAAAGGCCAGTGATGCCCCCCCATTTTTTATCTGTCTTGACTGATTTGAGCTCTGTATTTGATGTCTGTGGTGGTGTTTTCTTGGAAAAGTAGAACACCATACTTAGCACAGAGGTGTGTTCTGTAAATGTTTATAGGATGGATGGATGACTGGATAGATGGATGGATGGATGGACAAGTGGGTGGGTGGATGGATGGATGGAGAAGTGAACAAGTGAATGGATGGACGGATGAGTGAACAAGTGAATGGTTGGATGGATGGATGGATGGATGGGTGGATGGATGGGTGGATGGATGGATGGATGGATGGATGGATGGGTAGGTGGATGGATGGATGGATGGATGGATGGATGGGTGGATGGATGGATGGATGGATGGATGGTTGGGTGGATGGATGGATGGATGGTT
>NC_041221.1:12816578-12872278 GCF_002837175.3 Physeter macrocephalus | reverse complement strand
ATGGATGGATGGGTGGATGGATGGGTGGATGGATGGATGGGTGGATGGATGGATGGGTGAGTGGACAAGTGGATGGATGGGTAGACAGATAAATTGATGGGTGGATGAGTGGGTTGATGGATGATCATGGTTTCAAATTATGTTATTTCTACTAAACAAATACTGGGTTAACAAGGTCAAAATATTTGTTTTAAAAAACTTATTTGGGGACTTCCCTAGCGGTCCAGTGGTTAAGACTCTGCACTTCCAATGCAGGGGGTGCGGTTCGATCCCTGGTCAGGGAACTAAGATCCCACATGCCACATGGCACGGCCAAAAAAACAAAACAAAACAACCTTTATTTCATCCTTACCTACAAATTCGTTAATAGAAGAATGCTATTATATGATCAGACTTTGATCACTCCCAAGCGAGATAAGCACATATAATCACATACAGATTAGATAACAGGAAAAAGATACTCTTGGAAAATAGGTCACTGACCTCCAACAACAAGCTCTGGAAGGAACAAACCATATATCTAAATTACTAAATCAGCGGGAAGCATCTGTCCTTGGCTGAAAGCGGCTGGACTTCGCAAGCAGACACATGCTGAGCCTGCCCTCCGCAGGTGAAGGGTCTTGGCGGGCCGATGCGCTGCCTTCTCCGGGGACACAGCCTGTGCCCGGCAGCCCTGGGCCCAACCCCCAGCCTTGCACTTGCCAGCTGAGGCCTGGGCAGGCTCCCCAGCCTCCCCGGCTCTCAGTTTCTGTATAAAAACGAGGACAGTGGTTCTTAGACCCGCCCGTGGCGTTGGCATGAGGCCTAGATGAAGTGATAAGAGCAGAGGGCTCCGCGCAGGGCGCGCAGGGCAGGCGCTCACTGAGTAATTGTTGGGATCGTGCCCCGCGTTACCACTTTGCTTTCACTTCTCAGGGGATGATCACATTAATCTTGGCCACTGACATGGCGAGGCACGCGGAAATCATGGATTCTTTCAAAGAAAAAATGGAGAGTTTTGACTTCAGCAACGAGGAGCACATGGCCCTGGTGAGCGGCGGGCTTGTCTTCCCTCCTTGGGGGGCTGGTGAGTGAGCGCCGCCCCCCGGCTCAGACCGGAAACCAGAGGGAAACGTGCGACCTCGCCTCGGAGCGAGGTGTCGGTAAAGCCGGTTCTCAAAGTCTCAGCGCTTAACAGGGAAAGCCCCCCGTCACCCCAGCAGGACCCCCTCTCCTAGTTAAAGTCACCCCTTTCCCATTCCCCCATCTCATTCGGATTTGAAGGTGATGCGTAGGTGGAGGTAAGCCTGCACACACAGGCCCGGCCAGCGCAGGGGAGTGCCAGGCTCGGGAGCAGAGGGCAGAGGGCAGAGCCAGGGCCGCCTGGACATTTGTGTGACGGCTCCCCCGTGCTGGGGGCGGCAGAGGCGGAGTCCTGCCCCGGAGGCCCCTTGGACCAGCCGGCAGGACTGTGGTTCCCACCCCTGCATCCCTCCCCGGGGCCGAGGCCGGTGGGCGCCCTCCCTGCTGTTACGTGAGGACCCCCTTCACCCTGTGTCTCTAACACCCCTCTTCAGTGCTCCGGGGTCCCAGCACTCTCCACTCGCTGGGGGTTTTTTCGTTATCTTTTCAACCTCTGCCTCCAGACAATACCGTCTGTCTACATTTTTTACATATTCATACTTCTGAGCTTTGCAGTGTATAGTTTGTATGACAAAACGTCCGTGTGTTAAAGGGGCTTTCCTACTACTCAGGCCCCTCCAGGAAAGATTCTGAGCCTCGGGGGTGCGGGGATGCCCCGTTTTCCCCCTGCAGCGGGAAGTATGCCCTCGCGGGGGGCAGGGGGCAACCATGCTGGGTTCCCCTCCGCCAGCATCACCCGCCCTCCTTCCCCGCCGGCCGGTGATGGTGAGTCCAGACGCACAGCGCTGTGGGATGTGTCCCGTGTTGCACAGCTGATTCCAGATCTCTTCTTTCAGCTGAAGATGATCCTGATAAAATGCTGTGACATCTCTAACGAGGTCCGTCCGATGGAGGTGGCGGAACCCTGGGTGGACTGTTTATTAGAGGAGTATTTCATGCAGGTAGGAGCATCACGCGGCGTCACGCAGCGTCACGCGGCGTCACGCCTCCTGGGCTCGTTAGCCCCTTAACTGGGTTCCTGTTGGAAGCGTGACGGACGGGCCAGGGCGGCCGCCAGCATCACCGCCTCCGGAAGCCTTCCCAGCAGGCGCACGTGTAATTTGAGACACGAAAGACAGGGACCAACAGGAAAAGCTAATGGCAAACCGTTACCACATTAGTGCCTCTGTTACCACTAGTTAAACCCCCTCCCTGCCGCCCCCACCCCCCCCGCACGACCCTGCAGGCCCAGCGGGCACCTAGTTCGCACTTACGGCGTCCCCGTCTTGCCACGTGGTCACTAATGTGCGTGACGCAGGTGGTCCCGTTGGCATATTAGCTGTTTCTCTCTTCTTCTCAGACGATGATCCTGGAAGCTCCCAGATTCCACGGGTGTTTCTTTCTTTAACGTTGTGTCCTCTGCCTTCCCCGTAGAGCGACCGCGAGAAGTCAGAGGGCCTTCCCGTGGCCCCTTTCATGGACCGGGACAAAGTGACCAAGGCCACGGCCCAAATTGGGTTCATCAAATTCGTCCTGATCCCGATGTTCGAAACGGTGACCAAGGTGAGTGACCATCGCCACGAGCTGGTGACCCAGCAGTGATAAATACACGTGCGTACACACGCACGCGTGCACGTACACGCTCACACGGACACACACACGTGTGCAGTGGCCGCCTGCCCGACGCCCACCCGAAGCCCCCCATCCATCGTAACACCCGCGTGTTCCAAACAGACTCCCGCCTCCTGGCCTCCTGCCCGCCCCCCGGGCAGCGACCCAGCAGCAAAGCCGCCCCATCCTCGGCCACCCTCCTCCATGGTGTCTCTGGGGCCCCCCCAGGCCCCCACTTCCCAGGGCACCCGCCAAGACCCTGTCAGCCTTTCAACTCCGCCTACAGAAGCCCCTCTAACCTGCCCCCCACCCCACCCAGCACACGGCTGACACCAGGTTAATCCTCAGCAAGGAGACGGCCGCTGCCTCTCTCCCGAAACTTCCATGGCTCCCCGCTGCCCCCAGCACAGGGCACACAGCCCCGCCTCGTTGGCACAGCCCCCCGCCCTCCCAGGCCCTCCTGTCTTGCAGGACGGCCCTCGGCTCCTGGTCCTGCCTTTCTTCAAGCCTCCACCTCTGAGCCCACCCTCCTTGGCCTGGGCGCCCCATGCCCTGCTCAGCAACCTTCCAGAACGCCCTCAGCACACCCTTCCTCAAGCCCCGTGGCTCCGTTCCTCCTAGAATTTGTCTCCCCGCCTGCAGCTTCCTTCCCCGGGCTGCGGGGTCTTCCCCGTGGGCACTGGGTGCCAGGGCGCAGCAGGGCGGTGGTGGCTCCCACGGGGGGCAGGAGCAGGGCTGGGGAAGCACAGGAAGCACGAGGGGCTGAGGGCCGTGTGCGCAGGGCTCCCTGGGGCTTGCGGGGGTCTCGGAGTGGGAGGCGAGCCCCTCGGACCTGAGTCTCAAAGGGAAAGGTGCTCACCAGGCGGACCCGGGGCGGCGGGAGCCGCAGGGCCAGGCCTGAGCGCGGAGTGAGCGGAGGGGTCCTGGGCCACGCAGCGGCGGGACGGCGGGGAACTAGCCTCACCCCTCCCGCCCCGGGGCTGCCAGGGCTCTAGTGGGCGAGGTTGGCGTTCGGAAGATGAGAGAGTCTGCAGCGTGGACAGCCGGGGGTTCCTTCAAGCGGAGAGCAGGGGCTGGCTTCTGCCAGGTCCGCGAGGACAGGGTGAGAGCGGGAAGCAGGGACCCGGAAGGGGCGGGTGGGCAGCGAGCGGGGGCTCTCCCTCCCCAAGGGCTCCCGGGACTCACTGACCAGACGGCTTCAAACCTCGGGCACCTTGGATCCCGCCGCAGCCGAGACCCGCGAGGGCCCAAAAGTACCCCTTGGACAGAAGCACGTTTCCTGTGCGGCTTTTCTCCCGGGGCGCACGGGACCTGGCACGGTTTTGCTCAAACGTTTTCTGTGAGGATGGCCAGCTGCTGAGAGGGCCCGTTTGTTCCCTCGCAGCTCTTCCCTGCGGTGGAGGAGCTCATGCTGCAGCCCCTGTGGGAATCCAGAGATCGCTACGAAGAGCTGAAGCAAATGGACGACGCCATGAAGGAGGTGAGCCGGGCTGCTGCAGGCGCGGGCGTCCGCGGGGCCCGCACGGCCCCGCCACACGACCCGGGGGGCCCTCCACGCGGGAGCTCGTGCGTCCCACGGAGGAGAGGGGTCAGTCCGCGGGGAGCTCACGGCGGGGAACGCCCAGGACCTCGGGCAGAGTCGGTGCCCCGTGGTCATGACTGCCCACGGGGAGCCCAGAGCATCCCAGGGCCCCGGCTGCCTGCCTCCCCTCAGAGCGGCGCCCCGGCCCCGTGCAGGTCCCTCACCTCCTCCCGGGGCTGACCTCGTGCAGAGGGAGGGCGGCGGAAGAGACGCTCCCCCTGGCTCGGGAAAAGCCACCACCACGGGCCGGCCACAGGGCTACCACGTGGCAGCGGGGAACCTTGAGGAGGGTCTGGGTCTGGCTCTCGGCCGCTGTTGGGCTTGATCCTGTGTTTCAGGGAGGTCCAGTTCATAGGCTCAGAGCTGGGGTAGAGGTTTTCAGAGAAGCCCCAGAAGCTGGTCTGGCCAAGGCAGGACCCCAGTGTGTGCAGATCTGCTTCAGGTCCCCCTGCCGCTTGGGGCCCCCTGGGACCTCCCCCCGTGACGTCCAGCCACTTGGGTGTGGCCTCCCTTCCGTCCACCCTCCCACCCCCCTCTCTCCGGGGCCCGTCGCCGCTGCCTCGGGCTTGGTCCCCCTCTGGCCTTGGCCGGTGTCCCCCCAGGGCCCCCTTCTGTGCCATTTGTCCTCACTGCGGGCGGGGCCCCACCCGTCTTTGCAGCCAGGAGCTCCCACTCGCCCCGCTGAGCCTCGGCGCAGCTCTCGACCTCCTCCGTGTACGGTGCCGCACGCGCTGCGGTGCTCGGTTAATGCTTCTGGGCCGATGGGCGGTCCCGGCCGGCGGCCGATTCCTCTACTTGGATTCTTCTCCCAAGAAGTCGCAGACGGGTCCTGAAGCTCCGAGAACCTAAGAGCAAATGATGCAGAGAACAGATGGAAGAGGCGGTGTCCCCCTGCCCAGCCCCCGACAGGAGGGCTGAAGGGGCCTGACTCCCCAGGGTCAACTGAGAGCCATCGCTGCGAAGGCCTCAGTCTCCAGGTCCCAGGCCAGCCGCCCAGAAGGGCCGCTAGGACCCTCCAGGGCCCCTTCCTGTTCCCAGAAAGAACAGACCCACAAAAGAGGTGAAAGGGCCTCGGACTCCGCACCCGCATCCACCAGCGCGCTGGGGCCGCATCTGCGGCCCGCACGAGTGAGAGGACAGTGGCCGCGTGCAGTGAGGGCTCTGACCGCAGGGAAGGCGGCCCGCGCGGAGCTGGTGTCCGGGAAGCTCCCCCAGGCTGTAGACCCCGGTCTCCTCCCACGTCTTAGCGTCTGCGGCCCCGGGAAGGCCTTGAGCAGACAAGCAGCCGCTCACTCACGGCTTCCTGGAGCTGATTTTTGCCTTCCGTGTACTCTGTCCTGGTTACAGCAGAAGGCGGAGAGTCTGACACCTGAGAGCCCCATGCCAAGAGAGAAAAGCAGAGACGGGGGAAAAAGTGAAGGTAATGCTCTTCTGAATGATGTCTCAGCGTATACAGCCGTTCAGGCTGAAATGGGGGCGGCGTGGAAATCTGGGAAGGAAGGAGGGACGGAGGGAAGGAAGGGAGAGAACGTGAATGTATGAATGTTTTTAACTGAAACGTTTCTTCCTTGCATATAATCTTTACAATTAGGCTCTGAAAGAAGGGGCCATGCCTTAGAAAAAGATCAATGATTGGCATAGGTACTACTTACAAGGAAAAGCACTTTTGAAAAGCTTTTCCAAAACAAAGTCTTTGCTTATGTCGCTGCAGGCACTTCCTGCGCACTCGCCTTTAGTCCAGGTAGAAGGCAAAGCAGCCCATTCGGCCTCCGCGTGGTAAGGTCACACCACACACGTGTATGAGGGTCACTTGGGAGAGCCTCGCTTATAGAGCAGTCAGGGTACAGGGCATGAGAACTGGGTTGGTTTTATAGAGGAGAGGTGCCGGGCCCTGGCATCCAACAATCCTTGTTCTGAGTCCGGGCTTTGCTAATTACAAGCTGAGTGACGTGCACAAGCGTCTCAACCTCTCTGAGCCGCAGAGCCCCAGTCTCTAAACCAGAGGCAATAACCCCCTTCCTCTTGTTTCAGTGATTAACTGAGCAGAGTGCTGGGACAGAAGTGCCCACTGTTCGTGTGTGAGCCTGTGACATTTGTGGCATTGCCCGCACGTTTCCGATCCCACAATGACAAACCAGCCGTCTTTTTCCTTTTCCAAGGAGATCATGCCTGAAGAAAGCAGAGTGCTGTGGGCTGCTGTTCTGGACCCGGCCGGCTGGGCTTTGCAGGATCGTCCCTGCAGGGAGAAGTGGTCCTGAGCATCTGCCACCATGAGATCATGTTTTCTAAGAACAATTTTGTTCACTGACACACAAAAAAAGGACTTCACGATGCTGTACAGAATTTTTATTTTTAAACTGTCTCTTAAATAATATATTCTTATACAGAAATGGGTACTGTCCTTTTTCTTTGGTAGTGTTGTGTGTCCCGGGCTGCTTCTGATAAACCACAGGGATCTCCCCCGCTTCCCACGGGGAGACAAAGGACGCTGTGCTTTCCTCACCCGTGTGTCTCGGAGTGATGGCCTGAGCGACGTGCTGCGTGCCCCCGTGTAATTCAGCATTAAACGTCAGACCGGTGCCCGGAGCGCGGGGCTGTGCGTGTCCTGTTTGTGAGCTGCGAGGGGGACATCGGGGGCCGTGTCCAGGGACGCGAGGCCGGAGGCAGCTCGGTCAGGCTGCAGGCAGCGTGAGCCTGGGAAATGCACGCGGGGTACCAGCTCCCACACGCTGGACCGTTTCCAGCATGGGAATTCCACGTTCAAGTGGGCAGGTAGGCAAAGGAGCCGCGTTTACTCAGCACATTTCAGGGCCCCCGTGTCAGGGGGTGAAGCTGTCCTTCTCTTCCTGCCTTTGTTTTAGGGACAAGCACTGGGGACGTCCTGGGTGGCCCTGCGCCCACAAGGGGAGACCCCGCCCCAGGCTAGTTCACGGTCGGGCTTCGCCAGGTTGCACACGCCTGAGCTCTCGCCCAGAACCCCCTCCCCGTGTGCGTTTAGACTCCTCAGTGCTTCCCGGGGCTGTGAGCTCCATCTCTGTCCCCCCAAAAGCATCTGCTCTAAAAACTGACTCTAAAGGCCGTGAGCATAACCTGAGCTCTGTGGACACATTTCATTTGCATGTTGGTTCAGTCTCCTCGGAGCATCTGCTCCCTCTTGGTGAATTCCAGAATATTACTTCCCATCTTCGAATAATTCATTTTTGAGCTGTGAAGTGTTCCATCTCTTCTTGAATTCAGTTCAACATGGAGAGGGGGCTTGGGTTCCGCCTCTCTTCTTATTTTTGTTTTTCGTTTTCATCCTGCTAAAGCCAGTACATACCGTAGCTTTGGCTAAAATACAACCCAAACTTAGTAGGTGTTTCGACATTGATGCCTTCACCCTGCATGTCATCCTATACAGACACTTTATCACCCGCCCTCCCAACCGGTGAGGGAGTGCGCTGAACGGTGCCTTCTGTCTGCTGGGTTACGCCGAATGCCTACCTCACCAAACTCTGCCCCTGATCGAACTTCAAACGATGATTACTGAATTTAACACTCATGCACGCACAAACACACATGCACATATACACACAGTCACAGGTCCACACACATGTCCACACAGGCATACGCATACACATGTATCCACACATGTGTACACACATGCTTACATATACACGCAACCACCCGTAGGTAATACACATGTCACCACACGCACACATACTTACATACACATGTGCAATCACATATGCACAGGTGTCCACACACACAATGCTTCTGTGCACTGTACACATGATCATAATACACATGCATATACATACGTGAGCATGTGATGATACATAGGCACATGTGTACACACATACTTATATTGCATGTACACAATCACACGCATGTGTGTCCACATACACATATACACAACCACACGTGTACATGTATGTGTACACATGTACACACTTATATACACTTATACAGGCAATCGCATGTACACGTGTGTGTACACATACACACACACACACACACACTAACACACTTCATCTGCATTACTGGGTTAGGTTATACCAAGTCCTGGGACAATGAGATCAACAAACAAGAGGAGAGACCGTCCTGGCAGCACCTGTGACAGTCCGGGTCCTTGTGAAGCCAGCCTGGTCCCTTTAACGGCATCCCTTAGAGCATCAGGATCCCACTGAAAGCTGTCCTGAACCTTCTGCTTCAAAAGCGTTTCCATGGGCTTCCCTGGTGGCGCAGTGGTTGAGAATCTGCCTGCCGATGCAGGGGACCCGGGTTCGTGCCCCAGTCCGGGAGGATCCCACATGCCGCGGAGCGGCTGGGCCCGTGAGCCATGGCCGCTGAGCCTGCGCGTCCGGAGCCTGTGCTCCGCAAAAAAAAAGCATTTCCACACTGCAGGTAGATCCTCCCCCATCAGCTGGGCCCGGGGACCATGAGGCCCCATCCCGAGTCGCCTCTCACACGGGACGTCCCTCCCTGCGAGTAGCAGAAAAGCTGCCAGCCGCCCCCCTGCTGCACAGACCAGCCCCAGAGCCCATGGACAGGGGCCCCATCCACCCGGGTCAGCCTGCACACCAGCACCTGGAAGGCCTCCTGCCCCGGGGATGGTCTGGATGTAAGAATCCAGGAAAACAAATGATGACCCTCTGCTTGGCCCAACTCAAACCTGAAATGTCGCCTTCAACCACCTGGGTACGAATGGGGAGTGTGTCAGTCAGCTCTTGCTGTGTAACAAACACCCTGAAACTCAGTGACTTGAAACAACAACGTGTATTATTTCTCAGGGCTTCATGGGCTGACTGGGCAGGATGGTTGGTCTGGCCCAGTTCAGCTGGAGCTGGTTGGTCTACGTGGCCTCGCCCACACATCTGGCAGTGTCTGGTGTCAGCTGGAGTTGCAGCCATGCGTGTGTCTGTCACCATGTGGCAGGTTAATAAAATGTGGTTTATTCATGTGGTGGCAAAATGGTCCCAGCAGCAAGAAAGCATAAGCCCCTGGGGCCCAGGCACTTTTCAAGTCTGATCAAGTACCACAGTCACGGTGTCCCATCCGCCACAGCAAGTCCCTTGGCAAAGCCTAGATTTAAGGGGTGGAAAATAGGCCCCACTTCACGACAGACAGAGCTGCAAAGAACGTACGGCCATTTGCCGTCTACGGGAGTGGGTATGACCATGGTGTAAAACACAGCTGGCATCGTTCTCCAGTCTCCTCTCAATGCCTGTTTCCTCCCTGACCTCCAAGCTCCCCACCCCATTAGTTTTTCTAACCCACCCAAGAGTTACTTGATTTCAGATGTGAAGGCACAAGGCCAACCCTATGAAGAGCAGCTGAGAAGTTATCTTCACGTCCCGGTGCTGTGATCCTAGAACGCCTATTGAAGGGCTTCAACCTAAAAGGCTCTTGAAAGCTTCCCCAGGGTCCTTGGAGCGACTGCCGCAGGCCCACCGTGGGCTCTGTTAGCAGCACCCGCACCCCCAGGACTGATGGGTCTGCTTGTCTCAACCAAGGGAATCAGGTAAGAATCACACCCAGCTGGCCAAGCCTTGTGAGCGGGCAGAAGAAGACTTTCCTACATCTGGTATTATTTCGCCTCACCAGATTTTATACATGGTTATTGACTGCACCTAGCCATCAGAGGCATCTAATTAAAGTGTAAAGAATTTTTAGACATTATCCTTGCAGCAGAAGCATGTAGTTAAGGGAGTCTTAAAAACGAGTGCAAGGTTTTATTCTGAGCCCCTAAGTGCTCACAGAAACTGTCATATTTGGTCTTTCAAATGGTTGGAGGGCAGGGTCATTCCATTCTCCGAGAAATTCAAAGATTTGGTGTTTTCAGGCAACTGTAAGGCAGGCGGATAACAGTGTCTTACGAGTGGGAGAAACTTCACGTAAACCAGGAAACATCCATAGGGTTTGACACGCTGCAGCCACAACAACCGTGTGTTTCCAGGGCATTTAATTTTATTGGAAAGTGTTCCTTAAATAATGTTAGATTGGGCAAGGCGGATACAAATGGTTTGTTCTTTACGATCCTGATTTTGTTGAAGAAAAATGTTAACAGGTATTTCACAGGTTATTCCTGGGTGAAATTACAAGTGATGTTTTTCCAGCACATTTTCCTCAATCCCTATAATGAATGGGTATCACTTTTTCATCAGCAGATAGCCATGAACAATATTATATTCTGACGAGGTAGCTTGGCCAAAAAAGCGACACCAGTAACCGAGGCTCAGAGGCTGGACAGGTGGAAGATGAGAAGTTGGGAATATTGGACCACAGCCCCTGTACACAGCGCCCTAGCTGGCCTGACAAACACATCTCTAAGCCTCCAAGTAGGTGATAATGGTTTGCTTTATATTTATCGTCGGAGAAACCCTACCCCATAAAGGTAAAAGCAGCCATACTCTTGAGTCATTGGTAGCCCCGCCATGGAGACCCCGGGGGCTCTGGAGTCCTAATGCCCTCCCCGGGACTGCAGACATGGGGGGTCCCTCAGGGCTCCCTGAATGAGACGGTGATGAGGGAGTGGGTGTGCAGGGCTAAATTCGATTGGGAATTGCTGGTGCATAATTAGGTGTTTAATTACCCAGAATCAATCATGCAACTTGAACCGAGTGAGGTAAGTGTGGAGTTTGTGGAATAAGCATGGTGGCTGAGTTTGTTTATTAACTAACTGCCTTATGTTTTCATTCTCTTGGGCACATTGGAAATCTAACCTTGCCCATAACCTTGCGAGCCTCCAGGGCACCTGCCTGATACGAGCAAGTGTGTCAGACCCCGCATTCCACCAGGGACCTCCAGGTCAGGTCACGTCAGCTCATTCATTAGCATAGCAAAAAAAAATCCCATAAGCATTGGAAACCTTTTCTTAAAATCTCGTTCTCGCGGGCTTGCCTGGTGGCGCAGTGGTTGCGCGTCCGCCTGCCGATGCGGGGGAACCGGGTTCGCGCCCCGGTCCGGGAGGATCCCACGTGCCGCGGAGCGGCTGGGCCCGTTGCGCGTCCGCCTGCCGATGCGGGGGAACCGGGTTCGCGCCCCGGTCCGGGAGGATCCCGCATGCCGCGGAGCGGCTGGGCCCGTGAGCCGTGGCCGCTGAGCCTGCGCATCCGGAGCCTGTGCCCCGCAACGGGAGAGGCCACAACAGAGAGAGGCCCGCGTACAGAAAAAAAAAAAAAATCTCGTTCTCATTCTCTCTCATTCACCACATGAATAAGCTAAACTAATCTCTGACAAGTGAGCTGCCCTCACTGGCATCTGAAGAAAACACCTGAGCGCACTGGGGTGGGTGAGGATGGGCGCCCAGCAATGCAAGGGAGGCAGATTCTCTGCCTTCTTGATGGAACCCAGCCTAGGCGAGCGAGGTGCTCAAGGATGCTTGATGAACGTATGAGTGAGTGAGTGAAGGAAGAACAGTTAAAAGGCAGGCACTGGGAATGTGGTTTATGCCGCTAACCGAGCGGAATCATTGGGTCTACCGCTCAAGTTGTCAGCTGAAAGGGTTACTAGCATTGCATTCAAATTGACTTCAAGGAAGCTTGGAAGAGTGAACGAGAAGGGAAACGCACGGGTCTCCCCCCAGGTCAGACCACTCATTTCTGATAGGATTTCACAAAAGCCCCGGGAAAAAGCTTGCGGTATTTTCTCCATCCTCTGTGACGAGCCGCTGTCCACCACTTCAGCTAAATAGATTCTCCAAGTGCTTGTCTTTAGGAAAAATACGTCTGCTTTTGTTCAGAAATGAAGGGGCATAGAGAAGGCACATGTGATTGCAGAAAGACCAAAAAGGGTATTTTTCTCCTGTTTATAAAGGGAGATTTTTCTCCTGTTACGAAGGGTATTTTTTTCTCCTGTTATAAAGCTGCCAAAGGAGCTTCGCCACTGTAGGCAGTCAGGCCGCCACCCTTGTGCAGCTGTCACCCGCCTGCTGGTGAATGAGGGGCCGCGAGGTCAAGCAGCCCCTGGGGAGAGGGGCGAGAGAACGCTAACCCACGAGGTCTGCGATTCTTCATTTATGAGCGTGTGGCCCTCGCTGACCGCAGCCTGGCCTGTGGGTCACCGGTTATCACCTGCTGTGCCCACAAGGCGGATGGGCAATACTCCGTGCTGCCGGCGCGGTTGGTCACTTCCAGCAAGCGCTGCTTCCTGGGGAGCTGAAGGGAGCCCCCAGCTCAGGGCGAGGCACCTGGTCTGATCCTTCCTGGGTCCGGGTGAGGCTATGCACACAGCCCCGTAGCTCTCGGGGCCTCCACGGCGTGGGCCCCTCCCCGCCCCTCCAGCAGGATCTTCTGTGGTTCCTTTGAATTCCCCACAAGGAGACCCTCGTCATCACAGCCGGGGCGGGGCAGGGTGTGGGTCACTCAGTGACCCACCAGTCCACAGGCTGCATCCAAACCCCCAGGACACTTTCCAGCTCAGGGCCTGCACCCACCCTGGGACACCCTCCAAGCCCACAGCCTGACCCCCCCATTCCCACATCTCGGGAGGCATCATTCAGCACCAACAAGTGAACTGTTTGCTCTGCAGGGAGACTTGTCTGGCTTCAGGCTGACCCGGCCTGAATTGCGGAGGGCCCGACGGGGTCAGCAGGTGTCTGGAGGGGCCAGGGGATCCAGAAGAGGTCTGCCTCACAAAGAGAGTTCTCCCGGCACTGGGATGCTCGGGAACCACGTGGACGCCGTGAAATTAGCTTCTCTCTGATGTTATAACCAAGAAAAATGGTCTTTTTTTTTTGGCCGTGTGCCACACAGCTTGTGGAACCTTAGCTCCCCAGCCAGAGACTGAACCGGGGCCCTCGGCAGTGAAAGCGCCGAGTCCTAATCTCTGGACCACCAGGGAATTCCCAAAATGATCATGTTTTAAATTAAACTTTTTATTTTGAGATAATTGTAGGTTCCCCTGCTGTTGTAAGAAAGAACACAGAGGGATCCCGTGTGGAGTTACCCAGATTCCCCCCGCCATGGTAACACCTTACAGAACTCTGTACCGAATCACCACCGAGCTGTTGGCTACTGCAGTCCGGACACAGAATATTCCATTCCCACAGGGAGCCCTCTGCTGCGCTTTTATAGCCTCCCCCTTTCCTTCCACCCCACCCCCTCCTTAACCCCTGAGAATCACTAGGCTGTCCCCGGTCTCTAAAAGTGTGCCATTTCGTGACTGTTCTATAAATGGAATCGCACAGTATGTGACCTTTGGAGTTGGCTTCTTTAATTCAGCACCATTCTCCGGAGACTCATTCAGGTCCTTGTGTGCTTCAGGAACTTGTTCCTTTTTATGGCTGAGTAGCGCTCCACGGTTGGATGGATCACAGTTTGTTTACCTGTTCACCTCTTGTAGGGCATCTGGGCTGATTCCAGTTTTTGGCTATTACGAATAAAGCTGCCACATACGTTCACCAACAGGTTTCGCGTGAGTATATGATGTTTCATCTCTCTGGGATGAATGTCCGGGAGTGTATTTATTAGGTCGTATGCCAGGGTTTGCTTGCTTTTATAAGAAACAGTCAAACCGTTTTCCAGAATGGCTATACCTATACTTTCCCACTAGCAATGTCCAAGGGAGCCCGTTTCTCCACACTTTCTTCAGTATTTGGTATTGTCACTGTTTTATTTTACTTTAACGAGAGCCCATTGTCGCTCTAATTTGCATGTCCATGACGGCTAAGGTGTTGAACATCTGAAAAGATGTGCTCTATAGATGCTCATTGGTAACATGTGTGCCCATGTCTTTGGCTCACTTTCAAATCTGTTTGGGGATTGTTGTTGTTTCATCGTTTTATTTTTTATTGGAGTCTAGTTGATTTACAATGTTGTGTTAGTTTCAGGTGTACAGCAAAGTGATCCAGTTATACAAATATTGATACATACATCCACCCTTTTTTTTTTTTTGATTCTTTTCCTATATAGGCCATTACAGAGTATTGAGTGGCATTCACTGTGCTTGTTTGATTGTTTTTAGTGTTGAGTTTTGGAAGTTCTTTGTACATTCTAGATACTAGTCTTCTGTCAGATATGCGGTTTACAAACATTCTCTCCCAGTCTGCTGCTTGTTTTTCACCCTAACAGCATCTTTCACGAGCAAACATTTTTAATTTTGAGGCAATTTATCAACATTTCTTTCTGCCAGTCTCGCTTTTGACATCAATTCTAGGAACTCTCTGCGTAGCCCTAAATCCTGAAGGTTTTCTTCTGTTTTTTCTCTAAGAGTCTTATAGTTTTACATTTTAATCCATGGTCCATTTTGAGTTAACCTTTATATGAAGTGTGAGGCTTAGGTTGGGGTTCACTTTTTCCCCCTGGGGATGCCCAGCACCCTTGGTTGACAAGGCTGTCCTCCTCCATGGAATTGCTTTTGCACTATTGTCAAAACTCAGTTCGGCATATTTGTGTGGGTCTATTTCTGGGTTCTCTGCTCTGTTCCACTGATCTCTGTGTCTATCCCTCCACCAATACCACAGTCTCAATATCATAAGTCTTAAAATCAGATAGACTGATTCGTCTCATTTTATATTTCTTCAAAAATATTTAGGAGTTTTTTTAACTTACCATATAAATTTTAGAATAATCTTTTCTGTATCTATAAAATATTGCTCAGATTTTGATAGGAATTGCATTAAACATGTTTTTCAATGTGGGGAGAACTGACATCTTTACTTTGTAGCTCACCTGCTGCACGCCTTGGTGTGGGGCATTGCACCATCTGGTCCGGAGCCTGGCTGGTTTGGGTTTGTTGTTGCCATGGTTATCTCAGTGCGACACTGATTTCCTGGCCCAGGAAGTTCTGTCTACTTGTTCTATTGATTACTGAGAAAGCAGCACAGAAATCTCCAGGTGTAATTGTGGTTAGTTTATTTCAGTTCTTTCAGGTTTCTCTTCGTGTATTTTGAAGCTCTGTTATTAGGACATTCACGGTTAGGACTGTGATGTTTTCCAGATAGTCTGACCCCTTCATCTTTATGTAATGTCCTTCTTTATCCCTAGTAACAATTCTTGTACTGAAATCGACTTTGTCTGATATTAATATTGACACGCCAGCATTTTTTTTAATCTGTGTCTGCACAGTATATCTTTTTCCATCCTTTTAATCTGTCTTTATACTTAAAATGGCTTCTTCTAGATAGCATATAGAGAATAGCACTCATAACACATGAAACAGAATATTTTTTTAAAGAAGCAGAATTTTTTAAAAAGCAAACAAAAATTTTAGATCTATTTGTTATGATTCATTGAATCATATGATTAACATATGAACATAACAGTAATTATATTAACATATAATTTTAAACATAATTTAAAAATTAACACAATGATTATACAGTAGACCAGACACAGCTGAAGAGAGAATTAATGAACTGGAAGCTCGATCTGTAACACAAGCAGATAAAGGCTGAAAAATATTAAAGAAAACTTTAGACAAGGAAGATAGAATGAGACGCTGTAATAGATATTTTCTAAGAAGGACAGAATAGAAGGCATGGAAGAGGCAATATTCAAAGATAAGAGAATTTTCCAGACTTGAAAAGTATGTACTAAACTGTGCTTTTGTGGGATATTGTGTTTCAAGCTAGTTATAAATAAGAGTGGTTTAAAGACGATAGAGGCTTGTTTTCTGTCATGTTAAGAAGTCAGGAGATCAGCAGTTGTGGGTCGAATGTGAAATAAGCCTCTTGCCAGCCTCACAACTCCTCAAGGACCCAGGAGTGTCTCTTTGAAATGCAATCACCGAGGAGGTTAATACCCCATCTCCCAGTTTCCTAGGAGGAGAGATGGCCAAACTTCAGCTGGTACCCAACTCCACGACACAAACCCTACCTCCAGTCATAAAGGTAGAAGAAATTGAGCAGTTTCATCTTAGAAACGTGTATATAATGGGTTATAGTGACTTAGCTACATACAAGAGAAAGATTCCTGCCTTTGCAGTCTCTGTAACAGATTATCTGGGATGCACATCACATTGTAGCTAAATGCTTGTTCAATAATAAACTCGCTTTCTTTTTCTCCTACCTTTATGGAGATGGTTTCCGGATTGGGAGGAGATTTTGTCTTTCTTTCTATTTCCCCAGCATAGTTCTGAGCTAGCAGAGCAGCTGCTCCTCTGATCAGAGCTCCAGGTCCTTTTGTGCTTCTTCTTCACCATCCTTAATATGTGGTATCATGGAAATAAATGAAACCCACTCAAATGAGAAAGCAAAGGCTATTTATTCAGAGCTGGCTGTAGCAAGGGGGTCAGAACTCCCAGGCAGATAGAGGTGGGGGAAAGCTTCACAGCGGAGAAAAAGGAAGGCTCCAGGTGTGCCCTGATGGAGGCTGTTGGTGTGAGAAGCTGTAGGCAGGCTCACTAGAAGTGGGGGTCCTATGTGATTCTTTAGGGGTGCATATTTGGCTTTCTCTGGTTGGTCCCAGGTTGCAAGCAGGCACAAAATTTAGGGAAGCTGTCAGTTATTAATCAAGTCCTGGACATTTTGGGCCAATTGTTGCAAGGGTTATTATTTGGCTTCCTGAACCATTTACTAGAGATAGCAGTCTGAATTCATACATGTCTGACTTACAGCAGTCTGGCTGTAAGATAAAGGGTTGGTTTCCTCTACAGGTCCCTACAGTTTGTGGGTCAGCATTCTTTTTTTATATATGATCTGGCCATTGTCCACTTATACATGTAGTCTCTCAGCATTCATCATCAAGGTCACCTCACAGTCCCAATATGGCCACAGTAGATCCAGCCATTGTGACTACATTCCAGGCAGAAAGAAAGTAAACAGAAGGGCAAAGAGTATGGCTCCCAGGTGAGTCCCTTTGCAGGACTTTTTGTTATGAGGCTCCTCCCAAATACATTTGCTTAGATTTTTCCAGTCCTCCCTACATTCAGGGAGGCAGGGAAATGTGATCGTTTACTAGGCATAAGGGTGCTCCCCCAAAAGGAGACCTTGTGCTAAAGGAAGAAAACGGAGAACGGATACAGAACAGGCAACCGGCAACCTCTTTTATCCCTTCAGATTCAAAAAATGGAAGAACAAATCCATCTAAAAAACATATTTATGAAAAATACATCACTGAGCATAGTCTTGAATGTATTCTTCAATATGAAATATTTGTTTTATGACAATTATCTCATGTTAATAAAGAGCTGGTTGATCAGAACTCTTCATAATCAAGGTCACGGGCTTAAAACATACTCCCCGTTGCCTTCTCAAAAGGCCCCTTTCTACAGCCCTCCATCCCCAGGGCACTGAGGCAGAGACAGAAGAACAGTCTGAATATGCTGATATGAACACAAATTGAAAACTGCTCAACGACAATGGATTAGTTCAAAGAAACCATAACTTCAGGGAATTGGCCATTCGGCAAATTGGCTCTTAAGAGAATTTGGCTTTTAGCAATTGCCGGAGAGCGAAGCGCGAGTTCAAGCAGAAGAGCACATCATGATGGGTGGGGTGGGGGGGCGTTGCCTGTCAAAGGCTCCCAGGGGCTTTCCTGCAGCTTGGAGGGTCCTCCCCATGCTCAGGGGAGGTCCCAAGGGCTGTGAAGTTGGCTCCACTGCACGGCAATCACTCCCTCTGAAGCGGGTAATTTATGTCCTCTGCAAGCAAGGCAATGAAACTCAAGCTGAAAAATCTGAGTTCAGGAGAGAGATCAAATTCTGAAGAAATGCAAGGAAATGAGTCCTTTGCACATTTGAGACCGAGTGTGCTTTTAAGACGGGGCCCCTTGGCAGCCAGGGAAGCAGGACAAGCCTCGCTGGGGAGAACGCTGTCACAGGAGGAAACGGGCCAAAACAGGGGGCATCACAGCCTCCCCTGCGGCTCCCCGGGGAAGGCAGCTTTCCAGCCAATGCAACCAAAGTTCTCAGGACACGAGAGCGACCCTTATGTGCCTTTCCCTCCCCTGCGAAGGGTCCAGATGCTGCAAATACCCACGTGCACATACACACACTCGCGCCCGTGCACCCACCCACAGGCGTACACGTGCCCGCACACACGCACACGTACGCCGCGCCTGCCTGTCCTTCCCTGGGGTTTTCAATTTTCTCGGCTGCTAGGAATGGATTAGGAGGGGCTTTCCATTTCCGCTCGCTGTGATTTGCCCTGCACTTTCCTCAGCTGCAGTGCCATCTGCACAGCCCGTCCCTCCCAGGTGAGGTGCAGGTTCCCACCTGACTCGGGGAGCGCACAGGGTCCTCCTGCCACCAAGTCTCCCACAGAAAAATTTTTTTTCAATTCCCCCATCAGAAATGTATTTTTTTTTCCATTAAGGAAGTGTCCATCATTAAAATGCAAAATGGGAAGCAGGAGGACGTCTCGAGTGGTAACTTCCGATCTACAAAGAAAAAAATCTAAAGTGCTTTATAATCCTGGGATAACAGGGAAAATGGAAAACCTCAGGGGGAAAGGGAAAGTCTTGTCTGGTCCTGCTTTGATTGAAGGGTTGGAAGCAATAGGAAATTAATGGATTGGAAGCTTTTTAAGGGTAAAAAAAAAAAGTTGATGCATCACTGACAGTTCAGTGGGGACTAGTCCTCTGATCACACCTGACCGCGCTCAACGGGAGGCGGATTTGGAAGGAAGAGATCCCATCATTGTGCAAACCTGGAAAGGGCCAGAAAGCACGTTTCTTCGAGTGCCCCTGTGGGGATTTCATTGGGAAACCGCTGGCTCGCTGGGAGGAGGGGCCTCGGGCGTGGTGATAAGGAGGGTGCTTGCATGGAAGGTGGCGAAGACGGACTCCCATGGCACCAGCCACAGGCTTTCCGATGCCCAGGCGGCCATGGGGCGGCAATTTCCGCTAGACCAGCAGGGACCACGGGCTTTGCCTCGGAAGCCAGGCAGCCAGGTCCAAATTCGGGATCGATTACTGCTAACCTCTGGGGCCTCAGCTGCCCTGCGTTAAAGGAGGGGTCAGCATGACGTTCATCTGGTCGTGAGGACTAAGTAAGAGTTCATAAAACCCCACTGAAGGAGTCAAAGAGTTCCAGGATGAACCCATCCACACACCAGAAGGCCATGTGCCTCAGCTCCACGGGGACAGAAGCTCCTGCGCTCAGGGCCCCTCTGGACCTTACCCTGGCTACCTCTTCATCTGGCTGTTCATCTGTTTCCCTTATGATAAATTGGCAAACGTAAGTAAAGTGTTTCCCTGAGTTCTGTGGACTGTCCTTGCAAATTATCAAACCAAGAAGGGGCTTGCGGGACCCCCTGATTTGTAGCCAAGCCGGACGAAGTGTGGGAACCTGGGGACCCACTCCTTGGGGCTGGCATCCACAGTGGGGGCCGTCTCGCGGGGCTGAGCCCTCCGCCTGTGAGGTCCGCCCTGACTCTGGATACTTAGCATCAGGACCGAGTTGAATTACAGGACAGCTGGTGTCAGAGTTGGAGAACCGGCTGGAGTGGGGAATAAACCCACACCTTGGGTGTCAGAGTGAAGAGTAGTGAGTTGAAAACAGAAGTTTCCTTTTACGTCGAGACTGAAAGCAGCCCGGTGGTTGCCAGGGGCTGGGGGTTTGGGGACGGGGAGTGACTGCTTAGTGGGGGTGAGGGTCCCTTTTGGGTGACGAAATATTTGGAACTAGAGGAGGTGGTGATTTGCTCAGCACTGTGAATGCACTAAATGTCACTGAATTGTACTCTTTCAAACGGTTAATGAATATATATATTTTTAATGAGTCGTGGTCTCTGCTCTCAAGACTGAATCTAGTTGAGAAGAAAAAGCATAGATTCATCACAGTTTGTCACTGCAGGAAGCAAAAGGGGAAAGAACACCAATTCCAGCCCATTCTCAGCTGCAACCTCCGTCCCTCCTCTCGACCCGACCTCCCCCCTCACTTGGTCCTAAGGTTAACCTAGAACAGAACATTCCGAGGTGCCCACAGAGCTCCCCAGGCAATAACCCCCTCACCCTGACTCACCCCCTTCCCGACACCTGCTTGCAGATATGTGGTGTTCCTCATTTTCTGGATTAAGTTTCTTTTATTCCATTTTTTTGTCTCTACTCTTTGAGAGTTACGTACTTACTCTATGTCTAATCTTTCAGTGGCACCATTATGTTTTTAACTGTATACTCAGATTAACGAAATCTAAAGTGACTGTAACTCTACCCTCCCGCAAAATGCAAACATCTCAGGATCTTTCACTCCGATTGCCCCTTTCGTTTGTGTGTCATTTTTGCCCAGTGTTTTGGGGTCTACCTGGGTGTTTTAACATCCCAAGGTAGACTTTGACCGTTATCGTTATTTTTCAAAGTCAATACTTGTGTATATTTACTAAATCCCCTGCTCACTTCTGTATCTGGCTGCCTAGCTCCTTTCATGGTAAACTCCCTTTGTTTTCTCTTGTTTGAAAATGTCTTTATTTCCTGCAAGTTTGTGAAGGATAATTTAGCCAAGTGTACAGTCCTAGGTTGGCAGTTATTTCCTTTTCTCGGCACTTTGTTCTGCTACGTTCTCGCCATATACGTTGCTGTTGAGATGTCCGCTGTTAGTCCATCCCCATCCAGGTTATTTAGCTTGTCTCCCGGCGTGCTTTAAGATTGGCACGTGGGCGAAGTGGGAAAGCCACAGGGGAGCGAGGCAGAGATCAGGCAAGAGACGTTCAAGACGAACACAAGAGTAACGAACCTAAATTGCACATCTGAAGATGGGCCGGAGCAGAAAAAAAAAAAGACAGAAGGTGGTACGGGAGGAGACAGCATGATGAGCGGAGAGCTGGTGTGGGGTGAATTTTTCATTGCTTCTGTCTGTCACATTCCTCTTATCGGTGGCTCGCTGAGCTACTTTGGGGCTGGGGCAAGTGGACCTGCGTACAGCAGACCTTGTGTGGTTGCTATGAGGACAAAACAAGCTAATATTTGTAAAACTTTAGAGCAAGGCTTGACATACAATTTTTTTATAAGAGCCAAATTTTTTAATTATTTATTTGGCTGCGCCAGATCTTCGTTTGGCATGCAGGATCCTTTTTAGATGCAGCAGTGCAGGCTCTTTTTTAGTTGTGGCATGCGGGATCTAGCTCCCTGACCGGGGATCGAACCAGGGCCCCCTGCATTGGGAGTGCAGAGTCTTAACCACTGGACCACTAGGAAAGTCCCTAACATATAATTTTTATATGTGTTTATTAAATAAGCATCTTCCTGCTCTGCCATACTTGGTGCGGTGCCTCATGGACCAGAATAGCTGCTGAAGCACCAGCCATCATGACTGCATGCCAGGAGGGAGAGGATAGGACACAACATTTCCTCTCACTTTTGGGAAATGCAGTCCTCTGACTAGGCAGCAATGTGTCCAGCTAAATCAGGATTCCATCACCGAGGAGAAACATTCATTTTACCACATACTGCTGGGCATTCATCTCACTAAATAATGCCATTTTTCTTTAATGACAAATTCCCATCTTCATTTTATCAGGATCTTGCCACCTGAGCCATTTGTTCCTTCTCCCCCAGGGAGATTATGCCGGAGAAACAATCATCAAGTACTGTATGTTCATCCACATCCCACACACTGTCTCAGGCTCCCCGGACAAGCCCATCTCACCTGCGGCAGCTCAGTTTCCAGGGCTGACTTTAGGGGAAGCAGAAGAAACACTTCCCCAGCCCCCGCGCATGTGGAGGGGGCACACCTGGAGGGAGGGGCTGGTCGATGCTGAGCCCTGCCACACCTGTCTACCTCATCTTTGAGTGAGTGATGACTCATTGCCAGGAAGAGGTAGTTATTCCACCACAGTTTCCCTTCTGTAACGAATATCATTTGTTTTATCACATTGTTGCACTGAAAGAAGAGAAATAGAATGTATGACTTGCAAAAGAGTGGAGTGAGCAAAAGTGTGTGCGTGCAGGGTTGGGGGAGATGGGTAAAAAAGCCAATCAACCTAAAGGAAAGAGAGTGAAGGGAGGCAGCAATGAAAAAGAATGCAATAAGTGGAAAACACCAAGCAAGATGGATAACCTTAGTGCAGAGGTACCAGTAATTACATTTTTTACGAATATATTAGGCTTGTCAGTTACAGGACAGACGTCTTAGAGTAGGAAAAACATACAGCCATCTGCTCTTTACGAGATTTACCTAAAATATAATGAAGCAAAAGGATTAAGGAAAGAGTTGAGGGAAACATACCAAGAAAGGATTCACCAAAAGAAAGCTGATGCTGTAATGTTGATACCAAGTAAAAATGCCTTTGTGGCAGAGAGCATTACTAGGGATAATGAAGGTCCTCGGTTGGTAGTAAAAAGAACAATTCCTTAGGAAAAACAGACAAACCTTGAACCTGTGATCCACTCAGTAAATGTTTTCAAAGTATAAAAAGCCAAAATAGGGCTTCCCTGGTGGAGCAGTGGTTGGGAGTCCGCCTGCCGATGCAGGGGACGCGGGTTCGTGCCCCGGTCCGGGAAGATCCCACATGCCGTGGAGCGGCTGGGCCCGTGAGCCGTGGCCGCTGAGCCTGCGCGTCCGGAGCCTGTGCTCCGCAACGGGAGAGGCCACAGCCTGTGCTCCGCAACGAGAGAGGCCACAAAGGTGAGAGGCCCGCGTACCACACACACACAAAAAAAAAGCCAAAATACAGGACAAAATTAATAAATCCTCAGGGACTTCCCTGGAGGTGCAGTGGTTAAGATTTCACCTTCCAATGCAAGGCGTGTAGGTTCGATCCCTGGTCAGGGAGCTAAGATCCCACACGTCTTGCTGCCAAAATCCCAAAACGTAAAACAGAAGCAATATTGTAACAAATTCAGTAAGGACTTTAAAAATGGTCCACATCAAAAAAAATAATAATCCTCAGCTACTTCCCCTCCCTCCCTTAATAATTAAGTCTGAAAGCCATTTGACCGGGCAAGGCAGTGGTGGAGCCCAGTGTGTAAGGCAGTCTGCAGGAGGGGCACAGGATGGCAGGAGGGTGCCCGGGAGCCAGCCGGGGAGAGGAGGGGTCTGTGCTGGTGAGCCCATGGTGTCAGCAACATGGCACAGGGTTTGGGAGCCCAAGCAAGAAAAGGAGGCAGCCACGGGGTCTAGCCCCTGCAGGAGCCTGGTGCAGAGTTCCAGACCCCGACAGGAGTCAGGAGGGTTTACTTACGGTGGTGGAGACAGCAATGGTGGTGGCCCACGGGGTGTCAGGGCCGAAGTGGAATGAGCAGGGCGTCCACGCTGGAGGTGGTGCCATCCATGGGAGACCCGGCAGGGACAGGGGACTGATCCAATAGTTAATATACGTAGCATAATGGGAGCCAGATTTCTTCCTGTTGGGAAAGGGAGTCGCAAATGTGGAAAGGGAAGAAAGGAGAATGAACTCTGTGGCACTGGACTGGAGGAATCCGTGTGAGCTCGTGGTCTGCAATACGTACAGACTGATGTAGAAATACATCCATGTAGAAGTGTGTGTATTCATATGCACCTACTTCCTCTCTCTGCCTCCTGAGAGGGCCTAGGCCGCTATAGCAGTGAGCACACCCGGTGCCCAGACCTTGGTTTCTAAATGCCATTCTCCAATAAATGAAACCAGGGCTCCTTGGAGAAATGGCTGATGCTAGGGCTTGGGAGGGAAGGCACAAGATAAGCCTGAAATCTTTTTGTACCAGAAAGTGAGAGAGTACTCAAAGAATGATGGGATGTGACCAAAAAAAAAAAAAAAAAAAAAAAAAAATGACACAGGAGCCAGGTCGAAGCCTCTCTTTGGCCAAATCAGGGACAATTTAAATTTCTCCACATCTTCGCCAACGCTTGTTTTGTTTGTTCATTTTGTTTTGTTTATAATAGCCATCCTGATGGGTGTGTGGTGGTATCTTACGGCAATTTTGATGTGCATTTCCTTAATGATTCGCGATGTTGAGGGTGTTTTCAAGCGCTTGTTAACCGTTACGTATCTTTAGAGAACTGTCTATTCAAGGCCTTCACCTGTTTTTGAATCATGTTGTTTGCTATATAGTAATCCCTGATCAGATATATGATTTGCAAATATTTTCTCCCATTCTGTAATGGCCTTTTTACTCTTTTTACTCTGTGTCTTTTGATGCACAAATTTTTAAAATTTAATGAAGTCAAGTTTGTCTATTTTCCTTTGTTGCCTGTGCCTTTTCTCGTATTGCTGGTGTCATATTCAAGAGATCATTGCCAAATCTAAAGTCATGAAACTTTACCCCTATTCCTTCTAAGAGTTTAATTATTTTAGGTCTTACATCTAGATCTTTGATTCATCTTGGGTTAATTTTTATATATGGATTAGGTAAGGGTCCAACTTCGTTCTTTTGCGTGCGGATATCTAGTTTTCCCGAATCCACTTGCTGAAAAAACTGTCCTTTCCCCATTAAATGGTCTTGGCACCCTTATCAAAATCATTTGACCATATATGCAAGTGTTTATTTCTGGGTTATTCTATTCCATTAGTCCATATTTCTGTCTTTATGCCTGTACCATAATCTTTTGATTCCTGTAGCTTTGTAATAAGAGAGTGTGAGTCCTCTGGCTCTGTTCCTTGAGATTGTTTCAGCTAATCAGTGTCCCCTGAGATTCCGTGTGAATTTTACAATGAGTTTTTCTATTTCTGCAAAAAAAAATGCCATTGGGATTTTAATAGTTATTGAATCTATCACTTTAGGTAGTTACTGACATCTTAACAATATTCATGGTTCCAATCCATGAACATGGAATGTGTTTCCATTTATTTATGTCTTCTTTAATTTCTTTCAAAAATGTTTTGTAGTTTTCACTGTACAAGGCTCTCACCTTCTGGGTTATGTTAATTCCTAAGTATTTTCTTCTTTCTGATGCTATTGTAAATGGAATTGGTTTTGTAATTTCCTTTTGAGGTTGTTCATTGTTAGTGTATAGAAATGCAGCTGATTTTTGTGTGTTGACTTTGTACCCTGCTACTTTGCTGAATTCATTTATTAGTTCCAACAGTTGTTGTGGGGTTTGGGGGGTTTTTGTGGAATCTTCAGGGTTTTCTACATATAATATAGTACCATATATCTGCAAATAGAGACAATTTTACTTCTTCCTTTCCAATGTGAATACCTTTTATTTCTTTTTCTTGTCTAATTGCTCTGTTTAGAACTTCCAGTACTAGTCTAATAACAGTGGCAAAAGCGGGCACCCTTGCCTGTTTCTGATCTTAGAGGAAAAGCTTTTAGTCTTTCACCATTGAGTACGATGTTCACCGTGGGGTTTTTATATACGGCTTTTATTATGTTGAGGTAGCTTCCCTCCATACCTAGTTCGTTGAGTGTTTTATCATAAAAGGCTGTTTAATTTTATCAAATGTTTTTTTCTGCATTGAGGTGATTGGGGGGGTGTCCTTCATTCTGTTAATGTAGTGTATTACATTGATCAATTTTCATATGTTGAACAATCTTGCATTCCAGGAATAAACCCCACTTGGTCATGATGTATAATCCTTTTAATATGCTGCTGGATTCAGTGTGCTAGCAGTTTGTGGAGGATTTTTGCATCAGTGTTCAAAAGGGATATTGGTCTGTGGTTTTCTTTGCTTATAGTTTCCTTTTCTGGCTTTGCCATCAGGGTAATGCTGGCCTCATGGAATGAGTTAGGAAGTGTTCCTTCCTCTTCAGTTTTTTGGGGGAAAGCTTGAGAAGGACTCACATTATTTCTTTGAATGTTTAGTAGAATTCACCAGTTAAGCCATCAGGTCCAGGGTTTTCCACTGTTGGGAGATTTTTGATTACTGACTCAAACTCCTTACTAGTTATAGTTCTATTCAGATTTTCTATTTTTGTGTGTGATTTAGTCTTGGTAGGTTTTGTGTTTCTAGGAATTTGTCTACTTCATCTAAGTTACCCAATTTGTTGCCATACAGTTATTCACAGTACTCTCTTATAATCTTTTTTATTTCTGCAGAAGTGGTAGTTAGGTCCACACTTTCATTTCTGATTTTAGTAATTTGAGTCATCTCTCTATTTTTCTTGGTCTATCAAGCTAAATGTTTGTCAATTTTGTTGATCTTTTTGAAGAACCAACTCTTGGTATAATGAATTTTCTACTGTTTTTCTATTCTCTATTTTGTTTATCCCCGCTCTAATCTTTATTAGTTTCTTCTTTCTGGCAGCTTTGGGTTTAGTTTGTTCTTTTTCTAGTTCCTTAACTTAGAAAGTTAGGTTGTTGGCTTGAGATCTTTCTTGCTGTTTAATGTAAGCATTTATAGCTATAAATTTCTCCCTTAGCTTTTGCCACATCCCATAAGTTTTAGTATGTTGTGGTTTTGTTTTCATTCATCTCTAGTTATATACTAATTTCCCTTGTGACTTCTTCTTTGATCCATTGACTAACAGTGTGTTGTTTAATTTCCACAATTTTGTGTTGTTTAACAGTTTTTCTTCTGTTATGAATTTCTAGCATCATCCTGTTGTAGTCAGAGAAGAGTCTTTGTATGATATTTATCTTTTCATATCTATTTTTTTAATAAATTTATTTATTTTTGGCTGTGTTGGGTCTTCGTTGCGGTGTGCAGGCTTCTCACTGTGGTGGCTTCTCATTGCAGAGCATGGGCTCTAGGCGCATGGGCTTCAGTAGTTGTGGCACGTGGGCTCAGTAGTTGCAGTTCACGGGCTCTAGAACACAGGTTCGGTAGTTGTGACGCACGGGCTTAGTTGCTCCACGGCATGTGGGATCTTCCCGGACCATGGCTCGAACCCATGTCCCCTGTGTTGGCAGACGGATTCTTAACCACTGCACCACCAGGGAAGTCCCTATCTTCTCATATCTATTGAGACTTAATATTGTGGCCTAACATGTGGTCTGTCCTGGAGAATGTCCCATGTGCACTTGAGAAGAATGTGCATTCTGTTGTTGGGTGGCGGGTTCTGTATAGGTCTGTTAGATCTAGTTGGTTATTGCGTTAAGTCCTCTATTTCCTTACTTATCTTCTATCTAGTTTTTCCATACACTATTGAGAGCGGGGGTTTGAAGTCTATTACTGTAGAACTGTCTATTTCGCCCTTCAGTTCCGTCAGTTTTTGCTTCATTTGCTGGTCTGTTATTAGGTATACAAATGTTTACAACAGTTATAGCTCCTTGCTGTACTGAACATTTTGCTAATACATAATGTCCTTCTTTACCTCTTGTGATCTTTTTTATTTAAAGTTTATTTTTTCTGATATTAGTACAGCCACCCTGCTGTCTTTTGGTTACTATTTGCATGGAATATCTTCTTCCACCCTTTTACTTTCAATCTATTTGTATCTTTGGATCTAAAGTGAGTCTCCTGTAGACAGCATATAGCTGGATTGTGTATTTTCATCTATTCTGCTAAGCTCTGTCTTTTGACTGCAGAGTTAGTCCATCTACATTAAAAGCAATTATTGATAAGGGGGGACTTACTTCTGTCATTTTGCTATTTGTTTTCTATATGCCCTATAGCTTTTTTGTCCCTGATTTCCTGCATTCCTGTCGTCTTTCGTGTTTAGTTGATTTCTTGTCATGAAATGTTTAAATTCCTTTCTCATCTCCTTTGGTGTATATCCTATAGCTATTTTCTTTGTGATTACCATGAGGATTACATTTAGCATCCTAAAGTTAGAACACTCTAATTTGAACTTGTAGCAGCTTAACTTCAATAACATACAATTCTGCTCCCTTACAGTTCCATCCCCACTCCTTTTCCTTGTCGATTTCACAAAATTACATCTTTATACATTGTGTCTCACAGGGCCCTCAGGCTCTGTTCACTTTTCTTCAATCTTTTTTTTTTTTTCCTGTTCATCAGACTTGATAATTTCAACTGTCTTACCTACAATAGCACTGATTCTTTCTTCTGCCCAAATCTGCCTTTGAATTCATCTGGTGAACTTTTCATTTCAGTTGTAGGCTCCAGAATTTACTTTTGGCTTCTTTTCAGGTTTTCTTTATTGGTCTCTATTTAGGTCTATTTATTGATATTTCCATTTTGTTTGCATATCATTTTCTTGACTCTCTCCACATCCTCCTCTAGTCCTTTGAGCCATCTTTAAGGCAGTTGCTTTAAAGTCTTTGTTTAGTAGATCTGCCCTCAGGTCTCTCAGAGACAGTTCCTGTTGATTTTTTTTTTTCCTTTGAATGGACCCTGTGTCCCTGTTTCTTTGAATGCCTTGTAATTTTTTGTTGAAAACTGGACATTCGGATCTAATAATGTGGTAGCTCTGAAAATGAGATTCTGCCCTCTTTCCCAGCATTTGCTGGGTTTTGTTGTTGATTTGTTTATTGTTGTTGTTGTTGTTTTTGGAGTATAGTTCCTTTACAGTGTTGTGTTAGTTTCTGCTGTACAGCAAAGTGAATCAGCCACACATATACATATAGCCCCTCTAAAAATATGGAACGCTTCACGAATTCGCATGTCATCCTTGCTCAGGGGCCATGCTAATCTTCTCTGTACCATTCCAATTTTAGTACACGTGCTGCCGAAGAAAGCAGTGTGTGTGTGTGTGTGTGTGTGTGTGTGTGTGTGTGTTTAATTGCTGTAGGCTGTCTCCGTGCTGTGCCTGAGGTGTAAACTTAGTCTTCTCAGGTCTTTTCTGAGCCTTTCCCTGGGTATATACAGTCACTTTCTAGTTTTCCCCATATATGCAGTTGTTTTTGGATGTTCTAATCTTTAATGTCTGGCTCCAAAAGAGGAAAAAGCAAAAAACGAAGGACGATTAAAAAAAAGATGCCAGCCCTTTAAATGCTCTGGCAGTCACTTCAGCCTGAGGGGGAGGGACTGGCAGCGATGGGGGAGGTACAACTATGGCTACGCCCCCTCTGTGGGCCCCTCTGGGATCGCAAGCAGCAACCTGCCGTCAGATCACGGTCCCCTGTATTTGGGGGCAGAGTCCTGTCTCCCACCCTAACTCTCACAATCTATGCAGGGGGCTGCGAGGGCGCGGCTGCCTGCCCTGGGCTGGTGATGGGGGTTGAGTAGCCACTACTGCGCGACAGCTGAATTTCACCAAAATTAACCGCAATTTACAAGCCAGCCCTTTTCCCCCTTGAGGTTGCAAGGCTTCAACAGACTCCAGATTTTGAGAACTGTTCCATCATTCAGATGCTGCCAGTGCAACGGTCCAGGTGGGGAGACAGATTCTGCCGCTTCCTACTCTGCCGTCTTCCCAGAATCCTCCCCCATAACTCTGGGTGCCTCCTGCATGGGGGAGAGATGAGGCTCAGGGACATAAAGACGAAGAAAACTGTGTCTTGTCTCAAGGAGACAACAACTGCCCATGGTAGAGGTTGGACTTTGGAGCCAGAAAAAACAGTGCAACCCCCTGGCTCTGGCGCTGGCAGCTGTGTAACCCTGGCCACGTCCCAAGTCTCAGGCTCCTGACCCAGAAAGGGTGATAACAGTCACTGCTGTGAAAATTCAGCAAAATGGCCCATGAGAGCACCTCCCGTGGTGGTCAGCAAGTCAGCAGGTCAGCACTCAGGAAATCATTTTCTTCCCATCTCCATGGAAACAGCCCTCAAAGTCCTCAGGCTTGCTCTCCGCCAAAATCTGAAGATCTCAGAGGGGAACCATTTCCAAAATCAAGAGTGACCGCTCACAGCTGAGTGCCCCAGCCTGCTGTGGTCCCATGGACAGGTGTGCCCTGTGCCCGCCAGGGGACAAGCCAGACCTGCCCAACAAGAGGTGAAACTTAGGAACTAAACAGGAGTTCCAAAACATTTAAACCTGAAAATGTAATCCCGGGTCTCCATCCATCCAATCAATCCATCCAATCCATCCATGTGATCAATCCATCCAATCACTCCTCCCATTGTGCTGTGACCACACTCACACGCCGGGAAGGACATGCATAGGCATGCATCAGGCAGGGCACGCACAAGGACAGTCACAGCGGCTCCGGTGCAGTGGCCCAGCGCTCCAGCCAGCACAGCTGTGAGGCAAGGCATCCTCCCAGCAACGTGATGATGCAAAACGAAAAAGCCAGACACAGTGGAGAACGTAATAAAGGGTTCCATGCATATCAAGTTCAAAAAAGACAAAACAACATATGATGTCAGAAATCAGGTTGTGGTTACAGGGGAGTGGAGGGGAGTGAGCCCAAGAAGCCTCGAGGGGCGAGGGGGGCTTCTCCTGCTGCGGGCGCCCTGTCTCCTGACTTGGGAGTGGACTACACACGTGGTCAGGACAAGGAGAAATCAAGCTTGGCGTGTGCTGCAACCGACGGGCCAACTTACCTCTTCAGGTTAAAAAATAAAAATAGAAAGGGCTGGGAAGCAGGATTAAATGGGCACAGGCTGTTTGTTCTGGACCAGAAGCAAAGAGCAGAGCATTTGGCCCAGCGTGCAGTGCCGAATCCCGGCACAGTACTCCTGGTGCACACCCGCTGCGGCCCTGAGAGCAAACCTCGCTGCCCCAGTGGGGTCTGGGAGGGACATCCATGGATGCCCGCTGGCTCTGCAATTAGAGGGGACAGGCAGCTGGCACACGGACGTGGGAAGTCCCGAGGGCTCAGGTGGCTGATCCAGACACAAATCATACGGGCATGACACGCTTTACAACAGATGCAGACCAGACATCCAGCCCTTGCATGAGAATGCATTCCAGACTGCTGCACGGTCTCAGTAAAATGACCTCTGAGCTCTGCATCACCGCCCTCCCCCACTGCAGGTTACCTCTGGTTACCTGGGCATCCCCCTACCTGGCTCCCCAGCCTGACACTCGGTAAGAGAAGGTCAGAGAAAGAGGCAGGACAGTCTGTCCATATGGGGTTCCATTGCTGCAGGTCTGTGGCACCTCTTGACAACTTCCTATGACCTATACTTCCCTTCCCTCAATACATGTAGATTAAGAACGGGCTTAGAATTGCAATAACGATCCAAAAGCTTGTATCACTGACCAGCTTTGTATCCTCGGCGCTGGCACACAGTGGGAGCTCAGTGATTATTTTTTCAGTGATTTAATATAGTTTTCTTCCCCTTGCAATTTTACATATAGCAATATATACAACACACATATTTCTTAGTCTATATCTAATGAGCTAACATTTATTAAGAGCTTATTATGTGCCAAGCCCTGTTCTAAGCAAGACACAGATGAATATATGTAGTTTCTTCTACATGTAATTTTCACGACTCTAGCAAGTGGGCATTTCTTTTGCCTCCCTGTATGGATGAGACACTGGCAGAGGTGAGTTATGTATCTCACCCACGATCATAGTTGGTTATCTCGTCTAAGCCTTCTGCTACAAACTGTCTGTGTCTCCCCACAATTCATATGTTGACATCTTTCTTCTTATTAATTAATTAATTTATTTCTTTATTTTTGGCTGCGTTGGGTCTTTGTTGATGTGCACGGGCTTTCTCTAGTTGCGGCGAGCGGGGGCGACTCTTCACTGCGGTGCACAGGCTTCTCATTGTGGTGGCTTCTCTTGTTGAGGAGCACAGGCTCTAGGTGCATGGGCTCTAGGTGCGTGGGCTTCAATAGTTGTGGCACGTGGGCTCAGTAGTTGGTGAGTGGGGCTTACACTCTGTTGTAGTGCACAGGCTTCTTATTGCTGAGGTGCCTCGGCTCTAGGTGCATGGGCTCTAGGTGCGTGGGCTTCAATAGTTGTGGCACGTGGGCTCAGTAGTTGTGGCTTGCAGGCTCTAGAGCGCAGGCTCAGTAGCTGTGGCACATGGACTTAGTTGCTCTGCGGCCTGTGGGATCTTCCCAGACCAGGGATCAAACCTGTGTCCCCCGTATTGGCAGGCGGATTCTTAACCACTGCGCCACCAGTCAGGTCCCATACGCTGACATCTTAATGCCTGATGTGATGGTGTTAGGAGGTGGGGCCTTTGGGGTGATGAGGTCATGAGGGTGGAGCCCCCGTGAATGGGATCAGTGCCCTCATTATTCACAGTGCAGTGGCTCTTGGGAACCTGTTTTCATGGAAACAATCTAGGTCTTCCTGCTGCCCAGTTCCCTAAGACCACTTATTTCATGCTGGTTCCCCCAGCACTTGGGTTGCTGCACCACCCATCTTGCTGCCGTGAATAGCAGTTTTCAATGGCTTTCAAACATGTGATTAATGGTGACTGCAAATGCAAATGTGAATGACAGTTCCTTTTCTGGCTGTGTTGGATTTACTGTTGGAAATTTCATGTAGGACAAGGCATCTTCCAGTCTTGTCTCCAACCGGCCTCCCCAGCTGTGATCGCTACACTCCCAGAACTCTCTCAGTGTTGCCACACCCGTGCCCTCCACACTGCCACCAGTGGGAAGCCAGGAGAGGGGCCAGGGTGGAGCCAGAAGAGATGGCCCATTTGCACAAGCAAGGTCCATGACTTTTCCCACAGGGTGAGCCTGACATAATTGCCTGGGTCAGAGACCAGAAAGGATAAAGGTATGGGAGCAAGGGTCTCACGGCCCTCAGGGGAGATGGGTGTGGCCACTCCCAGGACTGCCTGCTGACAGCCAGGGGCGGGGCACACAGGGCAAAGGAGGCCCCCCACCATCTTGCTGCCCTTGGGTGCTTTACCTGAGCAGTGGAACATGGAAGGGCGAGCAGAAGTTGGGCATGCAGACACACACACACACACACACACACACACACACACACACACACGGCTGCAGCCCATGAGCGAGGGATGCACTGGTCAACCCCAGGAGGTAGAGTATAGAGGATCACGAAGTGCCCCAAAAGGGAAAGATGGGGATCGGCCATTTCCAAGCATGAGAAGTACTTGGAAAATTCAGAGGAAGGCACTTCAAGGTGTGGGGCCCCTGGGAGGGTTCCCAAACCACTTTTATTTGCTGAACCCGTCAAGCTACGCCTGAGGCACGGGGTTCCACTTGCCCTGGTCCAAGCGTGGTCCCAGGGAGGTACTGGGGTCAGGGGGCCCAAGGAAAGTCTCCAGGGATGGAAGCCCTCAGCTTGGTTTTAATGATGGTGTGTGGTGTGCACGTCTGTCAGTGCCCACCCAACGGCATCACGGAGCTCTCCGTCTTTCCGTGTGTAAATTAAGCCCTGCCCCAAAATGCAACCAACCCCACAGAGGCAGGACAGGCAGCCACTGGTCCCACCAGGCTCCCCTTCCCGTGGACTCCCTCCTGCCGCCCTCCCCTCTCTCCTCCTTATCAACTGCCCCGCCTCTACCAGTCCATTCCCATAAACACACACCGGGCCAGGTACCTCCCATGTTTAATAAGTGTCCCACTGACGTCCTCTTCCTGTTCCAGGATCCAAGCCAGGCTCCCACACTCCCCTGGGTTGCCGGGTCCCCACTCACCTCCACACTGAGGCTGTCCCCAGTCCACCCGTCCGCAGTGGCCGTGACGCCTTGGAAGGGTGAGCCCTGGAGACTGGCCCTCCAAGGGGGCTTGTCTGACATTGTTTCCTGGGTTACTCATGTGGGCAGGAGCTCCACAGCCATGATGTCAGGTCCTGCTCCGTGCATCAGGCGGGTCAGGGGGTATGTGGTGTCCACAAGCCTGATGACAGGGGAGGCTGACCTTGATCACCGGGCTAGGGGGTGTCTGCTGGGGGTTTCCATTGTAAAGGGATAGTTTCCCTTTGTAATGAATAAATATCTTGGAGGAGGTACTTTAAAACTGTGCAACTCCTGTCGCTCCCCAAACTTTTGCCCTCTGAATCGAGCATCCATCGGTGGGTCTTGCTGGCAACGATTATCATGGTGGCATGTTCCTAGTGGTGATTTTGAATTTCAGTCCTTCCTTTTACATTTTAATTGGAACTCTGCTGGGAAGAACTGTCTCTCCTCCACCATTTATTTATTTATTCAATACTTTATATGAGCTTGTGGATACCTATTTTATGCTAGGGTTATAATACAACTCAATCACCATTTATTTAGTTGCCCAGATTATCCCAGATTTGGCCCTTGGACGCTCCTGCGGGTTGGTTCCTGTGTACTTTCAACAAATGCCCCTCTTTTTCAAGCAATTCCTTATTTTCTTGTTCCACAAGTTGTTTCAGGCTCAGCTTGTATTTCCCTACCACAGTCCTGGAATCAACCAGTTCTCCAAGGATCCTTGGTTCCTTACATTGGAGAATGGGGCTTAAACACCAAGATTTGGGCACCAGGTGAGCTCACTGTGACTGAGGTGTCACTGTCTTTGAGCAACGAGAGCTAGAAAATATGTATATATGCTAACCCAAGCATATGCATACTCTGTATTAATTTCTGCGTCTACATGTCTACATACCCGTATATCAAAAACCATAGATTCACACTAATTTCTCAGATACAATCCAATACCACCAGGTTCCTTGCAGCTCTCCCCTTTCCTTATTTGTAACGTCTTTCTCCAACAGTAAGAATCCTGGCCTCCTTCTCCACCATGTATTTAATTATTTTTTCAGTCCTAATGTGCACACAGAGTAATTTTTTTTACAAGATATTAAATATAATTCCCTGTGCTATACAATATATCCTTGTTGTTTATGTATTTTATGTATAGTAGTTTGTATTTGTTAATCCCATACTCCTAATTTGTCCCTCTCCCCTCCCTCTCCCCTTTGGTAACCATAAGTTTGTTTTCTATGTGATTCTGTTTCTGTTTTGTAGATACATTTATTTTTATTATTTTTTAGATTCCACATACAAATGATATCATATAGTATTTGTCTTTCTCTGTCTGACTTACTTCACTAAGCATAATACTCTAGGTCCACCCATGTTGCTGCAAATGGCATTATTTCATTCTTTTTTATGGCTGAGTAATATTCCATTGTATAAATATACCACAGCTTCTTTATCCATTCATCTGTCGATGGACATTTAGGTTGCTTCCATGTCTTGGCTATTGTAAATAATGATGCTATGAACATTGGGGTGCATGCATCTTTTTCAAAATAGTTTTCACTTTTTCCCAGGAGTGGGATTGCTGGCTTATATGACAGCTCTTTTTTTAGTTTCTTAAGGAAGCTCCATACTGTTTTCCATAATGGCTGCACCAATTTACATTCCAACCAACAGGGTTGGTTGGACAAGGGTCCTCTTTTCTCCACACCCTCTCCACCTTTTATTATTTGTAGAATTTTTGATGATGGCCATTCTGACTCGTGTGAGGTGATACCTCATTGTGGTTTTGATTGCATTTCCCTAATAATTAGCAATGTTGAGCATCTTTTCATGTTCCTGTTGGCCACCTGCATGTCTTCTTTGGGAAAAATGTCTATCTAGGTCCCATGCCCATTTTTTGATTGGGTTATTTGTTTTTTCAATTTTGAGTTGTATGAGGTGTTTGTATATTTTGGATATTAACCCCTTGTCAGTTGCACTGTTTGCAAATATTTTCTCCCATTCCATAAGTTGTCTTTTCATTTTGTTGATGGTTTCCTTTGTTGTGTAAAAGCTTGTAAGTCTGATTAGGTCCCATTTGTTTATTTTTACTTTTATTTCTTTTGCCTTGGGAGACTGATCTAAGAAAATATTGCTACAATTTTTGTTCAACAATATTTTGCCTATGTTCTCTTCTAGGAGTTTTATGGTGTCATGTTTTATATTTTAGGTCTTTAAACCATTTTGAGTTTATTGTTATATATGATGTGAAGAAATGTTCTAATTTCATTGATTTACATGTAGCTGTCCAGTTTTCCCAGCACCACTTGCTGAAGAGACTGTCTTTTCTCCATTGTATATTCTTGCCTCCTTTGTCATAGATTAGTTGACTGTATGTGTGGGGGGTTATTTCTGGGCCCTCTATTCTGTTCTACTGATCTGTGTCTGTTTTTGTGCGAGTACCAGGCTGTTTTTGATTACTGTAGCTATGCAGTACTGTCTGAAGCCTGGAAGGGTTGTATCTCCTTTGTTCTTTTTCCTCATGATTGCTTTGGCAATTCTGGGTCTTTTGTGGTTCCATATAAACTTTAGGATATGTTTTTCTAGTTCTGTGGAAAATGTCATGGGTATTCTGATAAGGATTGCATTAAATCTGTAGATGGCTTTGGGTAGTATGGCCATTTTAACCATTTTAATTCTCCTATTCCAAGACCATGGGATATCTTTCCATTTCTTTGAATCATCTTCAATTTCCCTTATCAATGTGTTGTTTGTTGTTGTTGTTTTTGTTTGTTTTTGCCACGTGGCATGTGGGTTCTTAGTTCCCTGACCAGGGGTCAAACCCACGCCCTGTGCATTGGAAGCATGGAGTCTTAACCACTGGACCGCCAGGGAGTCCCTCCTTTATCAATGTTTTAGAGTTTTCATCATATAGGTCTTTCACCTCATTGGTTAAGTTTATTCCTAGGTATTTTTTTATGCAATTTTAAACAGGATTGCTTTTTTACTTTCTCTTTCTGATATTTCATTAATAGTGTTAAGAAGCACAATAGATTTCTGTGTATTAATCTTGTATTCTACTACCTTGCTGAATTCATTTATTAGTTATAATAGTTTTGTGTGGAGACTTTAGGGTTTTTAATATAGAGTGTCATGTCATCTACAAATAGTGACAGCTTTACCTCTTCCCTTCCAATTTGGATACTTCTTTAAAAATTTATTTATTTATTTATGTATTTATCTTCGGCTGTGTTGGGTCTTTGTTGAGCATGCGGGCTTTCTCTAGTTGCGGCGAGCGGGGGCTACTCTTTGTTGCAGCGCGCGGGCTTCTCATTGAGGCGGTTTCTCTTGCTGTGAAGCATGGGCTCTAGGCCCATGGGCTTCAGTAGTTGTGGCACGCAGGCTCAGTGGTTGTGGCTTGTGGGCTCTAGAGCACAGGCTCAGTAGTTGTGGCACACAGGATTAGTTACTCTGTGACATGTGGGATCCTCTGGGACCAGGGCTCAAACCTGTGTCCCCTGCATTGGCAGGCGGATTCTTAACCACTGTACCACCAGGGAAGTCCCTTGGATACCTTTTATTTCTTTTTCTTGTCTGATTGCTATCTCTAAGACTTCCGATACTACGTTGAATAGAAGTGGTGAGAGTGGGCATCCTTGTCTTGTTCCTGAATTTAGCAGGAATGTTTTCATCGAATATTATGTTGCCTGTGGGTGTATCATAAATGGCCTTTATCATGTTGAGATATGTTCCCTCTATACCCACCTTGGTGAGTTTTTATCATGAATGGATGTTGAATTTTGTCAAATGCTTTCTCTGCATCTATTGAGATGATCATGTGGTTTTTGTCTTTTCTTTTGTTAATGTGATGTATCACATTGATTTTGCTTATATTGAACCATCCTTGTGACCTGAATGAATCCAACTTGATCATGGTGTACGATCCTTTTTATGTGTTGTTGGATTCAGTTTGCTAATATTTTGTTGAGGATTTTTGCTTCTATATTCATCAAAGATATTGGTCTGTAATTTTCTTTTTTTTGTAGTGTCTTTGTCTGGTTTTGGTATCAGGGTTAACTGTGGCCACAAAGAATTGATTTGGGAGTGGTTCCCTCCTCTTCAATTTTTTGGAATAGTTTTAGAAGGACAGGTATAAATTCTTCTTTGTATGTTTGGTAGAATTACTCAGTGAAACCATCAGGTCCTGGATTTTGTTTGCAGGGAGTTTTGGAGGGTTTTTTGTTTTGTTTTGTTTTGTTTTTAACAGATTCTATTTCACTTCTAGTGATCAATCTGTTCAAATTAGCTGTTTCTTCTTGACTCGGCTTTGGTGGGCTGTATGTTTCTAGAAACTTGTCCATTTCTTCTGCGTTGTCCAATTTGTTGTTTATAGTGTTCTCTTATGATTTTTTGTATTTCTGTGGTATTGATTGTTATTTCTCCTCTTTCATTTCTTATTTTATTTGGGTCCTCTCTCTTTTCTTCTTGGTGAATCTTGGTAGAGGTTTGTCAATTTTATCTTTAAAAAAAAGCTGCTCTTAGTTTCATTGATCTTTTATATTATTTTCATTTCTATTTATTTCCTCTCTGACATTTACTATTTTCTTCCTTCTGCTGACTCTGGGTTTTGTTTGTTCTTCTTTTTCTAATTCTTTTAGGTGGTAGGTTAGGTTGTTTATTTGACATTTTTCTTGTTTCTGGGGGAATACCTGTATCGCTATGAACTTCCCTCTTAGAACTGCTTTTGCAGCATCCCATAGGATTTGTAAATTTGTTTTCATTCTCCTTTGTCTCTAGGTATTTTCTGACACAGAGTAGTTTCAGTATTACTAACCCATAGCCCTGTGTGAAACAAATTTACTATCTAAAGGACAGTATTTTGTCCAATTCTTTTTGTCTTTAGACTTAACAGTATCCTGCCAAAATACTGTTCTCCAAAGTGACTTAAGTTGGTTCTTTCCTTCCTGGCCTCCTTCACAGGGGTTCATTACTCACTGTAAGAGAGTTAGGTTCATTTGTTACTGTTTGTATTCATTTCTCCCCATATAGTGCTTGGTTTTCTTCATTTATTTGGGGGTGCACTACTATGGTTCTACGAAAGGGAGCTTTAAAAAAAAAAAGTATCCACTTCCCTGGCAGTCCAGTGGTTAGGACTCTGTGCTTCCACTGCAGGGGGCATGGGTTCAATCCCTGGTTGGGGAACTAAGATCCCACATGCCCCACGGTGCGGCCAAAACAAAACTAGACCAAGTATCCTTAGACGAAATTTGCTCTCACTTCCCCCACCCCCGCCACCCCCGCAGGTAACCAACCACCCTCTTTAGTTGTTGGTTTATCCTGTATTTCTTCTGCACAAATAAGCAGGTGCCTGTGTCTTTTCTTCTATCCCCATCTTTCTCACATGAAGGGATCATGCTACAGACACACTTGTGCATGGTGTCCTTACACGTAACAGTATGTCCTGGTAATCACTGTGTCTGTTCATATAGATCTTCTTCATTCATCACTGTGGCTGCACAGGCTCCACTGTGTGGGTGTACCCTGTTTATTTACCCCTCCCTATGTGGGCATTGGCACTGGTTCCTACATTTCACAGTGACAAATCATGCTCAGTAAATAACCTTATGGGTGTGTATTTTCATATCGTTGGACATGTATCCTCAGGGTAGATCCCAAGAAGTGGGAGGAGAAGAACATAAGTGCATGTGTGGTTTTGCTAGTTATTGCCAAATTTCCCTCCAAAAGAGTTGTGCCGGTTTGCGTTCCTTCTAGCAATGTACAAGAGGGCTTTTCCCCAGAGCCTCACCAACTGTGTCATTTTATTTAAGTTTTTGGCAATCTGGTAAGTGAGAAACAGTATCTCATTGTCGTTTTAATTTGCATTTCTCTAGTTATGAGTCTGAACTTCTGTTTTTTCATGTTTGAGAGTCATTTTTATACCATTTTTGTATATCATTTGGGCATGTCTCTTTCCCATTTCTCCCCGGTTTTTAATATTTTGTCACTCAATTGTTTAAAGAGCTCTTTATATGTTAGAGATATTACAAAGAGACAACTCTTTGGTCTGTGTTGCATATATTTCCTCTCAGTTTATCAGTTCAGTTTTTATTTGGTTTATGGTGTTTTCTGTGATACAATTTTTTTTTTTTTTGTATGCAGTCAAATGTATCAGTACTTTTCTCATATTGTCTCTGGATTTTGGGTCATAGTTAGACCTTCCCTACACCAAAGTTAAGAAAAATCCACCTATATTTTCTTCCATTAACCTGTGTAGTTTCATTTTGTACTTCCTAATCTATTTGGATTTCATTCTTGTGTATGGAGTGAGATAAGGATCTAATTTTACCTTTTCCCAAAAGGCAATCCAATTGTCCCAGGACATTTTTTTAAAAATTCACCTTTACCCAATGATATGAGACACTACCTTGTCACTCACTCAGCTTCCACATATACTTGTGGCTACTTCTGTATTTCCTTTCTTATTCTGAGCTCTATTTATTCATGTCCCTGCACCCAACGGTCTTGACTATAGAGGTTTGATGGTGTTAATGCTGGTTGGCTTGGTCCCCCTCATCATTTTTTCATGTTTTTCTGGCTATTTTTGTTTGTTTTTCCATATGAACTTCAGGATCAACTTGCCTAACTCCATAAAACAGCTAATGTTTTTAGTGGGACTGCTCTGAATTTGTAAAGTTAGGGAGACCTGGCATCTTTGTAAAGCTGAGTCATCCCATGCAAAAGGAGACATGTCTTTCCATTTCTTCAAGTCTACTTTTGTGTCTTTCAAGACTGCTTTAAAACGTTAACTGTAGAGGTTTCCACGTTTCTGGTTAAATTTACTCCTGAGCAAACTTTGCTGCAATTGTAAATGGAATTTTTCCGTATTGTCTCTTATTGTTCATATCTAGGCAGGCTGTTGACTTTTTAATATTAACTTTGTATCCAGCTACTTCACTGAATTTTTTTTTTTAATCATCGATCCCCTAAGGGTTTTCCAGATATACCATCATGTCATCTGCAAATAGAGATGGTTTTACTTCTTCTTTACCAATTGTTATGCCTCTAATTGACTCCTCTTGTCTGATACATGCAGGATAGTAGAAAAGGTAGCGGGCATTCGTGCCTTTTTCCTGATCTTAATGGAAATGCCTCTAAGTGCCTCTTCATAAAGTAAGGTACTGGCTTTAGGACTAAGGTGTATCGTGTCAGATGACTGTACTTAATGCCACTGAACTGTACACTTAAAAATGGCTAAAACGGCATACCGTTTGTATATTTTACCACGATTTTATTTCCCCTCAATTCCCATTCTTCTCTCATGGTACTGAATTTTGTACAAGACGTATCCATGGAGAGAACTATGCATTTTTTTCTTAGATGTGTTAATGTGATAAGTGACACTAATACTGAACAAACTTTACATTCTTAAAATAAATCCCATTCAGTCATGATGTATTATTTTTGTAATGCTATTGTATTATTTTTATGTTACATTCCAGCTGCTAATACTTAGTAATTTTGCACTGACAATTCATGAGTGATATTGGTATACAGGTTTTTCCCTTTATACTGTCTTTATCTGGTTTAAGTATCTGATATCATACCAGCTTCGCAAGAGGAATTAGGAATTGCTTTCCTTCCTTTTCTCCACTCTGGAACAGTTTATGGTGCTCTGGGACTATCTGGTCCTTGAAATTTGGTAGAATTCCCCTGTGAATGTCTGGGCCTGTGGTTCTTCTGGGGTAGTTCCTTAAGAACTTTCTTATGTATACTTATTTCTAACATGCCGTTGTCCTCATTCAACCACATACAGTGAAGAGCTTTCCAACACGCACCTACCAGAGAAAAGTCTGCTCTCACCTGTGCTGGTGGCTTCGGGGGTCTTTTGAATGCTGAACTTAACATGTTAAGGTTCAAAGCAAGCTTCCCAGCAAGGCTCAACTGCAGAGGGGCCCAGGCCACACGGTGCTGTACAGTCAGACTTGACCTGGCAGGATTCACGGGTGCAGGGCCAGCAAGTGGGGGGCCTGCTCTGTCTGCTCTTCGGGTCAGATTAAGAAAGCTGGAGAGTTGAGGTAGATCATCACGTGATCCTAATTCAAGGGCGCTGTCTGCCCGCCTGCCGTGCAGAACAAGCCACTTCACTGGAGTATTCACTGTCATCGGAATATTTCACAAAAGGAGCAGATGTTCCGAGCAGGGTCACCGTGACAGATGTCTCACAGCCTTTTGATTTCTCTGGGTAACGGTCCGTCTGAGCCAGTAACCTCAAAGAACACTGACGTAAGAGATGCTTGGCCCGGAACCGCAGGCTTCCAGGAACCTGCCCCTCCTCTGTGGCCGCCCCTGCCCACCTGGCTACCGCCCGTGCCCTCTCAGCCGCGCTGGCCGCTCACAGGCTCTTCCCCCCCCCCAGACGCCTCCCTTCCCCGTCAGGCCAGCAAAAATCAAAACGAAACACCCAGAGGAGCCATGAACACAGCTTTATTATTTTCTTTCATTTCTTTGTCATGGAATTGGAACCAGCAAAACATAACATCAAATGTCAGGCTGGTGATTTTCTGCTTCAAACATTGGCAGATCCCACTGTGAATCTTAGAACCACTTTGCCTCCATTTCACAGGTAAAAAGCCAGGCCTGGGGGGAGAAATAAATGGCTTTTGACGCGGAAACCACAGTTTTCCCACGTGCTCCTCCCCACGTCAGGCGGGAGTGTCCCGTCTTTCATCCCACGCTTCTGCCCCCCACTTCCTAGACCAGCCGTTTCAAAGGTAGGCAGGGTGGAGAAAACCTTCCCCAATACAGTGTGATACCCAAAGAGCGTAAAAAGATGGCTGAATCTGACTACCAGGAAAGGCCATATTAAAAAGAAAATATCTAAAACGAAGCCAGAAGTCAACCTTGGAAAGATGTGCAGTGCACACAACAGAGGAAAGGCTAGAAAGATGTTCTTCAGAGCAGCCCCCCCCACCCCCTCCCCAGGAAACACTGCCAAGCAGCTGGGCCAAGGACAGTCAGAGGCCGGTCAGAGACGAGAGGCCGGGCCTCACCCGTCACACGACAAATGTGACTCAGCCCCAGAGCACAGGGAACACGGCGGGCCCAGACACACACACCCCGCCCCCCAGGGCCAACTGGAAACCTGGCGACACAGGCCTGAGGACTTTTCGCCTCAAGTAATCCTTCGGCCGCAGCACAGGGGGCGCGGGTGGAAGGGAATTCGGAGGCAGGGCAGCTGAGCTGGGGACAGGGCGCCTGAGAAGAGGGAGCTGCCCGGGTCCCCTTGGGCCTCTGCTTCAACACCACCCTGCTCACGTGTGGTGAAACCCCGCGAGGCCCACACGGCTACTTCTGAGGACAGGACAATCCCCAGGCCAGGCGTCATCCGAGGCCCCTCCGGCCAGCCTAGCATGGGGAGGCTTCATGAACACACGGGGTGCTCCCCAGGGATGCCAGGTGGGCCGGCCTCAGGAAGCAGAGCACACGATCCCTCTAAAGGCTGCTCCAGACCTGCCCCGGTGAGCTCCAGAGCGGACCCCGAAAGGATCGACTTCATCCACAGGAGCTTAACAGCCTGCCAGGAAGAGTGAAACGTTCTTTAAAGGAAGACATTAAAGCTGAGCACTCAACCGTGAAAGTGTCACAATATCAGGCACCCGATAAAAAACCTCCCGGGCGCAGCAGCAGGAAAACAGGTGCCATAAACAGAAGGTAAACCAGTCAGCAGAAACAGACCAGAAATGACGGAGAAGATGGAGTCAACGTAAAAGAAAACAATCATTTTAAGTATGCACCGCATGCTCAAGGACATTTTTTTAATGAGTATGATGAGAGAAATGAAAGATACTTTTAAAAGAAAATCGAAAATTACAGAGATGAAAAATACAGTATCTGATTCAGAAAATACTCAGCCTTGCCTTGGATTGACAGCAGCTTACACACCACAGAAGAAAAGATCAGGGAACGTGAAGATGAGAAACAGAATCCATCCATGGAATTCCCTGGTGGCGCAGCGGTTAAGAATCCGCCTGCCGATGCAGGGGACACGGGTTTGAGCCCTGGTCCGGGAAGATCCCACATGCCGCGGAGCAACTAAGCCCGTGAGCCACAACTACTGAGCCTGCGCTCTAGAGCCTGTGTGCCACAACTACTGAGCCCGCGAGCCACAACTACTGAAGCCCGCGTGCGCCTAGAGCCCGTGCTCCGCAAGAGAAGCCACCCCCAATGAGAAGCCCATGCACTGCAACGAAGAGTAGCCCCTGCTCACCGCAACTAGAGAAAGCCCGTGTGTAGCAGCAAAGACCCAACGCAGCCAAAAATAAATTTAAAAAGAAGAATCTATCCACAATGAAGCACAAACAGAAAACGGCCCGAAGAGGAATTGCCGAGACTGGTTGACCTTGGTGCCTGCATCAAACAGTCTGAAATACAAGTACTGAAGTTTGCAGGAGGCAAAGAGAGAAGGGGGAAGGAAAAAAATATTTGAAGAAATAATACTTGGAAACTCCCAAATTTGATAAAAACGATAAATCCACAGATTTAAGAAACTCAGCAAACGCTAAACAGGATAAACATACACATACCCCCCAAAGCACATCATGATCAAATTACAGAAAACCAGTGATGAAGAGGAAAACTTTTAAAAAAGCCAGGAAGAGAAGACACATTATGTACAGTGGGGAAAAGAAGGTGTATCAGTCAAGAGATAGAAATCACACAGATAATTTAAGGAGGAAAACTCTAATATAAAGAATTGTTAAATAGGAACAGAGGGTTGCTGAGTGAAGTGTAAAGAGCTTTAAGGAACAAAGGAATCTGAGGTCTGGGAGTAGCCAGCAGCTCCAGGACTGACGCAGAGGGTCCGAGAAGGAACAAGCCAGGAGAAGCGTGACATCTGTGGGCCTCGGAGAGATGGCAGCATCCCACTGGGGGTTTGGGGTGGGGACTGGACCTTGTTTGAGGGGGTGCGGCTGTGATGTGCCGGCTGGTGGCACTGGCGAGCAGAAAGCCTCCTGCCAGGGTTCCGGCAGCTCACTGGGGCACCGGGAGACAGACTCCCTGGGAGCTGGCCGTGGTGCCAGGGCACGTGCCAGGACCCCTCCTGCTGGGGTGCGGTGGACGCTCACTGGGGAGCCCACTGGGGTGTCACAGAGCACCCCGTGCTGCTGGCCGGCATATCACAGCCCACGAAGAAAGGACCCTGGGCCCTGGAGCAGCAGCCCCGTCCTCCTGCAGTGCCCCCCAAGCCCAGCCCAGCGCCCTCCACTGACCATGCCTGCCACCGTGCCAACCTGCAAAAGAAAAGGCAGAGGGTCCAGCTGCCGGGGCACGAAGCTGGGCACGGACTTTGTGCACAGACACTGAGGCCACCAGCACAGAGGAAAACAGACCCTGGGGAGACCAGGGCGGCCCCGAGACAGAGCAGGAACATCTCCAAAGAAATGAAAATTAAAGAACTACCTCCAGTGAAAATATCCTTCCACAATGAAGGCCACAACAGCAATTCAACGGAGGACAGACAGCCTTTCCAACAAGTGGTGCCAGGGCAGGCAGACGTCCACAGTCAAAGAACAGAACCTCACATCTTACATACAAATTAACTCACGATGGATCATGGACTTAAATGTAAAACATGAAACTATGAAGCATCTAGAAATATCATAGGACAAAATCCTGAGGGGCCAGGGCTAGGAAAAGGATTCTTGACACCAAAAGCACCATCCGTCAAAGGAAAAAACTGATCAACTGGAGCCCATCGATATTACATGTGTTTGCTTTGCAAAAGACCCCGTGTTCAAAGGATGAAAAAAGGAATTGCGCCCTGGGAGAAGACGTTTGCAGACCATATCTGGCAAAGAACTTGAACAAAGAACTCTCAAAACTCAAGATAAAACCGTGACGACACCAAATGCTGGTGAGGATGCAGAGAAACTGGGTCAACGTGCATCACCCACAGGAATGTAAAACGACACCCCCACTCTGGAAAACGGTACGGAGCTTTCTTACAGAACCGCACGTGTGCTCCACACAACCCGAATTACTGAGAGCGAGAGCCCCCAGGCGTTTTCCCCACCAAAGCCAAGGTTGTGGCTGGACCAGCCTGTCTGGTTCTTACGGTTGCAGGACACGCTTCAGCAAAAGCCACCGGGGAACTTTGCGAAATGAGGTTTATTACTCAGTCCCAGAGGGCACAGCATGCCCGAGGGCCACACAGCGAGGCCGAGGAGAGAGTGACCGTGCAAATGCACGAGCCTGGGGCGCCGCCTCCACTGGGGTCGACGCTGGGGCGCCTAGGGTTTCGAGGGCTCACTGTTTATTGGCTACTTTGAGGCTTAAGAGTGGGAATTAGGTTGTGGGAAGGGCAAAGCAAGGTCATTCACGCAGTCAGTTTACCTAGGCTACCAGGGCTTTCTGAAAGAGGAAACCTTATGCACAGTACACACCATATTTCTGACAATTAAGATTAAAAACAGAATGTAAAATAGCTCATGAATAACATATAGATTATATGTTGGAACACTATTTTTGCTGTATTTGGTTAAACAGACTATTCTCAAAATGTTATCTGCTTTTTCAAACTTTTCAAAGTGACTACTGCACACTTTAAATTACATACGTGGCTCATCGGAATTCCCACTGAAATCCAAAATTTGGAGGATAAGAAGACATTGTTTACAAAAAACAACAAAAAAAAATACTTTAAATATAAATACATACATAGATTAGAAGGGATGACAAAAGGAATTCCACGCTAACACTAACTTTTTACTTGGAGTGGTTGCATCCACAGGATAACCTACACTTCGGAACAAAGAAGAGGACTAGGGACAGAGGGGTATTTCAGAATGATAAGGCATCACTCGCCAAGATGACACGCTACTCCTACGTGTGTACGCACCTAACGTCAGAATCAAAAACCACTAGGATAATGGAAAATCAGTTCCACGATTAGACACTTCAGTACTGCTTTCCGTACGTGAGAGAGGTACACAGAAATTAGGAGGATGGCTGTGTTCCTGAAGTCGGTAACAGCCAACAGCATCACCGACTTGACCTGATGGACATTCACAGAACACTCCTCCAGCCAGCAACGACGGGACACGTTCTCTTCAAGGGCGCGTGAAACCACCACCATATTGCGGAGCATAAAACAAGGCTCCATAAATCTAAAAACAAAGGAATCAAAGTATATTGAGACCACAGTGGAATTAAAACCAGAAATCAATTTTTCAAACTTGAAGAAAAAACATCCAACGTCTGGGAATTTAACCACACCTCCAAACAGCCCACGCAGCAAAGAAATCACCGTGGAAATCAGAACGAAAAACCACGCACAGAACTCAAGTAACAGCACTGCAGGAAGAAAAAGCCACAGCATCCTCTCTACGTTTATGCTAGAAAGCTCTCCCGAGACAGTCAGTCGCTAGCTGTTGGCAGGAGGCCTCAGTTCGCTGCCACGGTGACCTATCTGCAGGCCTGAACGTCCCCGTGACCGTGTGCCGGCATCCCCCCCGAGCGGTGATCCACGCTTTGTTAAGGCGACTTTGCTGAGAACAGGGTCAAGGTTAGGTCTCGACACGAAGCGGGCCGCTTCACCGGCCCGCACACAGCGGCCCGTAACTCCAAGTTTGCCCCTTTGCAAAATTAAACCTCAGAGGCTGAGCAAGAGAACGTACCGGGTCTTACGTTTTCCGTTCACGGCAGGGGTTAAAACGAACAAGGCTGGGCAGCACCGGGCCGGCCAGGGCGCTCCCGACAGGAGTGCTTCTGCGTGCTCCAGGACAGCGAGCGGAACGCTCCCCGCGGCCAGAACGCGGGAGAACCACTCAAACGCCCGAGTGACGGTGGGATGAGTGCGCTGTGCTGTCTTCACACGGGGGGGCGGTGAGGGTGAACCCCGCGGCCGCACACAACAGCGTGAGAGACGGCAAGCCGGCGTGGTAGGTCGGCCTGGCCTGCGGGTAGGGCTGGGGGGTGGGCGCAAACGGCCAGGGAGGAACCTGGGGCCCGCTCTGCTCTTGCTGAGTGTCCTGGCTCTGGTTGGGACTGTTACACACGTGTCTGCAGTTGCTGATGTTTGTGCGTCCCACGCACACTTGCCAGCCGTACGCTAGGATGAAAATGAAGGAACGAAACCACTCAGAATTCAGAACTGTGGTAACCAGGTTTTTAAAAAATCAGTAAATGAGCTGGAACAGAGCCCAGGGAATCTCCCCAAACGCAAGACATACAGACACTGAGAAAGAATGGAAAATAAAGGGGTAAGAAAGCCAACTCCTCAGTCCCCGTAGCTCAAGAGACAAACCAAAAGAAACTGCTTTTCCAGTCAGATGACGATGGACCGGTCTTCTCAAGGCAAAGCCACGGAGGGAAGCAGGGATGCTGCTGCTGTGGGTGAAGAGGCAAGAGACGAAAACCCAGGAAATCCAACAGGTGGCTCCTCACGGGTCTGGGTTCCGCCAACCGTAGAAGAAACTTCGGGACGACTGGGGGCACGTGAGCATAAACGGTTCCCAAGCCAGGGTTCCAGCGAGGATTTGGCCCACGCTCACCTGAGATTTGATAAGGTCCTTTGACGGAGAGACGAATTCCAGAGACGCGGACGGGGTTTCGGGACCAAGCAGCAGCCACGTCTGCCCCTGGGGCTGGGTGGAGCCAGGGCCCCCAGGAGGCTACGCTCCCAGAGGGATGCAGCCCACGGGAATGGGCACTGCAGCAGAAGAGAAGGCCGCTGCCTCCCTCCCCCTCCCCCTCCCCCTCCCCGACACCTGCTGCCGGGCTCCCAGCGGCTGAAGCCCCAGGAACAGAGGCGTGGATGGCCCCAGTGGGGAGGGGGAGGGTGGGGGAGGGAGCAGAGACCAGATCACAGTCACAGTCAGCCCGGCGGTATAGTCTGGTCTCTGACACGTGCGTGTGTAGCTTCGATAAGAATGCAAGTAACTTTAAAGCAGTCCCCGGAAAGGCGGGAGATTTTCGTGGCCCCTCTCACCTGTGCTCTGCTCTCCCGGATAGGCTGCCTGGCACTACCGCTCTCGTAAGTCTGAGGCTCCCAATCGGGTGCAAGAGGCAGCCTCACACACCCCGCAGCGCCGCCCCTGCTGCCCGGGGCTGGGCCACCAGGGTTCCAGGGGCCTGCTCCCCCACCTGCCCTCAGCGACCACATGGAACGCGGTGAAATTAACCAGTTCATTCAAAACACCGCACAGACTTGAGAGACGTCGCAGCAGGGACTGACAGGGCTCTCTGTAGAGCCAGAAAACCAAGGCTGCAGACTGTGCAGGCCATTTGGTCTCCGAGGCAACCATCCCACTCTGCCGCCGCAGCCCCAGAGCCGACGCCAACCACCCCAACCGAGCAGGCGTGGGCGTGTCCCAGTAAAATTTTATTTATGGACACTCGCATATCTCGGAATATTTTGCTTCCGACTTTTTTCAACCCTTTAAAAACGTAAAAACTACGCTTAGCTCACAGACCACAGAGAACTGGTCAACGGACAGCACGCGGCCTGCGAGCCCGTTTGCCGACCCCTACCCTGGACCAAGACGCCAACAAGGACAAACCTAAATTGCTCCTAAAACCAAGAATTCAGAGCAGACTACTGACGAAAGCCCTCCCTGCGCCCAATGCGGTGCTCACGAGGTCAGGCTCCCCCTCCAGGACCGTGGCCAGGGCACCCCACTCTGCCCTGGGGACCCCATCCCATCCCAGGCACACCCCCTCTGCTCTCTTTGCCCGAGACAGCCCCCAGTCTGGGGGGGTCCTGATGTCCCTTGTGGGAAGTTACCCTGGGCGGTTCACAAACAGCATTGTTTTCAGATCCATGTTGAAGGAAAAATAAGGCACTCAGGAAAAGTTTGAAGCCTTCCAGCTTTTGATACACAAGATGACTGTGTCCAAGTACCCTGTGAAACCCCACACCAAAGAAATGTTTTTCTTCAAATCAAAAAGCAAATGTTTCAGCCGGAAACAGCACACTCATCAGAAATGGTTCTGCTCAATATATTTTGAGATTAGCTCCACGTGTTGCTGCTAAAATTTCTAGAAGCTGCAAAAAAACTCATCTTTATTGATCAGTAATTAGAATTCGGCCGACCCTCCTGCTCTGCAGCACGTGCACGAAGTTCAAACCGAAATCAAACATACACAACGCCACCCGTCACTTCCCTGCGGCGTAGCGTGCAGCCGGCCTTCTCTGTCCTCACGCGTCGCGGACAGGCTCCCGCCTCCACCAGGGCCGGCGGTGAGCTCTGCGCACCCCGAGGGGCCTGAGCACCGGAGCCAGCTCTGTCCAGGGAACCGAGGACTAACTCCCCTCGGGTTTACGGCCCCTCAGTGCGCAGCCGCCTGCCGGACAGGGTAGGGTAGGGGACCATCCAGAAGGGCGAGAGGACTGGAGAAAAGCGCAGGTGTGCGCCGCGCTCCTGGAAAGACGTCGTCTGCTTCCAGGCCCCCCTAGAGGAAGCCGCGTGGATGAACAGGAAAGGACAGCAACACAACTGCAGGGTGACGTGCCCTCCAGTGCGAAGGGAAGGGGCTTGGAGGCACTTACTGCTCAGGCATAGTGGCCAACGCGCTGCATGGCCTCCCTCCAGCCAGAGGGCTCTGCTCAGCAACAGAATGTTCTAGAGCCCAGGGTCCCGTCCAGCTACGCGGCACGGCCCCAGGTGTCACTGAGTCGGGATGGACCTCGCCGCCCCCCAGCCCAAGTCGGCAATGAGGTCCCCTTTGCCTTCGCCAGGGCGCTGCAGGCAGGAGGGGCGAGCACAGCGTCCCGCCGCCCCGAGGCTGCGAGCGCCCCCGAGGAGCCTCCCGAGCTGAGCTAGGACGAGCAGCTCTGTGGTGCGCGCCCCGCCTTCATCTTCTTGGTCTGCCCGTTGGACCCGCGCGACGGCCCCCTGCGTCGCTTCTTCTCCAGCTGCTGCTGCAGCCGTTCCTCCTTCTTCTTCAGGTAAGTGCTCATGTTGTCGCAGGTGGCCTTGTAGAGGCTGCTGAAGCCACCGTCTGTGCCGGTAGAGCCTAGGCGGAACAAGAATGGGTGCCAGCGTGCCACAGGAGCGCAGCGGCTCTGCTTCTAGCGGGGGATGTGGCGGGCCGGAGGGACCCTCCCGTGACAGTGACCACCCGGCTCTCCGTGGACCTGTGGCGCCTCCTCAGGCATGGCCCCATCGCAGGTGGCCTTGTAGAGGCTGCTGAAGCCACCGTCTGTGCCGGTAGAGCCTGGGCGGAACAAGAATGGGTGCCAGCGTGCCACAGGAGCGCAGCGGCTCTGCTTCTAGCGGGGGATGTGGCGGGCCGGAGGGACCCTCCCGTGACAGTGACCACCCGGCTCTCCGTGGACCTGTGGCGCCTCCTCAGGCATGGCCCCAAGGATGCCCACCTCCCGGTGGCCACACCTGGCTGGACCGAGGACTCGCTTCTAACAGGCCATGCAAAGCCCGGGGGTTCCGGGAAAGCCCGGTGCAGAGGCTGTGGCCGCGTCCTGTCGGCACCGTGCCCCTGCTCCTCTGCGCCGGGGACTGGGGTGTCCTCCAGCCAACAGCCAGCGGGGACCTGAAATCTGCCAACCACCGAGTGGCCCGGACGCAGTGCTTCTAGCGGGGGATGTGGCGGGCCGGAGGGACCCTCCCGTGACAGTGACCACCCGGCTCTCCGTGGACCTGTGGCGCCTCCTCAGGCATGGCCCCAAGGATGCCCACCTCCCGGTGGCCACACCTGGCTGGACCGAGGACTCGCTTCTAACAGGCCATGCAAAGCCCGGGGGTTCCGGGAAAGCCCGGGGGTTCCGGGAAAGCCCGGTGCAGAGGCTGTGGCCGCGTCCTGTCGGCACCGTGCCCCTGCTCCTCTGCGCCGGGGACTGGGGTGTCCTCCAGCCAACAGCCAGCGGGGACCTGAAATCTGCCAACCACCGAGTGGCCCGGACGCAGACCCCGCAGGACCCACAGAAACAGTGGGACGTGCGGGCCGCTCTAGCGTCTATACACACTGAAGCTGCATTTGTGTCCCCAGAGCTCGGAGGACCCAGACCTCCATCCGGACGGTGGTTTGTCTTCCCAAGAAGTCTTCTGAGCAATCATTTCTTTATTCGAGTGAAGGCACCTGAGTTCCAGGGCTGAGTTAAAAGCACCCCCAGACACAGCCAGAAGCTGCGTCCCAAGAGCCTGCCTTCTGCCAGTGCAAACAGAGGGGCTCTCGGCACCTGAATCTCCTCTAAGGGAACCAAGGGCGCGGCCCACGTGACCCTGCACCCAACCAGGCCCCGGCTCACAGCAGCTCTGCTGTCCTGAGGCGGACGCGGATGTGGACGCGGACACACACGCCGCACCCGCCGCAGGCCCTGCACCCTCACCCACAGAACGGCTCCCTGCCGCGCTCCACGCTCTGGAACCTGCCTCCGCCCGCGCCCACGGCTGAACATGACCCTGCAAAGCAGGCCAGGGCGGGTCCTCACCTTCCAACATGGCCCAGTTCTCACGAAGGTGAGCACAGACCCTCTTCGACGCAGCACTTTCGGGAACAGGCTGAGAAGACGAACGGAAAACCTTTATCGGAAAGAGGCCGGTGGACAGTGGTGACCCCTGTACTCACAGGAGGCGGAAAGGCCGCTCTCCCTGGTTCATCAGGCACGGCAGCGACCGCGGCTCGCCACACAGGACTCCGTCCAAGGTGTCTGGAACCTGGCAGGCACCGGCTGGCAGCATCGCTCACTGCTGGTTTTCAGATAAAGACACCTGAGCGAGCTGTCGGGCAGCTCTGAGCGCTCGTCAAGGCCGTGCAAGTTGGCAAAGGGCTCTGCAGGTGTCACCTGCTTCTCCCCATGGCACCTTAGACACAGGACAGGCGGGAGGTGACATCCCAGCTTTACGCACAGGCTCACCCAGGCCACCTGCAAGGAGGGCCCCCCCCCCCCCCACTGTCCAGCGGGACCACTGCCCCAGCGCAAGGCTGTGCCGAGGCTGCCGATGTTAAGGATACACACCCAGAGCTCACCAACCGTGGGCTTTTCTCCTAAAAAGACGTGTCAGCAGAACAATCACAGGAAATACATACCAATGACAGCAATTCGCCCCCAAGACACCCGGCCAGGCCCCCAGCTCCCTGCACCCACGCCGCGAGCCCTGTGGCCGCCGTCCCCCGAGGACACAGCCGCTGGCGCGGGAGTGGCCGACGGAAACGGCGGAACCGCCCACCTCACCTGCCACTGGCCGCCCGCGGGCCTGCAGAGCACGAGGGGGGCCTCCCGGCAGTCCTGCAGGACCCACAGCCCCCGGGCCTCCTCGAAGGCGGCGTCCCACACTCTGTGCTGGAAAGTCAGCTGCTGCTGGTAGACCAGCTGCCGCCGGCGGGCATCCAGCTGGAAGAGGCAGACCGCGGGCAGCCTTCCCAGGGAGAGAGGGGACAATCACAACAGCGCCCGCGGGGGCGCTCAGCCCCGGGCCAGCCCCGCCGGCACCTCAGCTGCAACCTCGGGACGCCCGGAGCCCGGGGCCCCCAGCCAAGCCACTCCCGCCTCCCCGACCCCGGGAACCGTGAGCTAACGAATGCTCCAGTCCCGACGTCCGGGGGCAGCTCGCTACGCAGCAAAGACGAAGCCGTGCAGATGAGACGGCGGCCCTGCCCGCCGAGCAGCGGACGGGACCCCGGGCCGCGCCCAGCCCTCCCCGGCAGGCTTGCTACCCTCTAATCCTGCGTCCTCATTTCCAACACAAGCTCAGCCGCCCGCCCCAGGCCTGCTGTCAGGACAAGCGACAATGTGGGAGGCCCCCAAACACCCTCCCCGGCATGCAGACAAGGCTCAGGAGGGAACAGCTGAGTGGCCCGTGCTCCCCACACCCACCTCGTCAGCACCGCCGGCCCCCGACGGGTCTCTCGTGCCGAACTGGGACTGACTGAGGTGGATTCTACCACAGCCGACCCCTCGTTGGGATTCTATCTGCACAAAAGACCAGCCGGGGGCCACTGCTACCTTTACCCTAGCGGATTAAGATGCGGCGCATAGAAAGGAAGCCACCTGGCCCGCAGCAGCAGGGCTCGTAAAGTGAAGTTCACTGCAGGGAGATGCCAAGCCAACGTCACCGTCCAAGCCTCCCGACCCAGGAGACACAGCCCGCCGTTCCCTCCCGTACGGGTCCGCGTGGGCTTACCCGTCACACAAGAGCGCCACGCAGTCCTCCTGGCGCCAGTAAGTGATCCTGGACGCAGCAAACCTCTGAAAGGAAAAGCAGCAGCTTCAGAGATGTCAGCCTGTCAGGACCCGACGCCGGGCTGCTCTGTTTGAACTGTGAGCATCGCTGCAGGACAGACGGACGGTCCCCACGTGTGGTCCATGACAGGCAAAGAGAAGACACTGCAGGACTCTCTGGACACCAGTGAGGGCACAGTTCACAGGGAATTCCGACACACGGGGCAGACGGCAGAGGCCGCTCCGCGGCTCTGGCCCTCCCTCCGGAGCTGTGCCACGTCTCCGAGGCCAATGGAATTGCTCAAAAAGGAGGGAAGACAGAGCACACGGGGAGGAGAGAAAGGCGTGCTCGTGAGCATCCACACGTCCCGGCAGAGGAAGCAGCCCGGGGTGGGAGCCGGCAGAGGAGGAGTGGGCACGGCAGGCCTGCGCACAGCTCTCGGGGGCCACCCCGGCTCCTGCGGGGAGCTGCCTGCGCTGACCCCCTCTGTGCTTCTCCTCGCCGTCCAGGGGCGTCGGGGGTGAGGAGGGCGCGGACGGGAAGCAGGCGGAACGAGCAGGCCTCTCTTTGCCGCAGCTCTAACGGGGGCACCGTGGCTGCAGAAACCCAAGGCGGAGGCGCGCACGGGGGCGGCCAGAGCAGCTGGAGGCCGCTGACCCGGAGGGCCCTGCGGCCACTGGGCTGGGTGGCCGCGGCCCTGGGGTCCTGGGGCTCTGACCCACATCAGGCCTACCTGCCCACGTGCTACAGAGAGGTCTCAGGGTGGACGAGAGAACCGAGAAGCCAAGGACGAGGCAGGAGAGCCCTTCGGTTCAGGCCCAGGTCTCGTTAGACACGCGGCAAAGCCCCGCGCCACGGGCTGCCACCCTGGTCATCGTGACCCCAGCCCCCAGGCCACCTCTGCAGGCCCGGGAAACGTGTGAGGAGATCCCCCCTCCCCACCGGGCCCAGCTGGGCCTCTGGAGGCCGCCAGAACCGCCCACGTGTGACCAGCTGGACCCCAGCCAAACAGGGCACCCGCCCGGGAGCATCACGGCGAAGAACCCCGAGTGCCTGCAAGGCAGCTCACACCTTCTCCCCTGCAGGTGCCCGGACAGCTGAAGGCCCAGGTGACCCGACCTGGGGATGCACTGGCCAGTGCGCCATCAGGTTGACCCACGATGGACAGAGGGAGGGAATCCTGGGCACGCTCAGCTCCCCGCCAGGCATCACTATTTTTTCCATTTCCAAGCAGGATTAGAGGCCTTTCTGTAAATTAGTGGCTTGAATGTAAACATGCAAGATATAAAGTTTTTCCCATTTACATGACTAGGTGCCTTCAGAACTTGCAATACACGATTCCTCTCAAGCTGGAAGAAGTTTGCATTGACAGGAAAAAAACTTTTCCAACGTAAAACGAACTTTTTCCACAGGATCCATGACTGGAGAGACGCCCTATAAACCAGAGACAAGCATGAGGTTACCTTGTCGCTCCAGGGCTCCGCTGGCTCCTGCAGGCTGGGCAGGTGACAACAATGCAACTCGCGGCCGCTTCTGTACTGCCAGAGCCTCAGGGTGCGGTCCTGCACACACCAAGGACGGGTCAGCACCCAATGAGGCACCCAGGCTTCACCGGGTAGTGGGAATAACTCAGCGATGGCCACTGCGCCTCTCTCCCAACTAAAGGCTCTTTGCTTAGTAACAACTGTGCAAAGAGTCACACAAACCAGTAAGTAAACATGGGTGACCCCACACAGCCAAATGGGCAAGGACACAAGACACCCTGTCACGTGCCGGAGGTCAAAGACAACACCTGCTACGCTCGGGCTGGGAGTGAACACACACGCGTGCACGCACGTACACACACGGACCCGTCAATGAGCATGCATTCGCACAAGGAGAAACACATGGGGTTAATGAGCATGTGACAAATGTCCACACATCACTGTTTAAGAATGGGTGAGGGCTTCCCTGGTGGCGCAGTGGTTGAGAGTCCGCCTGCCGATGCAGGGGACACGGGTTCGTGCCCCGGTCCGGGAAGATCCCACGTGCCGCGGAGCGGCTGGGCCCGTGAGCCATGGCCGCTCATGAGC
>NC_041221.1:12808825-12816530 GCF_002837175.3 Physeter macrocephalus | reverse complement strand
CACGTGCCGCGGAGCGGCTGGGCCCGTGAGCCATGGCCGCTGATGAGCCTGCGCGTCCGGAGCCTGTGCTCCGCAACGGGAGGGGCCACAACAGTGAGAGGCCCGCATACCGTTAAAAAAAAAAAAAAAAAAAAAAAAAGAATGGGTGAAAAGAGGGCATCTGTTTGTTACCCATGAGAGTGTCAACTGGCATGGCCTTGATGTGTGCTCCAAAAATAACATAAATGCAAAAAAAAGGAGGGTTTATCAGGAACAAGACAAGGATGCCCACTTTGGTCACTTTTATTCAACACAGTAATGGCAGTCCTAGCCACCGCAATCAGACAAGAAAAAGAAAAGGAATCCAAATTGGAAAAGAAGTAAAACTGTTACTGTTTGCAGATGATGTGATTTTATATATAGAAAAGACTCCACCAAAAGACTACTAGAAATAATAAATGAATAAAATTGCAGGATACACAATCAATGTAGAAAAATCTGTTGTACTTCTACACACTAACAACAGACTAAAAGAAAGAAAAATTAAGAAAGCAACCCCACTTACAATTTATTTAGGAATTAATTTAACCAAGGAGATGAAAGACCTGTACTCAGAAAAGTATAAGACATTGTAGAAAGAAACTGAAAACACAAACGGAAAGATATTCCTGCTCATGGATTAGAAGAATTAACATTGTTAAAATGTACATTATTAACTAAAACAATTGAAGGCTCAGTCCAATCACTATCAAAATCCCAACAACATGTTTCAAACTTAAGACAAAAAAATCCTAAAATTTATATGAAACCACAAAACACCCTGAATAGCCAAAGCAATCCTGAGAAAGAATAACAAAGCTAGAGTGTATCACGCTCCCTGATTTCAAACTATACTGCAAAACTACAATAATCAAAATGGCATGGTATTGGCAAAAAAACACACACACAGATCAATGGAACAGAATTGAGAGCCCAGAAATAAACCCATGCACATATGGACAATTTACAACAAAGGAGTAAAGAACATACAACAAAGAAAGGACAGTCTCTTCAATAAATGGTGTGGGGTAAACTGAACAGCCATATGCAAAAAAATAAAACTGGACCACAATCTCAAACCATACACAAAAATGAACTTAAAATGGATTAAAGACTTACACATATGACCTGAAACCGTAAGACCCCTAGAAGAAAACACAGGCAGTATGCTCTTTGATGCTGGTCTTAGCAATATCTTTCTGAATATATCTCCTCAGGCAAAGGAAATAAGAGCAAAAATAAACAAATGGAACTATTTCAATCTAAAATGCTTCTACACAGCAAGAGAAATGATCAACAAAAGGACAACCAACCGAATGGGAGAAGATATTTCCAAATCATATATCTGATAAGTGGTTAATAACCAAAACAGATAAGGAACTCCTACAACTCGACAAAAAAAACCTTTAAAAATGGGCAGAGACAAAAAAATGGGCAGAGACTATGAATAGACAATTTTCTAAAGACACGCAGACGGCCAACACGCACATGAAAAGATGCTCAACATCGCTAATCACCAGGGAAATGCAAATCAAAACCACAATGAGATATCACCTCACGTCTGCCAGAATGGCTACTACCGAAAAGACAACAAATGACAAATGTTGGCGAGGATGTAGAGAAAAGGGAACCCCCGTGCGCTGTTGGTGGGAATGTAAACTGGTGCAGCCACTGTGGAAAACAGTATGGAGGTTCCTCAAAAAATTAAAAATAGAGCTACCATATGATCCAGCAATTCCACCCCTGAGAAGAAAACAAAAAACACTAATTTGAAAAGATATACGCACCCTTCTGTTCACTGCCACATTATTTGCAATAGCCAAGATCTGGAAGCAACCGAAGTGCCCATCAACAGAAAAATGTGGTACACACACATACACATACACACACACACACACAATACATTACTGAGCCATAAAAAAGAATGAAATCTCGCCATTTGCAGCAACATGGATGGATCTGGAGGGTATTACGCTCAGTGAAATAAGTCAGATAGAGAAAGACAAATACCATATGATTTCACTCATACGTGGAATATAAAAAGTAAACAAACAAAACAAAAACAAACATGCAGATACAAAGAACAGAGTAGTGGTTACCAGAGGGGAAGGGGTGGGGGGAGGGCAAGATGAGTGAAGGGGGTCAACTGTACTGTATTGTGACGCATGGAGACTAAACTTTTGGTGGTGAGCACACTGTAACGTATGAAAAAGTCAAAATGCAATGTTGTCCACGTGAAACTTACACGTTATAAAGCAACATTACCTCGGTAATACAAAAAAGAGGAGAGGGTTATATTAAGAAACGTTTGTTACAACACTCGTTAAGACGGCAGGAAATAGAACCACACGTCTAAGGAGAGGGACCCGACAGTGAGTGAAACGGAGCAGGGTCCACGCCAGCATCCGCCTCAGAAAAACCCCTCCCGTGAGTCGGATCCCTTTACTAAAACCAGACATGCACAGGCCACGTCCACCTGCAGAACAAATACAAAGTCCGACGAGAAGAACCTCTGTGTGATTTAAATGACCAAGAGAGAAAGGGGAAAATTAACTTCCCCCGAATGGTTAAGGCAGGAATCTCCGGGTGCTGGGATGTGAGTATGAATGTCTTGCCATGAATATGGCTGATAAACAGGGAGACGAACGCACGTCTACAGGTGTCCCCACGCGCCCCTAGTCCCCCCAGGCGACAAGGGGTGTTTTAGAGCAGAGCCCTCCAGAACAAAGCCAATCACGGGGAGATGCAGACAGAACCCAGCTGCCGGGGACAGACGATGGGAACAAGAGGCCTTGGTTTCGGGGATGCTGGGACACAGGGAGAGAAGAGACACGGGGCCCCTCCCCACAAAGGGTGAAGACAGGAAACCGAACCCCACCGCCATGAGAAAAGGAGGACTGACTGACGCAGGAGGGCTCCCACAAGGATGCAGCCGGGTGCCCGAGTCTGACACCCAGGCTCGCAAACCCAGCCCCAATGCCATAAGCGGACAGACGGACGACCAGACATCGAGGAAACCCTCCAGCTGGAAAGGTGGGCGACACACAGGGAGGAAAGGAAACACACACAGGAAAATCCCTAAAAATAAACACACGTCACGCCACCTCAAGGAGATCCAAAGTCTGCATTCAGGATGCAAGAATGGGGGCTCTGAAGAAAGAACATTCCGAGGACGAGAAAGGGCCTTGAAAAGTAGAAATCACAGCAGAAATTAACATTCCCACAGAAGGCCGGAAAATAAAGTTGAGAAAATCTCCCCCAAAGCAGAACAGGGAGCAGGAACATGGGAGAAAAAATATGAAAGGAAGGAGTCAAGAGTCAGACAGCGGGTCCGACATCCAAGGGCACAAACCCCAGGCAGGGTGAGGAGGGCACGGCTCCAGAGCGAGGGGGGCTAAGGAAACTCCAGGTCTGTGGGCCTGAAGACTCAGAATGGAAAGAGCCACTGACTGTGCAGCTACTTTCAGGGCCCCCATGACACCCCCACCCTGCTCCATCATCCTCCAGAGCACGGGTGAGAAGGCCCCCAAAAAACGGCCAGAGAGGAGGGCGATCAGACCCCACATAAAGGACCCAGACGCAGTGGCCTCAGACTTCTCAAAAGAAAAAGCGGGCAGAAGAAAACCAAGCAGGGGTTTCCCTGGTGGCGCAGTGGTTGCGCGTCCGCCTGCCGATGCAGGGGACCCGGGTTCGCGCCCCGGTCCGGGAGGATCCCACGTGCTGCGGAGCGGCTGGGCCCGTGAGCCGTGGCCGCTGGGCCTGCGCGTCCGGAGTCTGTGCTCCGCAACGGGAGAGGCCACAGCAGAGGGAGGCCCGCATACCACAAAAAAAAAAAAAAAAAAAGAAAACCAAGCAAACTAAAAACCAGAGGAAAGCCTGGAGCAACAGCTTGACAATCTGCAGGGAAACATCTGACTGAGCATTGTACACCTGCCCGATAACCGAGAGCTAGGGGCGGGCAAAGGGCACCTCCCGAAAGGCAGGCTCCGAACCACCCTCCCTGCACCTTCAGAAAGCTGCCCCATGATGTGTGCCCCCAACAAGGTCGGGGGCACCTTCAGGAGACAAGGAGCCCACCAGCAAAGAGGGAGGGGATGCAGGCAGGAAACTGCTGCTTCCCATGCAGATGGCAGCAGCTGACACGAAGAAACTGCCCGCGCTTGTTTCTTGATGACTCGTGTCCTTTGGAAACGCGGGCCATCAAGAGGACACAGCTGAAGGCCCCCAGGGCCTGCCTTGGAGGCCATGGGGGGTGGAGGGCTAGTTTCCACTCTAAGCCTCACAGCAGCATCTGACTCTTTAAATAAACGTACAATGTGCACGTCGCAGCGTGCAGGGCACGCAGCACACCACCCCTGGGCCGGGTGGCCCGTGAGGAGGTGGGACAGCGATGGGATGGGGCACCCAGGACGGCCAGCGCCAGCCCTGTTGCTTTTCTATAAAAAGGAGCAGAAGCAAAGTGCTGGACTTGACAAAGCTAAGTGGTAAGACCAAAGGTGGTCACTACGCTTCTCTGTACGGCTGAGTATTTTTTTTTACTGTAAAAGAGGCTTACAGCAAAATTCACAGAAACTGGCCATCTCTGAGAACTCCAGCACGTTTATTTTCTTTACTTTCACAAGTCACTTTCAAGAACAGGACAAGAGAACGGAAACGTAAAAACCTGTGAGAAACCACACCTGGTGAAGGAAATGGGACGTGGCCGCTGCCTGGAAGGCCTGCCTGTCAGGAGTCCATGAGGCCCCCAGCCCACCCCAGGCCCCTGAGTTGCATAAAAAGCTGAAGGGTGGAAGGACAAAGATAAAGGGCTGTGGGCAGAGCCTCTGAAAGGAAAAGGAGAACCAGAGCCAATTGGGAACTCAAAACGCGCACTTCAGCACGAGGGCTGCTCGACGATCCTTCTAGAGAAAGGTGCCACCAATCACTCAGCTGTTAAGGCTTCCGGCTCCTGGGACAGAGCCGCTGCCCTTACTGACCAAGCCCCCACCGAGGCCGGGGCCTGGCCCCCCTCCACGCGCACACACAGGGGCGGGTCAGGGAGAAGGGCTGAGAGCAGCGGCGATGCGGGGCAGCCAGGCCCCTCTGGGATTCGGGAAGGGCCGTCCACCAACCGTCTTGCCGAGGCCACGGTGCTGTAAGGGCCCCTCAGACCGGAGCCCCCGCACACCGGTTCCGGCTCAGCGCCTGCACACGCACTCACACGCACAGCCCCGAAGCAGGTGGCGAGCCGGCCGCCTCTGCCCTGCGGACCACAAGCACCACCTAGTGGACGGCCACCCAGGAAAGGCACGTGCTGACCTCCCAACCACACTGGGAACAAAAGCCAGGCTGCCCGCCGACAGGGCCTCCCCCAGGCAAGTGAGCCTCCGGGCTGCGTCCCCACCCAGGGGAGCCGGGGCGCGCGGGGAGCGGGGCACTTACCCCGGAGGAGGACAAGAGCAGCTCGGGGTGGTCAGGCACCACGAAGATGCGACTCACAAACCTACAGGCGGAGAGAAGCAGAGGGTGAGCCGGGCCGCGGTGACCGCCCCGCCCGTGTCACCTCGGACCCTGACCCCAACAGAAGCCGCGAGGAGCGGCGTGACTGCGTGGGGAGCACACCCCGCCGCTCGGCCCGGAGGCACTCCCCGGCCGCGCCTGCCAGGAAGGCCCCAGGGGGTCCACCCTGCTCGGGAGCTGCCCGAGCACGCACTTCCACGGGGTCCGTGACACCAGGGCGGCCCGCGAGCAGGGCCGGTGGAAGGGGAGCGGCACCACTGACCGCAGCCGGAGTCACGCCCGCCGAGCCTCACCCGAGCAACGCAGCCCCCCCAGAAAGCAGCCTCGGGGCTGCAGGCGTGCACCAGCGTCTCTAACACGATCACCAGCTCACGGGCGCCCGGGGACCCCTGGGGAGGTGGGGACCCCGGGAGGGGGACCCCCGTGGCTCCCTCGCCTCCACCGGTTCCCGTCCCAGCCGCCTGGGGCTTCACCCCGGCCTGGGCCCCGTCCCTCCCCAGGACAGCCTTCCCCGAAGGCCCTCAAAAAGGAACAAGTACACGTTGCAGGATGAATGCAGCCTGTGTCCCCCGCAATGGCACGTCCACGACAGCGGGTACGCGCCACCTCGATGTCTCTACAGGAAAGGAGTGGAAACCACAGTTTCCAGGGCCTTCACCAAGACTCTTAAAGAGCAATGATTGGTCATTTATTCGCCGAAATAGCCACTGAGCACCTACTGCGTGCCAGGCGCTGTGCTGAGGGCTGCAGACAGCAGCGGGCAAACGCGGCAAAGACCCCCCCCACCCAAGTCTAGGACTCGGGGGGAGACAGGCCACAGGAGACCCTGGGTGTCAGCGGAGGCTCAGAACGGCCCGTCCGACAGAAACACGGCCCCGGCCACGATGTGAGCCACCAAGGGCATTTTACATTTGCTGATAACCACGCTAAAAAGGTTAACAGACTCAGGTGAGACTAATTTTAATACTATGTTTTGACTTAATTCAACATACCCTGTTATCATCTCAACCTGCAATCAATATAACAAATTAATAATGAGCTATTTTTACACTGTTTTTTCACGCTGTCTCTGGAATCAGGTGTTTCACACTAGCTACTGGCACATCTCACTCGAGACCTGGGGGCTCATGGCTCTGAACTGGCCGGCACAGGCTGAGAAGCCCAGCAGGGAGGGGCCGGGGGGAGGGGTGCTTCCTGAGAGGGCAGGTGGCATCGCGCAGAAAGCTGAGTGAAGGAGGGCTCTGAGCAGCACGGGCAAGAGCTTGCCCGGTGGAGAAGATGGCACATCAAAGGCCCCAAGGCACAGTGTGCCCAGCGGGGTGGGGAGCAACAGAGACCCCGAGAGACGGCAACGGGGCGCGGGGCTGCAACGCCACCATGAGTACAAACCCAGCAACCCTCGACCTTTAAGGTCGTTTACATTCCATTCAAAAACCAGGAAATAGGAGCAATCTCAGAGTTGAATTAAACCCCTCCAATTCTTCCCCTGCCTCAAATAACGTAGTTTAAAACACTTCAGCCAGTTAAACTAAGTGCTTTTCCTTCCTGCAAACTGTAATCAGCCTTTTGCCTCAGAAGAGCGACATTCTTCAGAAACGCCACCCTCACATAACGTCAACCTCACTTACTAAACGAGCGCTCTTGCCAGAAGACAGATCACAGAGCAACAAGAGCTGCCTGCACGATTTAAATTACTGAAGCATGTTCCTCGTCCCCGACACACACCCCCACTGACCGCTGACTACTGCCAGGCACTGATGGGCATCTACGCTGGCCTGCGGTGACCACGAACTGGGGACTGAGACCTCGGTGCCACCAAGAACACCTCTGGGAAATAGAGTCTGAATAGGGAAGGAGGTTCTGAAGGTTCTGAAGCCCTGGGACCAGGGGGTGAGCTAGACCGGGGTCTCATGAGGAAGCAAACCGATGCAGGCCAGGCCACCCAGGCTGGTCCCCTCCTCCCAGGAGGCACCTCTCTCTTCGCCACCAGCTTCCCCAGCTGAAGGGTCCGCCTGCATTTCAAACCTGAGCCTCCCTCTGTGGAGGGTGAGAGATTCACTAGGTGCGGGGACGGGGGACACTCACTCAGTGCAGAGATGGGGACGGGGGACACTCACTGTTGGGGCAACGGGGACAGGGGACACGGTGCAGGGACGGGGGACACTCACTCTGTGCGGGGACAGGAGTC
>NC_041221.1:12801734-12808375 GCF_002837175.3 Physeter macrocephalus | reverse complement strand
CTCACTCGGCGGGGGGACGGGGGTCACTCACTCGGCGGGGGCAGGGGGACAGGGGCACTCACTCGGTGCGGGGACGGGGACGGGGGACACTCACTCGGTGTGCCCAAGGCAGAAGGACTCGATGTTGTGCGGAGCCGCGGCCCAGCTCACTCGGATTTTCTCGTCCCGGTCGGCCGTGAGGACATAGCGGTCATCGGGACTCACGGCCTGTGCACGAGGGTTGGAAGGGGCTGGTCAGCGTGGCCGGCTCCCCCCGCCACGCCAGGCCTCAGCTCAGGTGTCCCCCGAGGGCCACAGCTGCCCCACACCTCCTGCCCCCGCCGCAGCCCGGCCGCGCCCACTCCCGTCTCCGGCACCTGGTCGCCTTCCTCTCCTTCCTTTCACGTGTCCCCATGTCCAGCCCGTCACTGAGTCCTGGCGATCTGTCCTTCACGACCGCCCCGGTTCCTGTGTGCCCCTGCAGGGTCCCACCCCGCCCCGCCGCCCCTGGCCGCAGCCCGGCCCTCGTGGGCCTCGGGGCCTCTGGGGGGGCAGCTCGTGGCTCGGGGGCTCGGAGGACGCCTGCTCTTTCCACACCCCTCCCCCTCATCTCCCCGACCTGGGCCTCCCCCACGTCCAGACCACCCAGCTGCCCCTAACTTGACCGCTGTCCTTCAGCCTGCTGCCAGCTTCACCCCTGAAACTGGGGCCCTGCCCACAGCGGAGCCCAGACCCGCCCACCTGCACACAGGCCGCCCCCTCCTCGTCCCGAGCCGGAATGTAGCCAATGAAGCACGTTGCCCACGTACCACATCCAGCAGCATGGACAGGTGTCCCAGTTCAAGCTTGCCGCTCCCGTGCGGCTCCAGCACCGAAAAGGAGTAAACGTCCCCAGACTTGTCTGCTACCAGAACCTTCTCCTCAGAGGCCGTGAAGGTCAGGGCTGTGCACCTCCTCACCACAGTCCTACAAGGCCAGAGACGCCCACGGTCGGCCTATACGGGTCGGCGCCAGGGCCGCCCGCTGACCCACAAGGCTCCCGCCACGTGGCAGTTACCGAAGACGGTGCCAAAAACATGAAGGATGGAAACAGAGCCAATGCCTCAGACTAAACTTACTTTCGCGGTATTTTTTCTTTTAAAAATGTGCTAACGGCAGAATCTGGGTGGTGGGTATCTACGTGGCCAACGTGAGACCCGCTCAGCTTGACAGTGTGTTTGAAGGCTGTCGTGATAGAGTGCTGGGGGCGGGGCTCCCGGGGCTCCCTGTGCGTCACGGGGACGACAGCAGCCAGCTTCCTGAACGCCAACGCGCTCTGGGCCGTGACCACGGCTGCGGAGGGCCCTCCTGCCCCTGCGGCTTCCCATCCAGGACCCCGTCCTCCGCGCCGCCCACCCACCGCCGGCTCTGCCGCCTGGACCGGGATCCCGCACGCGCTGCTCGCGCGCACACGGGAGGGCCGCGAAGCCGAGAGCTGGGGGCACATCACAAATCCAAATCCTTGATCCGGAGCCACAAGAGCTGTCACGTCTGCGAGCTGGTTCAGTAACGACATCAGCCACAAGGAGCAAAACCACAGGTGGTGACACAGGCCCCACCGCCGGCCTGCTCGCCCCGGGTCGGGGTCAGGCCGTTTCCTCCTGTTACCATTTTTCATTTTGTTTCTACTGGGACGTCTTCCAGGTAGCAAAATAGGCTCTCCACGACAAGGTACCCGTATTTTTCATTCTACGTTAGAGACGAGCCATAACGCTGCTTTACACACAAACGTCTTCCGTTTATCTACACACGTGGCCTCTTCACAGAAGGGCCGGTCTCAGCTTTGCCGTCACCCGAGGGCTGGAAGGGGACCCACTGTCCCCGTAAAGAGCTAACGTCCGTGCAGACGACACCCAGCTCACAGCAGCTGGGACTCCAGACGTCAGCCTGAGACGGAAACTGAACGTTACGCCCCCCACGCAGGGCCCATCGGAGCCCTGCCCGCCTCTCGGGAGGGGAGGACAGAGGAGCGAGCGGGAGGCCCTGCTGGGTTCCAGGCGCCGCCAGGGGCTCGGAAGCCGCTGGACGGCCCCCACTCCTCGGTCCGGCGCAGCCCGGCAAGGAGGCGTGATGCCATGAACGTGGGGAAACAACAAGGAAAGGGGATCAGACCCCAGAGCAAGACTGATCAGAACTCGCGGCGCGCCCGTCACTTAAGCAAACGGCCTGTGCCGCACCAGCGACACCGTCGCACAGCCTAACGGCCTGGGGGAGCGGAGGGGGAGGCACGACCTCCCGGGGGCACTGGCCTAGGACAGTCCTCGGGAAGCAACGGGCTTGCAGCCCAATGAGCTCGCCCACCCCAGGGGGAAGTGAGCCCTCCAGAGCCGGCCCCCTCCCCACTGCAGCCCCCTCCCCTTCCCACTCCGCATCTCGCCTCTTTGTCCTCTGCCAGCTGGGGGCTTCCAGCTTCTCAGGCTAAACCCAACCTGGCAACGATTCCAGGATGCGGCTCAGCTGTGCGGGATGGGTGTAGGCATTGGGACCTGCGGGCATCAGGACACAGGTGGCGGCAGGCCATCGGACAGGACCGTCGGTGGCTGGGTGGCTGGCCGTGCCACCCCAGCAGAAAGAGCCCTGGAGGCACCGACCTTCGGCCTCCGCGGGGTCTGGGGCCTCAGCGCTTTCCCTTGATCCACGGAGTCACTGGGTTCAAGGCCCAGGCCCATCTCCTCAGGCCCCCCCCAGGGTGGGTGTGGCCCCCTCCTCCCTGCCAGGGGCAGAGGAAGGGGCCGCTACAGCGAGCTCCGAGCCGTGAGCGGGTCCCACAGCCGCTCGGGGCCCCGGCCGGTCAAATGTGGATGAACTGGACGTCAGATGTACCGAGGTGGGTGCCGTTCTGAGGGGGCCCATCAGACCCCAAAGGGGAAGAGCTGCTGCGCCCCCTGCAGGGTGCCGTCCACTAGACCAGCATGGGGGGACCGCCCACTGCGTGTGGTCGCCCCGGCGACTTCAACTCACCCCGCTCTCCTGCAAAAGCGTAATCAGGGAGGGAAGGCGCCGGGCTCGGGGTAAACGCACAGGAAAAGGCAACCGGAGACACACGACCCCTGCCCTGAGCTCGCCCCAGCCCAGCCCCTGGGCCCCATTATCCGAAGGCTGCAACACGAGGGAGGCCCTGCAGTTGTAATCTGTTTCCTTAACTTCAACCAATCACATCATGCCTTCCACACCACCTAATGCAAGCATTTCCTACACAAAGTTATTCTGTTGGTATCAACTTAAAAGCCGAGAGAACGTACGACTAAAGGGAAAACGCCCAGCACCGAGGCCGCTAAGGTCTACGGCCCCGAGTGTTATTGGGTCTCACTTGGAAAGAAGCCCTGACACACGACCTTCCAGAGACAACACGGCACCTTCCCTTCAGTCCACACCCACAGGCCTCAGGGTAGAGGGACCCAGGCACAGTCATGGGGACCAGGCGTCTGAACACCCGCCCTGCCCCGCGCCCGAGGAGGCCTCACCTAAACTCTCTCAGAGATACGGGAACATATGTATATGTATAGCTGATTCACTTTGTTGTAAAGCAGAAACTAGCGCACCGTTGTAAAGCAATGATACTCCAATAAAGATGTTTAAAAAAAAAAAAAAAAAAAACGCCCGACGCCACGCAGACCCCCTGCTCCCTCCTCAGACCCTGCACGAGCCAGGACCCTTCTAGAACAGCCAGAGCCCCCCAGGAGCCCTGGACACTTGCCGTGCCACCCCGGCAGAAGGGCAGGAGCTCCGGAACCAGGACCCAGGAGTGCGGCAGGCTGCGTGGACACCCCCGTGCCCACGTCCAGAGTGAAATCCCTACCCACCCGCGGGACGCGCGCAGAAGTGGCAGTTCACCCGCGTGTCTGCCTTCTAGCAAGTCCGGAGCTGCCGGCTACAGAGCGAGAGCAAGCTGGCCGCCAACTCTCCCCACCACCAGCAGGCCCTGCGCCCGCACCCATGCTTCACAGAAGTGGTCCGTGTGACCGCGAGGGACCCAGGGGTCAAGAGCCGTAACAGTGGGCACGCCCCCTCGGTGAAGAATCACCCTCATCCAAAGAGAGGTCAGGCCCGTGGCCTCACGGCCTGGGGGGAGGTGATCTCTAGGAGGACAAAACAGGTCTCCAGGGGCAGAAACAGATCCCGCGAAGAAACTGTCGCACGGGGAAGGCAGGTGCCGGGGAGGCAAACGCCGAGTTGGAGGGCCGCGCGGTGTCCCTCGCTAGGGACCTCTGGATGATGAGATTCAGGGTGATTTGTTTTTGTTCCCACTTTGGCCTTCTCTGAGGTTCCCAAATTTTTACATGAACCAAAAAAATTCAAGGGGGAGAATGGAAAAAATTGCTGTGGTAGGAAACCACACTGCTCCAGGGACCAGACAGGACACCTACGAACCTGCCCTCAGCTGCCCTCCCGCAGACCCCACAGGGGCAGGTCTGCACTCAAGCACGCCCGTGGCAGCTCTAGACGGCGGCCTGCGGGAGCCTGTCGGCCGAGGCTCACCCGTAGTGTCTCGCTCAGCACGCGACGCTATATGGGACGGCCGGGTGACAGGGCAGCCGCAGCGGGTGGCCTTGTTTAACACAAACGGGAAAAACCCAAGTTCCCCAACAGAGAGTCAAAGGGAAAAGGAACAGCCACCCCACGGGCAGGCAAGGGGCGTGAGAAGACAGCTCACAAGATACAAGCCGTCCTTCAGGGTAAGGCTGCTCTCCTCGCTCCTAACAAGGCAAGCCCTCAAGGTCCCACCCTTCTTCTCACACGGCCCCAAGTCCAAGGTTAGATGCTACTCAGTGCTGGGGTGTGGGGTGCCACTCCTGCGCTCTGGGGGATAAAGGGAAAACCCCTTGGGAAGGCAATCTGCGATAATCGACATAATTTACAAATACACGTCTTCAGACTTGGCAATTCAGTTTGGGCAACTTTTTCAGATAAATGAGAAAAATTACGTCTGTATATGATAATCCACTGAAGCACTTTTTGAAAGAGCAGAACAACTGAAAGGCAGGTAAGAAACGTCCATGAAGAGGGAAGGTCAAGAAAACGACGGGACCGCACACAGTTGCTACTCTGCAAAGTACTGACCAGCACAGACATCTCTGCCATCGGCTCCATCGGGTGTACCTCCAACACGCCCTTCAGTCCTAAAGACCCCAAGGCTCCTCTGACCCAGGCCTGATCCCCTGGGTCCTCTGATCATTGCCCAGGTCCCCTCGTCAACCTGGGGGTCAGACGCAGATTTACGGATGTCCTCGCAGGGTGCTCAGAGCTCTAATACATCACGCTGCAGACAGAATCAGTCTGCATGTCCTCAAGGTACCCCGGTGGGCGTACCAGACGCACGGCCAGACAGCCTTTACTTTAGCAAAAGAATTACTGCCAGATTCCCTTAGATCGTTTGATTTTCCTCTTTTGGGGCAAAAAGTCCCCTTTGAGAATCTGACGTAAGGTATGGAGACTCCACAGACGAACGTCAGCAGTCAGGGTCAAGAAAGGAGATTAGCTACTGTTACGGGCTGAACTGTGTCCCCGCCCCCCCAAATCCATGTTGGAATCTAAAACCCCCCCCAGACCTCAGAACGTGGCTGTATTTGGAAAGACAGCCTTTAGAGAGGTGATTCAGGTGCGGTGTGGCTGTTCAGGTGGACCCCATCCAGTGTGATGGGCATCCTTACAAGAGGAAAACAGCACACAGAGGGATGTGACCATGCGAAGAGACAGCAAGAGGGTGGCCATCTACAAGCCACGCCCCGGAGAAACCAACCCTGCTGACACCTTGACCTTGGACCTCAGCCCCCAGAACTGTGAGGGCTAACTACCTGTTGTTTAAGCTGTGGTGTTCGTCACGGCGGCCCTGGCTGCCTCATCAGCTACCATCACCTGCCATCCTGTCGCGGGCCTGCCCTCCCCGCTCCCTACAGGTTGTGGAAGCAAAACCAAGGCTACCTGCAAGGATCCCTGGGGGGGAGCTCAGGGTCAGAAACCCCAACGTTCCCGGCGATGTTCAACCCTGAACCCCGAAAATACACGACATCGTCTGTGCTCTAAGTGACCCGCCAATGTTCCGGCTATGTTGGCAGGAGGATGCTGCCTCACAGGCCTCTCCGGTTAAGGGGGATGTGAGTTCACATCGGCAGGAAGGAGCAGTTCATCAGCAATCATCCTGTGGCTACACGGCAACACACATTTAAAAGTCGTTTTGGGGCTGGAAACTGTAACTGACCGTGGGCGGTAGCTGGAGGGCACGGGTGCAGGGAGATGCCCTGTACATCCTTTTAATTTTCTGTTTTAAGCTTTCAAAACATGAGCATCTATTGCCCGTCTAATACACAAAAACACGTATAAAGTAAAAATGAAGTAATGTTACTGGACTTTATTTTTAACCTGACTGGAATCGAGGGCAGAGTGGGTACTCCTTGCTTTTGATGCCACCTGGAATCTGGCTTTTTATCCTTCTCTTAGCAAATAAGATGAGATAAAAATCTTAGAAGTGGGGCTTCCCTGGTGGCGCAGTGGTTGAGAGTCCGCCTGCCGACGCAGGGGACGCGGGTTCGTGCCCCGGGCCGGGAGGATCCCACGTGCCGCGGAGCGGCTGGGCCCGTGAGCCGTGGCCGCTGAGCCTGCGCGTCCGGAGCCTGTGCTCCGCA
>NC_041221.1:12756341-12801545 GCF_002837175.3 Physeter macrocephalus | reverse complement strand
ACCCCCCAAAAAAAAAAAAAAAAAAAAAAAAATCTTAGAAGTGTAGAGGTCCCAATACAGGTGTGAGTCTGCTACAACAGGAAATTCCTTGACCTTGGCCCTTCAGTAGTTAGAACATTATAACCGCACACGTTTCTCTCTGATCATGAAAGGGCAGTGAAACCCTGCGGCGCGGCCAGCGAGGCGCGGAGGAGGGGAAGGGCCGGCTCTGCCCCCTGGGGGTGTTTCCATCAGTGTCAAAGAACAATGAAAATAAAGCCAGCCTGCACCCTCCTAAGGAAACAGAGGAGGTGCAAGTTAAGAGAGTATCAAAGCCAACGGAAATTTACATCTGTCCCCAGCCGACTGTCAGCATCACCCACCTCCTCTCCAAAGACAAGGAGGCTCTCGGGAAGCGAGCACTCAGAAAACCGCAGTGCCCCCTCCCTTTGAGGAAATGAAGGAGAGATGCAGGAGAAGAATTAAAAAGTCGGAAGAGCACGCACAGGACTTTGCTGGGTAAGAGGAAACACCTAGGCCCAGTGACAGCTATGTTCTTGCTGAGTTACAGACATCATCTCCCATCAATGCTGAGCCCCCAGCCCTCGAGATACTCAAGTAAGTGCACCGACTTAAAAACTCATCAAGTTAAAACTGTGGCCCAGGCGCCTTAACTTACACGAAGCCCCCAACACACTCCCAGAGGGCATGCTGGCATTCTCTGTTTCTGCCACCACGAGAATGGAGAAACAATGTTTGGAGAGCACGATGGCACAGTGGCCGGGGGCACAGACTCTGCAGCCAGTGCCCAGGACAGGGCCCAGCTGAGCTGAGTAACTGGAACTGCTTCCAAGTTTCCTGAGCAGCGGTGTGGGTGAGAACACCGCCCCGCCCCGCCCCGCCCCGCCCCGCCCCGCCCCGCCCCACTCAGGGGCCTGTTATGAGAATTAAATCAGTTAACACAAGTACAGCACTCGAAACAGCTCCGGGCACAGAACTGGTGCTCTGTGTTAGCTTCTTACACTATCGCTACTGTCACTATTGTTACTGGCATGCAAGCATAAGCCGTGCGTTCAACATCGTAATGATTCAATGTTAGCATTTCATACCTGACACTCAGACATTGCCATGGTTTTGTACGGAAAAGAATCAGACGCTTACTGTCATCAGTTAAAGCAAAATAGCTGCCAGACGTGGAGAAGGTGGACGCCAGAATCGTGTCACTCCCCTTATCCACGGGCTGTCCGTCCTCCCTGAGAAAGAGAGGGGACAGGTCAGGCCTTACCTCAGCAAGTAAGGCTGCGCCCTCCAGGCCAGCCCTGTGTGTTTATAACGCGATCGGACGTAGAAAATGTGATGAGGTTCATGTAGCCAGGATATAAAACATATTAAGGGGACACGGAGAGGTTAAAGACCACTCTAATTTTTAAGGAGTAAAGCTAATTAAACAGCAAAAGTCTCTCAGCATACACACCAGAATCCCGAGGGCTGAGCTGCAAAGACCCTCAGAGGCCCACTCCCTCAAGGACATGAACTGATCTACAACTAGAGGCAGGGATCAAATCATATTAAGAAAAATAAAGTGGGCCCCAAGCTCGATTCTTCTAAAGAAAACCACCATACAGAATGACCATACTCTGAAAACAAACCTATGGTTACCAGGGGGGAAAGGTGGAGAGGGATAAATTGGGAGATTGGGATTGACATATACACACTACTATATATAAAATAGATGATAAGGACCTACTGTATAGCGCAGGGAACTCTACTCAATACTCTGTAATGACCTATATGGGAAAAGAATCTAAAAATGAGTGGATATATATATAGATGTATAGCTGATTCACTTTGCTGTACACCTGAAACTAACACAACATTGTAAATCAACTATACTCCAATAAAAATTTTTTTTAAAACCATACTCTACTTTTATCTTTCAATTAGCTGAAGTTAATTTCATATACCTGCTTTCAATGCATTTAAAATTGCCCTGTTATTTCAAAGTGCCAATAAAATAGTTAATTACTGACAAAAACGAATTTAAAGTATTTTAAAAAGTGCTAATATTCTTAATGCTGAATTTGAAAGGTAGTTCCACATTTCTCTCCTGAGGTGGTCCCTGGTTTATCCACACAGCCGAGTAACAGAAATGAAGAATTCAGCAAATAAGACAACAGCTTACTCCTTAGACTAAACGGTCCCATTATTCAAACCATGCATCAGCCCTGAAGAGGCTCCCCTACCATCTCACCCTTTATGCTCTTGTGCCTCCTTTTCTGCAGCACTGCAATCATATATGAAGAGGCTGTCATCATCACTAAAGAAAAAAATAACAAAAACATTTTAAAGGAAGCACTTCGTTAATTATAATGCTCATTTCTTTTTTTTTTTTTTAACCTGGATCAAAAAAATATTTGCATACTCACTAAGGGTCTTATCCACAAGAAACTGTCTCCATAAGATATTTCAGGGAACAGTTAAGGAGCTTTATTTGCTTAACCTATTTATATTTGCCATACATAACTGATATGGTCTGTCCATAAAAGTCAGTTAAGTGAAATAAATGAGGATAAAAACTCAACAGGAAGTAATATACCGTTCTTTGATAACCAGAACATCAGTGCAAGATGGCTGTGTAAGAAGTTATATTCTGATGTTACTGAGTTTTCAGAGGGTCTTTTGCACCCAAGTTTAAAATCGCCATTACTTGTTTAGAAAAATGTCTCATCTGCCCCAGAAAAGCTCCCATGGCTGCCAAGCATTTACCAGCATAGAAGCCACCCACCTTCCCTATCAGACCCTGAGCTCCCCCTCCAGTGCCTGGCACAGAGAAGACACCGTGCAAATTTATAGCCTTTAAAGTGACTGCAGCCAAACTCTTGTCACGTGGAACACTGCAGTGCAGGAAGAGAAACAGTCCTCCAAGCCAGAAACTGTGCCAGCCAGCCACTAGATTTCCTCAAAAGGTATGGAGTGAAGCAACCAGATGGAGTCTAATTTAGCCATCTCTCACTGTGGCATGTGTTAAGATACCCCGAGGCTCTAAAACAAAATAACCTGGGACAGACAACAGGTTTGTGAATAAATCTGTGAAATCTAACTTAACATCTTATTGGATCTCTGAAACCAAACACTGAACAAAGAACACAGAGAGTATCTTTACATTTGACAGACACATTGTTTCAAGTATGGAAGAATCAAAACTACCCTGGGAAAGAAAACAGGGGTCGAAACTGACCACTACTAATATCCAAGAGGCTCCTGGGTCAAGACTATTCGATCAGCAAACATTTACTGATTTGAAAATCCCGGGAACGATAAGGAAGGGGCGTGAAATTAGGGAAAGCAAAAGCAGGACCTTGTAATGGGCAACTAGGGAGGTGCGCGCAGTGGCTCTGGAGTACCCCCTGAGCGAGAAGGTGTCAGATAAAACCCTCTAGCCCCGAAGGGCAAGTAGGGCGGGGTCGAGGGATGTGGTCTGGGAGGAGGAAACAGGCACCTACGCAGGAAGAGGGAGGGGAGAGAGGGAGTGCGCCGAACTTGGTCCCCGGGAGTAAAGCCCTCTCCCCAAGGGAAACCAAGGGCTGCCTTCCGCCACTCTCTCCAGAGAAGGTCTGACCAGCGTCCCCCGGACCCCGCAGAGCCCGGAAGTGTCCCGCGCCGAACCCTCAAAGAGCGCCGCAGACCCACGGCGGAGGGCGCGGGGCCCTGGGCAGGCGGCTAGGGGACCCCTGGGCGGGTCTTGGGAGAAAGGCGCGGAGAGAGGACATTCCGCGGCGCAGGCACGCGGCCGGGCCCAGGTGGCAACGGAGAGCTCACAGGTAGCAGCGGGGCTCCCCGGGGTCACCCCAAGGCGGGTGCAACCCCGGCTGTGCGGGAGAGCCGGGGTCTCAAAGCCCCGACGCGCGACCGCAGCCTTGGCTCCTGCTCCAGGCCCAGACCCCTCACCTGCTCGAAGTGGAGGTGGCCAGCAACCGGCTGCCGCCCCGCACCACCAGCGCATGCCCGCACAGCGCCAGCCCTGCAGGACCCGCCATGTGCCAGCCCGCCGCGCAGCCACCCACGTGCGCCGCCTAGCGCCTCTTCCTGCCAGCGCCGAAAAGTGACGTCAGACGTAGACGCCGCGAGGAGACGTCATCCGGGCTGGCCCCGCGAACGCGCCAGCCCCGGGCATGCGCAGAAGGTGCAATCTCCCTTCAACTCGCAAGCTGGCCTTCGCGCCTCTGGTGGCTTGGGGCCGGTTGCTGATCGCGTTCGTCCGGATGGAATACACTTGCTTGTTTAGTGTTCGTCTCTTCCTCCAGACTGCAATAGGGCCAGTTCTGGATCATTCTCACGCCGTGGCTGGGCGACTTGGCCGTCCTGGTACCTACTCGGTCCTTCAAAAAGTGAGAGGGTCTGAGTTTGCCTCCAGGTCGAGGACGCGGTGTCTGAGGTGGGCTCAGAGCTGAGGGAAGATAAGCCAGACGCGCCCGAAACGCAAAGCCTCTGAACTGCTATTTTTCAACCCGAGATAGGGCTCTTTTCCTGTGTTCTTATGCTCATGGAGTGGCGTCACCAGGCACCAGTTATGCGGGAATGATTTCTCGGGACTGTCCGCCCCCATATTCCACACTGTTCATCTAATCTCATAAATCCTCCTGGACGCCCCTTCTCTCCATCTCCGTGGCCTCCGCCACGACACAGCCCACAGGGGTCCCGCTGCTTGCTGGTGTCACATCCACCCTTGCCTCCCCGCCGCACACACACACCCATGCAGTTTCCACACTAAAGCCAGAGGGACCTTTTCAGAACACAGTTCCAATTCCCTGCTTAAAATCAACAAGTGGCTTCTCATTGTTCTCAGTACAGAAACCAAATCCTAATCTTCCACTATGAGACCAAGTGTGGTCTGCCTGCTAACGACTCTGCAGCCTCCTTCCCTACCAGGCCCGCTTCAGTCTCAGTGCTCTAGCCGTGACTACCCTTCCGTTCACTGGAACAATGGTCCTACTAACCACAGGACCTTAGCGCGTTCTATTCTTTCCACCTGAAATGTTCTCCCCACACCCTGTCTATGTCCCTAGTTAATTCCAGTCACCCAGTTTCATCACAGTGGAGTATCACTTAATCAGGGAAGCCTCTCCTGCCTTTCCATTATTTGCGTCCACAGCACCGTGATAATTGTTTAATGTCTGTCTCCAGACTACAAATGCCATGAAGGCAGGGACTGATGCCGATCGATGCCCCAGCTTGCACCACAAAACCTGGCATGAAGTCAGTGCTCAATATTTGCTTAGTAAATAAATGGAACAACTAATTGGCGGTCTTAAAAGATCAGCTATTTTTGCATAAGAGGAATTATGATAGGCATGAGGCATGGAAACTCTGCCTGACCCAAACCCCACCTCCGGTTTGATTCAAGGATGAATTTACACCCAGACTTAAAGCAGAATGCTTGGGAGACTTCCCTGCTGGTCCAGTGGTTAAGAATCAGCCTTCCAATGCAGGGGACTCAGGTTCGATCCCTGGTCGGGAAACAAAGATCCCACATGCCGCGGAGCAACTAAGCCCACGCGCCACAATGAGGAGCCCACGCGCTGCAGGAGGATCCAACATGCCGCAATGGAGGATCCCCCGTGCCGCAACAAAGATCCCAACGAAGAATCCGCGTGCCGCAGCTAAGACCCGATGCAGCCAAAAATAAAATAAATATTTTTTTAAAAAAGCAGAATGCTTGGGAAAAGCTGGGCTTCCTTTAAGGCAATGAGGTAAAAGGGGCTTTCATGGAGGCAGAAGATGGAAGAGAGTCTGTATCACAGAACAGAGAACACAGAGGGCTGGGGGCGGGGGGGTTGGGGGGTGGGGAGAAGGGGCAGGAGCTAAGCCAGAGACGCCCATGAGATCCTCGCAAGGAAGCTTCCGAGGAGGGATTGACGCTGGGCAGTAACCAGAGGAAGCAGGAGGCTCCACAGTGTTTCTGAAGATGAATCGGCTATAAACATCGTTTCTATTCAGCTAACCTAGCCGGTACAGTGAAAGTCCATAATCATGGTCTGGGGTATTTTTCAGGCCTGCAGGTGAATTTACAGTTTCTCTTCTGGGTGGGATGACAATACGAAGACCACAGAGATCCTAGAAAGGGGCGGCCAGTCATCAGCAGGCTTGCAGGCAAATTTAACTTTCTTTACAATCATGGTTTACATCGTTTTAAATGTTCTGTAACACACATTCTAACAGATACAATTAACTGTAATGTGCGTATTTAAACTGACCTTGAAGCCTCACTACTTTCATCTTATAGGTTACAACCTTGAGAAATAACTACAATTTTTTTGGAGTTGCAGTATTCCTCTTAAGTCTTTATTATTTGTTATTTGGAGGAAAACTAATAAAGACTTAAGAGGAATCCTGCATTGTATCAAAAGACGGAGAGCAGGTATAAATGAAAACTTAAAGATCTGTACTTGACCGTCAGATGTAAACAAAACTTAAGCATTTTGAACTTTTTGAGTTGATAAATCACTTGCCTCGTACTTTGAATTCTTATAGTACTTGTGCCAACAAGACTTATTTTCCTCGTTTTTTTTCATCAAATTTCATGATAACATCTACCTTTTTAATTTTAATCAAATCTAACTGAAGGGGCTTCCCTGGTGGCGCAGGGGTTAAGAATCCGCCTGCCAATACAGGGTACACGGGTTCGAGCCCTGGTCCGGGAAGATCCCACCTGCCGCGGAGCAGCTAAGCCCGAGACCCACAACTACCGAGCCCACGCACCTAGACCCCGCGCTCCAGAACAAGAGAAGCCACCGCAATGAGAAGCCCGCGCGCGGCAGCGAAGACCCAATGCAGCCAAAAATAAGTAAATTAATTAATTTTTTTTAAAGTTAAGAGAATAGATCTTGAAAGTCCTCATCACAAGAAAAAAAATTTGCAACTATGTGTGGTAATGAATGTTACCTAGACTTACTGTGGTCATCATTTCACAATGTATACAAATATTGAATCATTATGTTGTACACCTGGAACTAATACAGTGTTATATGTCAACTATATCTCAATAAAAAATAAAATAAAAATTTTACGGAAAAGAGAAGAAAAAAGAAAACGTTACATATATATATATATATATACACATATATATATGTATATATAATTCAGCCATAAGAAAGAAGTAAATCCTGTCCCTGCACCATTGCAACAACATGGATGAACCTAGAGGGCATGATTCTGTGTGAAATAAGACAGACAGAAAAAGACGAATACTGTATAATCTTATTTAAATGCGGCTTAAAAAAACCGAACTCATAGAAACCGAGCAGATTGGCAGTCGGCAGGGGCAGGGGTTGGAGTGGGGAATCAGGGGAAAAATGGGTGAAGGAGGTCAAAGGCTACAAACCTCCAGGTATAAGATGAATAAATAGTGGGCATGTAATGTACAACGTGACCATAGTTAGGAATACTGGATTGTATGCTGGAAATTTAATAGAGTAGATCTTGAAAAGTTCACACCATACACACAAAAATTATACCTATGTGAGGCGAGGGGAGTGTTAACTCACCTTACTGTGGTAATAATTTGCAATATATACACTTGACCCTTGACCAACTCAGGGGTTGGGGCGCCAACCCCCTGTGCAGTCGAAATGCATGCACTGCTATCTCTGCCTCAGAGGGCAGGAAGCTGACGCAGTTTGTTCCGAATCAGGACTCAAACCCCAGTTCTTTTGATTCTGCATATCGAGATTGCTAATCGAACACAAACTTTTCCCTACACTTAGTTAATGTATAGATCTGTAAAAGAAAAATACAGATACTATATGTATTGAAAAAAACACAGGTATAAGTGGACCCATGCAGTTCAAACCCTGTTGTTCAAGGGTCAACTGTACATAGGTCAAATCATTACATTATTCACCTTAAACTTACACAATGTTTTGTCAATTGTATCTCAATAAAGTGTAAAATTTTTTTCCGTTAAAAAAAATAAAGTCACTCATAATCTCCCATTTGGTGTGGTTTTGACACATGTTATGGGTTGAATTGTGTTTCCTCCAGACATATTGAAGATATATGGAAGCCCTAACCCCCAGGACCTCAGAATATGACCCTATTTGGAGAGAGGGTCCTTACAGAGGTAATCAAGTTATAATGAGGTCATTAGGGTGGGCCCTAATCCAATATGGCCGGTGTCCTTATAATAGGGGGAAATTTAGACACACAGACACGCACAGAGGACGACTCAGTGAAGACACACAAGGAGTACACCTTGTGAAGACAGAAGCAGAGACTGGAATGATGCAGCAGAAACCTAGGGACAGCAAGGACTGCTGCCCACCACAGCTAGGAAGAGGCAAGGAAGGGTTCTACGCAGGATCTCAGGGGGGGCGTGGCCCTGCTGACACCTTGATCTAGGACTCCAACCTCCAGGAAGAACTGTGAGACAATAAATTTCTGTTGTTTTAAGCCACCCAGTTTGCGGTCCTTTGTTACAGCAGCCCTCGCAGGCTACTACGACACATGTTTTCACCTCGAGGACACTGGTATTATAACAACTAAGTTCTGAGTGGCAGCACTCAGCTTCTCGCTTAGTTGGTAGCGACCTTTGTCCATCAGAGGGTTGGAAAGTCTCCAGTAACAGCCACTTGGTGAGGTGGGAGAAACGTGAAAGCAGATCTTCCAAGCTGGATGCACGTTTTATTCCGGTTGGTCCATCTAGAATGAGTTAGAGCATGGTTATATATGCAGAATTCATATACACAGGACCTTGCTGGATAAGCCTAGTCATCATGTCAGTGTACAAGAAGACAGACTTTCTAGTAGTATCATTGGAATCTACATCTTTTCCATGAACCAGTGGGCATCTAAAACGATCATATCAGGACTTCCCTGGTGGCCCAGTGGTTAAGACTCTGTGCTTCCACTGCAGGGGGCACGGGTTGGATCCCTGATTCTGGAACTAAGATCCCACATGATTCATGGCATGGCCAAAAAGTAAAAAAATAAAAAGGAAAAGAAAACGATCATATAACTTTGAAGTACCAAATGAAACAAAACATTTGCGGTTTTTTTTAACTCATCAAAATGCATTATGAAATATTTCTTACGAATCAAAACCATGCACATAAGAGAGCAAGCGCTCATGTACCCCCAATATACCTTAAGAACTAACCATTACAAATAGAACTGAAGCCCCAAGGCTCCCTTCCATGTACACGGGTTGGATCCCTGATTCTGGAACTAAGATCCCACATGATTCATGGCATGGCCAAAAAGTAAAAAAATAAAAAGGAAAAGAAAACGATCATATAACTTTGAAGTACCAAATGAAACAAAACATTTGCGGTTTTTTTTAACTCATCAAAATGCATTATGAAATATTTCTTACGAATCAAAACCATGCACATAAGAGAGCAAGCGCTCATGTACCCCCAATATACCTTAAGAACTAACCATTACAAATAGAACTGAAGCCCCAAGGCTCCCTTCCATGTAGACCTCACTCCAGTCTCCCAAATCCCCTCCAGAGGTAGCCCCTACCTGATTCTTTTGGGTGGCTTGTCCTTCTTGTTAATAAGTAGGAAACACTTTATGTATTTTAGATACCAATTCCTCACGAGTTAAATGATTTCCTGGTTGTGGCTTGTCATTTCACTTTTTATGGTATCTTTTGCTAAAGAGAAATTTTAATTTTAGAGCTTGGCATGTCCTGAACCATGGGAGGCATGTGTATGTTTTAACCCCAGACTCAAGAGAGAATAGGCCTTGAGATATTTATCCCCACCTGAGATAGACACATTTCCTGTGGACTTTCTTTGCAGATTTTTTGCTAGCGGGTGGCTTTGCCCAGGTTCACCCTGTCGCTGAGGGGAGCTCTGCAAGGGCTTCCTCTGGTGCTCTCCAGCCCACTCCCAAGTGCCCTCAGGGCCAAAGTCTTGTCTCCTCTTCTGATGTCAGTTAAACCAACGCTTTGGCTTACTGAGATCAGCAAGTGCTCCCAGGGCAGTGCTGGCTTCTTGTAGTTTCTGGCTTCTGTTTTTTGGCCCCTGGAGACACACACTTCCTGTGGTCCAGGACACTCCAGACTGTGAAAAACATGATCACACTAGACCAAGACAGGCAGCACTAAGAAGGGTATGGCAAAACCCAAATCCACTCTGGAGGAATGCACGTTCAACCCAGAACTTGGGAATTCCCACAGAGAAGAGCCCAGAAACACGAGCTTCCAGTCCATCACTGCACAGCAATCATGAATAGGAGCCAGCAGAGACCACGGAAAACAGAACTGGCGTGAGAACGGAACTGGTCGTTTGAAATCATGCTTGTAATATTGTACCCAGCATTGCTACATGTTTTGTAACCCGAGGGTTTTTCATTACGTCTCGTGGCCACATACTGCCAGAAATAGAAGTCATTACATATGTTTTAAAACACAGTTTTATGTACATCCAGCATAACTTCAACTTTATTTTCTTATTTTTTCTTTATATAAAAGCTTTTAAATTTACTTTTCCTGTTTGCTGAGCAACCTGGTTTTTTTATTCTATTATTAAAAAGAAAATTATCTTACTAACTTAGTAAGGCATACTATGTATGGTCATTCTAAACAACAGTTTAAAACTACACCGTTATTATATACACACTACTATATATAAAATAAACAACAAGGATCTACTGTATAGCACAGGGAACTATACTCAATATTTTGTAATAATCTGTATGGGAAAAGACTCTGAAAAAAAAATATATATATATAACTGAATCATTTTGCTGTACACCTGAGACTAACACAACACTGTAAATTAACTATACTCCAATAAAAATAAATTTAAAAACTACGCTGCTATTGAAAGCTTTGTTTTAAAAAAAATCTTAATTTAAGACATAATTAAATCATACTTATTTACATAGGATAATGCCAGAATACATTTCCTTTGGGGCTTACAAAGTATGTACATATTAGCCCAGGATGCAGAGCAAGGTCATGCATATGGAAGGTGTGATAGCTGAGTATGTTTATTTTCCTCTTTGGCCCAAACACCTCTGAGTTCAGGACCCATCACTGGGTCCAAGTGATGCCCAAGTTATCTAGTTATCTTAAAAAGAAGTTTAATTCACCCTTGGTTGGGTGGGTGGTGGATTCCTAATAGTTTAGATAGAATTTTATGTGATTCATTAAGGAATATAGACAAACACAAGTTTTTGAGGTTTTGCCTAAAAACGCTGGATCAGCACTTGCTAGAACTTCAGGCAGAGGTGAAGGTGCCTGCAGAACGACTAGGGCAGAGAATTAACAACTGAGGAACAACCCCCGCTGTCAGCAAAATCTAGCCCACACTTTTCCAGCTGATTGTGAAATAAGATATAATCCCCTCTCCACAAATACCTGTGAAACCACTGGCCCTTTCTCTGGCCTCTGCTTGATTTTTCTATTTCCTATTTGCCTCTTGCACTTGGCTCTGTTGCTTCTGTTCCTTGGGGCCAAATGTCGTGTAGGCCTGCCTTAACCTCCCCACCTGACTGCAGCAGCTTCCAAGGAGGTCCTGCTAACCCCAGGCTTAGGTGCTGGAGCCAACTACAAATTGTCACTTGCCACCTGCCTCCACAAAGATGAGGTCACCCACCACTGCAGCCACTGACCTTCAACCCCCCCTGAAAGGAGCTCAGGGTGGAGATCAGGAATGAGGCCCTCTGTGCTCTGGGAAAACTGGCAGAACAGGTCTTCAGATAGTTAGAGATTTTCAGGAGATTTTATGAGCCCAATATCTAGAAAAGCACTAAAATCACTCACGGTGACATCTGCTTCTCCTGATTAGCATGATCTGAGGGTGGTGTTTTCCACCCTCTGATCTCAAAAGGTCATTCGTCCGACACCTGGCACGGGCCCAGTTTTAGGGCTGGTGATCCCAACCAGTCTTAGCCGGCTTGAACTGGACAGGAGCCCACCCCAAGTTCCTGCAAAACCACTAAAGCCTCCATTACTATAGTGACCCATAGGTCAGAGGTGTTATCTATAGGGGCGACTAAGGAGTCAAAAGTAATTAAGGTGAGCTTGGTCGGTGAAGGCAGGTTAAAAGCAGAGTTTTTAGCAAGCTGTTCCTCTAGCTGCTATTCTGTCAGACAAGCTCAAGTATTTCTGTTAGTCACCAGTTTCTGTTAATCCTATGGGGATGCTTTTTTTTTAACCCTATGGGGCACGGTTTCATGGGGTATCTGTTTTGCCATTCACCTGGCACTTGTATGAGTCTTCAGCCTCAGCCAAGGTGGGGGGGCCTCTCCCGGGTGGAGTTGAGGCGTGGGTATGCTCCTCTTTTTTGGAATGCTTCCCGGCACCGGACATGGGCAGGAGTGGGGAGTGAAGGCACGATCAATGCGGGAGAAGGAAGCCAATAACTAACTACACCTACTCCATGTCTATGTCTAACTTGGGGGGAGTCTGCACCGCAAGTTATAAACTCAAGTAAATTAAAGCTTGCACTTCTGATCTGCTTGGCTCCGGGACTAGTGCGGTCACAGGCTAAAAGAGCGCCCACGGTCCCACCTGAGGCTGCCCTGCAGGGTGACCACAGGTGACCACTCCGGCCGGAGGACAGGAAACGGCACCCACAAGGACTACTTCGGTGACCCAGCGCCCAGGCCTCCGAGCCGTCCGGGTCCGCGGGCCCCACCCGCCAGTGATTGGTGGCTCTTCCCGGGGGCGTGGCCTCGAGGCGCAGCGCGGGGAAGCTAGAGGCCGCCAGGGTGCGCGCGCACGACCTCGGCGGTAGTGCGCGCGCAGCAGCCGGAGCCCCGCCTCTCCCCGTCCCTGCCTGTGATTGGCGCCTTCATCCTAGGGGGCGGGCCCTCAGGGAGCAGAGAGCGCGCTGCGGCCGCGTCTTGTTAGGTGTGACCTTCTCCCGCCCGGCCTGTCCCCCGGCCCGCGCCCCCGTCATGGCCATGGCGGCCTCGCTTCTGCTGCGGCAAGGACTAGCCGGGGGGCTGAAGGTAAAGGGGGGCCGGGCCGCCGCCCGGGAGCCCGCGGAGGGCGGGGCGAGGGCCGCGGCCCTGACGGTCACCTCCAGCCGTCCGGGGACGCCGCTAACCCCAGTTCCCGGGCCGAGGAGAGGATGCCGGGTCGGGGGCCGGGCCTGGGGAGCGGCGAGGGTCCCGGCGACCGCGGCCACCGCTCCCTCTGGTCCTGGATCACCGGGAACCTCCGGTGTGCGGTCCGGGCCTCCGACAGGCGTGGGGGCCGCTGGTGCCCCGCGCCGAGCCCTGTCCGAGCCCTTGAGGACAGTGTCTCTACTGCTTATTTAACCCGCGAGGAAATGAGGGCACTTTCAGGCACCTGGTTGACCCGGTAACTTACGAGGCAGCCATGTGAAGCCAGCTTAGGTTACCTCATCTGTGAAAAAAAAAAGGAAGAAAGAAGGGCTTTCTTTCTCCATATAGGAAAAGCGAAGTCACCTTCACTATCTTTAAAATTAAAAGGGGCTTTTATTACAAAAGCAGGAACTATTCGTGGCAAAATAAAGTACAGATGGTTGGAGGGGAGATCTGTTGTCAGAGAGGCCACTATTTACCTCTGCATATCTAGTCCCAGTTCATTTTTTTTTAGCTTTCATGTATACATATACACACGTGCTGACGTCATAACCATAATAAGGAGCAAATGTTTCACTCTCATATGTGGACTGTAGGCACCTCTGTTCTGTGTCCAGCATCTGGAACAGTGCCCAGCACATAGCAGGCCTTAGTAAGTGTATGCTGAGTGAATTAACGCTCTATAAAATGTTTTCCACTTATGATATATGGTAGGTAGTTTTGAAGCAACTATTATTCATCTACATTATTTTTCGTGGCTAGATAGTGCTTCTCCTTTATATTCTAAGTACAGGAAAACATTTTATGAAAAGATTCAGTATTTTGTAGGTTGATAGGTAATGGAGAGTGCAAAACGGTATGCTCAGGAGAAAGTCTGGTTGGAGAAATACCCAAATGTTAATAGTGACTGTCCTTGAACTCAGGTGTTTTTTTCTTGCAGCTTGTTTTGTATTTTTCCAAATTTCCATAATACACATAGATTAAGAGAATTGTAATAACCGTTAGAAATATGCTATATATATGCAAAGCATTTATATGTCATAATAATACATAGTATTCATGTCGTAATAGCTGTTAAAAGCGGTATTACTCTAAACTATTCGTATTTGTGTCATTCTTTTGTCAGACTGTGCTCCTAGAAGCAGGAGTGTTTCGAGGACTTGCTTCTACAGTTTCTCTCTCTGCAGAGTCAGGAAAGAATGAAAAGGGGTTGCCACCGAATCCCAAGAAGCAAAGTCCACCAAAAAGTAAGATTTTAGTGGTCGTCCTAAGGGAGACAGAATACAGAGTAAATCAGTGAGCTTCCCAAGCGGGAAAAGGCGTTTACTAGCTTCATAATTGGACTCTTCGTTTCTAGCAGTGTCCCGGTTATAATCAGACACAGGATCTAGAACAGGCTTTAGACCAAACACATCAGTAACATAACAGTTAACTCTGTTAAGGCTGAACTCAACGATTAGCCCTGAACTGTTCTCTCTGTATTTTCTAAATGCCAGACTCCACGGATAGCAGTGGATGCAGAGTATGCAGGCTCTGTGGCATTTAGGTGGCCCTAATACCGATCCCATACTCCCGTGAAGTAGCTTTGAACCCCACCTTTTTTTTCTTCCCTGATTGTGACTTTTCAGTGTCTCTGGGACTTATCTGTAGTTTCCCAGGCTTTGCTTGGCCATAGCCCAGGATTGCAGGCATCCTTTTATGACTGTGGAGAGAGACTTAGGAGCAGGCACCGTTTTCCATTATGACTCACTTTGGTGAAGCATGATTCGAATCTGCTTCCAGCTCTTTCCGCAGTCATTTTGACTTTTATCACCAGTTTTGACTTTTTCCCCTGAATCCAATGTAGTATATCCTCATAGGAGGAAACCAGGAAATGCAGCAGTATAAACCTGTTTATAATCCAGGTCCATTTGCGTTTAGTCTTAACTGATGAAACCCTAGTTAACTCTTAATATATACATATGATATATACAGTCTCTTTATAAATCTTTGACTGTATGGGGTTTAGAATGATAATTTGAATTTGTCTTATTTTCATTAAAATATCATTTCCTCAGTTTGAGTGCTTGAAAAGTGTGTAGACACTTTTGTTTAGTCCCCCTTCATCTGCCCATGGAGACATGGGCAGCTTATAAAACGTCCGCGCGCTGTTGAGAGAGCCAGCCACCCACTACCTTTCACACGCCATCCATCCACGCCGAGGAGATGTACCCTCCCTGTGGTGTCTATGTGCCCCCATCCGAATTCAACAGGAACGTTGTTGTTTTCTGTCCTGTACCTGCTGTTTGTTTTTACAGATTTATTTACTTATTTATTTGTGGCTGTGTTGGGTCTTCGTTGCTGTGCGCAGGCCCTCTCCAGCTGCAGCGAGTGGGGGCCGCTCTTTGTTGTGGTGCGCGGGCCTCTCACCGCGGGCCTCTCCTGTTGCGGAGCACGGGCTCTAGGCGTGCAGGCTCGGTAGTTGTGGCACGCGGGTTCTAGAGCGCAGGCTCAGCAGTTGTGGCGCATGGGCTTAATTGCTTCTCAGCATGTGGGCTCCTTCCGGACCAGGGCTCAAACCCGTGTCCCCTGCACTGGCAGGCGGATTCTCAACCACTGTGCCACCAGGGAAGCCCCCTGCTGTGTTTTTAAAGCCAGTATTCTGTTTTCATTTTAATCTGTACGTTTTTAAACAGGTATCTTAAACATAAGGACTCTTCTTTTTTCCAAAGATCCCCCTTTTTACAAACGTGCTTCTATATCTGAGTAGAAATGGAATACTTCATCCTGTGGCGGTTTGGGGTGCGGTTACAAGAAGGGAACACTGAGCTGGGAGTTGGCCTTGGCTCATGTAGCTTCTGCCTCTGGGCGTGGCAGGCCCTGCCGCCCTCGGAGCTCCTCCGTGCTGAGCGGGATCAGCGCGCCAGTCTTGGCCTGGTCGATGTGAGGCTGATGACCGGCGTGTCATGTGTATGTGCTGTCAGGTGGGAGGACAGTTTTTAGAGCTACGCCGCCTTTAGTGCACATTACGTTTGTATCTCAGAATTTTAAAAAAATTACAATCCCTCCATGAAGAAAAAAGAAATGATGCTTCTAAGTCAACATGTGCAGGCCTCAGTATTTCTCCCGAAGTGTCAGTGATCGGTGAGTGTAAGATACAGAAGTGCTTTGGCCCGCCAGCGCATTGCCACTGTGGGTGGTTTTGGAAGCTCTAGGGAAAGTTTCCTACATGCAGACGGGGCCCTGAGCGCTCACCCTTGGGTTCACATCTAATCTGGGGATCTGCATCTGGGGTGAACACGCTCTCCATTGTTCCACCTGGGGCGCCAGCTCATCGTAGCCCACGCTTCCTTCCTGAGGGGAGCTGCCAGCACGGCGAGCACAGACATCAGAATCCGGGTCTCCAAGTGGGTGCCTCCCCTGCACAGCTGCCTGGCTTGCCAGCTTTGATGTTCTGGTGAATTCCATCACTAGGCTGAATTTTGCAATAATCAGTAATAAACCATTGACTGGATAACTCCTATGTCGCTTTTTAAAGACTCTGTCAAGAAGCCAAAGTTAATTATCTACTTCAAGTCCCTATTCCAGTTTGAGAAATGAGGAATCTCCGGAAATAGGGGTTTGATGTATTTAATTCTAACCAGCATTGCTAGGCACTGTTTTAAGCACTCTGTATCTCCCCTCCACACCCTGTGAGGAGGTACCATTAGTATCGCTGGCTTATAGATGAGAAAGTGGGCGGGGGACTCCTGAGCTGCCCACGGTCACACAGATGTCGGTAGTGGAGCCCAGTCTGAGCCCAGGCAGTAAGGCCCCACAGCCCATATCTATAAGCAATGTGCTGTCTTGCCTCTGAAAAAAGTCTCAGTACTCACATGTTCATTAAAACCAAAACCAAAAAAAACCACTTTTTTTAATAGTAAAAAACATGTAAAAAGAGGTTTTAGTTACCATATAGAATTTGAATAACTGTATTCTTTCTCATCTTGTTGAAATGCACCTTTGTTTCTGAATGTGCTTTGTTTCTGAAATTAGTTTTGTGACCCACTGACAAGATGTGGCGGTATTGTAAGGCTGCTGATCTGTTTCAAACACCAAAGTCATTTTTACTTTCAGTAGGGGACTACTAAAAAGTTGAACGTCATGCCCTCCCTTGCTTTTCAATGAGCAGAAAAGAAATTCAGGAAATTCAAATTGAGAGGAGATAGAGAAGCAGTAAGAGAACTCCTGTCTCTGCGCTGTCACTAGTGTTTGTAGACCTTTATTTACGTGGGTTTTGATGGTCTCTGAGGGTTCGAAACCGTCCCCGAAAGCCCCCCTCTTGTGCTGGGAGTGGTGTCTCCATGGCTAGTCTTATTTAAGTAGCTTTGTGTTTTTGTATATTTATCTTTCAAGGAAAGTCACACTGAAACTAAAACGTTTTCAGAGTATGCAGGCATCCAGCCTCTAGAAACAAGAGGTTTCATGAAAACAAACAGGTAAAGTCATACTTATATTCAAAGTGAGAGCCATTGTTCCTGTACCCAATGGTTGTGTCTCCAGGTGACATCCTGCACTGTTGAATGCAGGCGTGGTGTCCACACTGGCACTTTGGCACAGAGGTCACTGGTGGCAGCTACAGATCATCGTGGCAGGCTTCCTGCTGAGTCACAGAGGACGCTGGGCCTGTGCTGCAGCAGGTCAGAGGTTGGCTCTTAATAAAAAGCAAATGTGCTACTGTGGTTTATTCTATTAGCCTTTCCATGGAATTGTCCCAATAACTAAGCCTGAATAAAAGATACTTTAAAACATTATGTTCTTATTAACATTATATGTTAATGTTAATAAGAACATTAATGTTCTTATAACATTAAATAAGACAGAAGTTTCCTTTTTCAAACAAAATATATCATTTGAAATTTTCTTTCTGTTTTCAGTAGGTGATAAATCAAACTCTAACATTTTAATAACTTATTAACATTTTAAAAAATCTCCACAATAAATTTTAGAAGATTGAGGCATAATAATTAGATAGCAGCCTATCTAAAATAAGCCTTATTTTAAGTTAATTTTTCACCCTTGGAAAATTCATGCTCAGCATAAAAGTGGATTAATGATACAAGTGAGCAGGCCAGCAGGGTTTGGAGACCAGCCTGTGTTACCCATCGCTTATAGGAATTTCTGGGCCATATCAGGTATGGTTTAGGAAGACAGAGAGAGAGAGTTCAAGTGCACGTGCCTGCCTTTGCCGTGGTTTTATGTTTAACACGATCCTGGAACTCTGTTCTGCTCCTGCGGTCAGAATGCAGATTCTGGGGTGGCACACGGCCACAGGACCAGACAGGGCGTGGCGGAGGGGGTGGGGGTGTGGAGGTGACGCGGTGATGGTTTTTAAACAGTAACCCACTGCTCCAGCTGTTCAGTCATATCCTCTTACACAGCCCATTAACCTCGCTCTGGCCCATTTCCGATTATTTCTGGTTATTCCTCAGTTTTCTTTGACCATTTTCTATCATTCTGTTTTATATATATATAGAGAGAGAGAGAGAGAGAGAGAGTTCCTGAGCTCAGAAAACAATTAGCTTTTTGGGATACCAGTAAGATGGTATAAAGTTAGAAATACATTATTTTTTTCCACTTTAAAGAAGTAATATACTTTTTAGTATAAAGTAGACTCCTAGACTTGAAAGTAAGGAATGCATTTAGAGTTTGCTCATCTGAAATATATTTTTTAAAGTTTTGCTTTAGACTTGAAAAGTAATTTTAATTTATAAAAACTTGTCCTGTATTTTTCTTCTAATCTGTATGGTTAAAAAAGATTTAGCACCTGAGAAAATTGAATGAAATGAGCTCTCATGAATGTACTGTGGTGGGCTTTCATTTTCTTTTGTAACTGACTCTACAAAGTCAAAGACTTTTATATCAGCACCTTTTTGTAACAGCTTAAAACTCATTGTTTCCAATGATATATATGATACTAAATTATTTTAGACTTTTCTGGTCTTGTAATACTTTTCCTTGGCAGAAGAAATACCCAAATGATATGATTTTGCAGGACTTTTCATCCTCAGGGCACCTTCATTTGAATCACATTATCCCCTCCGTCTGATCTCCCACTCTTAAACTCATGCATATGCTCACCCCAGACCCAAACCAGGCTACTGTCTCTACTTCTGCTTTGCTGTTGTATTCAGAAAGTTCAAGTTCAAGGCTTCCCTGGTGGCTCAGTGGTTGAGAGTCTGCCTGCCGATGCAGGGGACACGGGTTCGTGCCCCGGTCCGGGAAGATCCCACATGCCACGGAGCGGCTGGGCCCCGTGAGCCATGGCCGCTGAGCCTGTGCGTCTGGAGCCTGTGCAACACAACGGGAGAGGCCACAACAGTGAGAGGCCCGCGTACCGCAAAAAAAAAAGAAAGTTCAAGTTCATACAGTACGGGTAATTTTTTTAAATATTTGAGGTGCACCAATTTTTTTAGGGATTTAAGAAATGATACATTTCTAAAACTTCATCATCTGAAAATATCTTTATATTATAGTTTATCTTAAATTTAGATGAAATAGTAGCTTAAAAAATAATTACCATCCAGAAGCTCTCGCTGCGAAAAATGGAGACAAGGTTGTTACTTCTATTGGTAAAAATCCCATCTTAAAAAGTTTCAGCTACCAAGAAAAACATCTACTTTTTTTTACTGTTCTCTGACTTGTGTGGCTTGCCTTTTTCACTTAAGAGTGGGTTTCGACGGAACAGTTCCTAAGATGATTATGTTGAAGATATTATCAATAACAAGGGGATATGTAATGAAATGTCTGTGGCCTTGGTGAATTTTCACTGTTTTACTAAATATTAAAAATAATCTTCCTCTTTATGCCATTTCCTAGATGTAGTGGAACCAAAGGAGAGGGGCCAGCAGCTAGCCACCCCAACAGCAGATGCATTGTCTAAAAACGTACCTTCACCCACTTCTTCCCCACCAGTTGTGAACCAAGGCAGGGTGCTAGCTGGCCCTAACCGCGATGCCAGCATGCCGCTCACAGACCAAGGGGTTCTGAAGTTTTTGCCAAGAAAGACTTTGGTAGAGTTTCCTCAGAAAGTTGCACCTCCATTCAGAAAACAGGGTTCTGATTCAGAAGGAACCCAGCAGAGCAGGAAAGGGACAGATGATTCATCTTCGTCTTCATCTTCGTCCAGCTCTGATTCGGAGTCTGACGAGGAGGGTGACAGCTCAGAAGCGGGTCCTCAGGCAAAGAGCAAACGCAGAGGAGGGTTTCCCGTAGCAGAGGCCTCCCATTCCTCTGCAGATGGGGCCCCCCCAATTGAAATATCTGCACAAGAGAAGAGTGTATCACAGCGGCCGCATCCGGACCTCGTCTCTGCACAGAGGCCCCACCAGGCAAAGAAGAAAGGGGGCTCCAGTCAACCATCAGAGGACAGAAAAGGCCCCAAACCAAAAACCACAGCACCCAAGTCACACGCAGGTGAAAAGTTTATGGAGCAAGATGTAAAGGAAAAACAATGGCAGAAAGTATCTACGTCAAATGAAATAGATAAAGAAAGCCAGAAGCCACTTGAAGTTAAAAAACCCTTATCTGACCGGAAATCAGGATTATCCACGCAACCGCAACCGAAGGGCAGCCCAGCGCCCACTCAGTCTGCAGAAACCAGAGCAGGAAGACGGCTGCCAGCGACTCCTGAGACCAAAGAAAGGCTTTTGGAAAAACAAGTACCAGAACCTGATGGGGAGGTGGCTCTTTCCCTGTTCAAAAAAGAAAATCTGGGAAAGCAAGTAGCAGAAGGGATCTCGAAGGCTAAGGAAGAGATTTTGGAAGATCAATTACCAGTGAAAAATGTGAAGCCAGTCCCTGTTCACAATAAAGACGTTTTTGATGGAAAGACAGCAGTACTAAAGCTTGAGGAGAAGGGCGGAATCATCGAAGACTCAGCAACTCAGGTGGAAGGCCAGGACGGCACACAGGGTATACCTTGACTTGTGGCTGGGAGCTCTTCTTGTCCCGTGGTGGTGGGTGAGACTCTGAAGAGCTGTGTGATCTGAAGAAGCGTTACGCTTGATCAGATTCTGTAATAGGAACATGGCCTATAGCACTGTCTCAGAGAAGCTGAGGGATATATGTTAATTATGGATAAAAATTCCTGAAACGTTTAAAATTTATATCACAGTGGAAGAGTATGCCCTTGGCACTCTTGGACTGTCCCTTAACCAGCATAACTTGTGAAAATAGGCAATTTACCATCATCACCCTTAACTTTTGAGGGTGTTTAAGTGTTCACTTCTTGAACCTGCAGAGCATGTCACTGAGTGGAGGGGGGCTGGCCTATTAACTCCCACAGGTGAGGAGCGATAGTTACGCTTGTAGTGATGGTCTTCAGGTGAGCCAGACAGGCTGTTGCTTTCAGCGTGCCTAAGGGAAAATCGCACTTTAGGGAGAAAGCCGTGACATGAAGGCAGCCATGAAATGCACGAGTCTAATGTACACTAGACAGTTCCTGCTCCTAAAAAGCACAACGGGCTGCTTTGTTTTTCTGTATTGGATTTTTATGAAGGGCTTTTTTGCTACCCTAAATTTTTAAAGGGAAACTTTATTCCTATTATTTTACCATTTTCTTGCGCTTTGAACTTCATAAAATGCAGTGTGCTTTCGGTGGATCATGGCAAAACGGTAAAGCACGTCTCCTGTTTTAGGATCTGTGGCTCTTGAAAACGCATCACTGACAAACCCCACTCCTTCCTGTTGGCTGTCTTCTTTTTAAAGCCTCCCCCTTGCCTAATTTACATTACCTGTAATTATACTTACTGGTTGCACCATGTTGACAGGATTTATGTGTTTTCCTCCCTCTCCATCTTCTCCCTCTTTCTTAAATATGCGAAGCGCCAGCGCCTGCCAGACTTCCCCAGCCGTCAAGAACCACTTTCCTGATGCTGCTGTGTTAGTCATTCTGCTGTAAATTTGTAAAACCTTCAGGATGATAACATAGAGAATTGGGGGTTTTCGGACCGCAATCTTTTTGAAAACAATTTGACCCTACTTTTTCATGGTTGTGTTGTTTTTCCGATATTCTCTTTGCCCTTCGGAGGCTAAAGACGCTGCCCAGGAGTGCGGCTCACTGGCAAGGGCAGCGTCTACAGGGGGGCCGACTTCGTAGCTCTCCCAGCCCAGCTGCCTGGCTCCTTGCCCTCCAGGGGGATTGGTGTTGGACAAGAGTTCTCCAAACCCCCGTTTCCTCCAGTCAGCACCTTCCCCACCCGGGCTGTGAGAGTGCATCTGCTCGGGATGTCCCTGCACCACATTGAAGATACTCTGCTTGTTGAGACTGGAAAGATGTCACTTCTTTAAATAAGACATCATTTATTTTAGTACAACCAAAAAATGAAAACCAGAACTTCGGGTATGAATCCAAATAGTGGAAAACTGTCGTCATTTTTTGTGCCGCATGAGTAGGAGTGGCGAGGCTCCCCGCGGCAGTGGTTTAGGGTCAGTAAGAACTTAACCAGCCTGAGCCCGTCACCCCAGGCCCGCTTCGCTGTGCCTCCATCGTGTCGCGTGTCACGTTGCAGGGGAGCCGGATGTCCTTTGCTTCATCCACACTCTTAGTTCTAAGATCACCAATTGTGTAGGTGTGTGGATTTTAATTCTTTTTTCCACTTAGAGAAATAAGGCTAAGTATTTCTTAGTCTGTGAATCTAAAGTATACCAACAACTTCTTCAAAAAAAGTTAAAACTACAGAAACTACACATCTCATTTCCAGTTCCCCTTAACTGTGTCATTATTATTAAAACCGCCGGGCTTTATCTAATTTTCTTGCATTTAGAGACTTAAAAGGCTCACTTAGTTTCTGCTTTTAAATTTCTCTTCTGTGAACGGTTTATTTCTATTAGAGACAAATTTTTAATAGATCTGCTTTTTTTCTGCATCTTTAAATGACCTGAAAGTCCCTCCGTAACTGTTCTTGGCATTTTCAAGTCTAGAGGTATACAAAGTTAAGATGTTAAGACACGTTGTAAAAACTATTCCATTTCTTACATTATTGAGGCTATATGTTTTAGTATAAATTTTCAGCTACTTTCTTTATTTTGCTTTTGAAGACACTTGCTTTATGGGCTTTTCTAAGTAGACAGTGCATTCAGGAAGGGTTCATGTAGAATGCTTGGTAGGCGAGTGTGTGTGAGGGTGTGTGTGTGAGTGTGTGCTGACTCACTCAGAAGCTCCCTCCCTGTCGGGGGTCCTCACCGGTGCTGTGTTTCCCCCGCAGAGTCCCCTCCGGCCGCCACCCTCGCTGAGCCATTTGACAACACCACCTACAAGAATCTCCAGCATCATGACTATAGCACGTACACCTTCTTGGACCTAGACCTGGAGCTCTCGAAGTTCAGGATGCCTCAGCCCTCTTCAGGACGAGAGTCACCTCGCCACTGAGAGCTCAGTTTAAAGATTAACCTTTCGGTGTCTTTCTGCATTCTTGCGTTCGAAAATAAAATCCGCTCAGTGGTCATGAGGCCTGGTGTGTAGGATTGCTTTCCCTTCCACACCTTTCACGGTGAGCTGTGAAACGGCAGCAGTCCTGCGGATGATTTAGTCACCATGTGTTTAGATGCATCTATGTGCAGGGAATTTTTCTTTTCCTTTTTTTTAATTAAAATTTTTTTTTAATTAATTAATTTATTTATTTCTGGCTGTGTTGGGTCTTCGTTGCTGCGAGCAGTCTTTCTCTAGTTGCGGCGAGCAGGGGCTACTCTTTTTTGTGGTGCGTGGGCTTCTCTTGTTGTGGAGCGCGGGCTCTAGGCGCGCGGGCTTCAGTAGTTGTGGCTCTTGGGTTCTAGGGCTCAGGCTCAGTAGTTGTGGTGCACGGGCTTAGTTACTCCGTGGCATGTGGGATCTTCCTGGACCAGGGTTTGAACCTGTGTCCCCTGCATTGGCAGGCAGATTCTTAACCGCTGTGCCACCAGAGAAGTCCGGGAATTTTTCCTTAATTATGAAGTATGGGTCACTGGACAAATCCACACAATTAGAGAATTGTAGGTGCTTTCCCTCAGTGTGATTCTGCTGTGCTGGGCCCCTGGTCAGTTTAGCGTTTTCTGGTTCACCAGCAAGGTGTTGATAAGGGCAGCAGGGCCTTCTGATTTGGTAGACCTAGTTCTTGATGAATTGGAAATTGGAGGTTTACACATTTTAACTAACTGCTGCATTGCAAAGAAATTATTAAATTATGGCATTTTATTATCAAAAGGATCGGAATTCTTTTGCTCACTTGAATTAGGCATGGGATGTAAACTCGGGGAAGTTTCGAGCTGTGGCATTACAGACAGGTGAAGGTTGTATGGGGTCCAGCAGCAGCTGGGTTCCCAGGTGGCCCAGCAGACTGAGCTTATTTAGCCACAGAGGGTTTCTGGGTTGGCCGAATAACTCCGTCACTTGCGGGAACATTACCCAGGCTTGGGGACATGCGCTGTGTGAGCAGGCTCCCGTGTGTCACTCGGTGCCCGCACCAGGCCCCTGTGAGGCCGGAATAAACAGTCCGCCCGGGGAAGTAACAAATCCAGGTGAGGTGTTGCTGGGATGAGAGACTACACCCATCTGCTGGGGCCTCGTGGCCCCCCCGAAGCAGAATGTCCGTCTGCACGCCGGGGCCGTTTCCCGGTTTGCCTGTTCTCACACTTCCCGGATGTTTATGTGCCCAAACTCGTGGGCCTTATTTCATTTCAATTCTGGCTCTTGGCCTCTAGTCAATTTATGGCAAACAGTCCAGTGTATTATAACTTCTGACTCACATTTCTGTAATCCTGCATTTCTTAAAATGAGTCCGAGCAAGGGTACCAGGACCGAGAACACGGTGTTGAAAACTGTGGTCATATGTCTCCGATTTTGTCGCCGCCCCAGAGGCTTAGCAGCTCCGCAAGAGTCTTCTAACCACGTTTTTTATTATAATGGCACTAAAACCCCGTTACCAGAAGAAAGGAAATGGAAAATACTAAGATTGCCTAAAATTCCCTCTGCTAACCCAACCATTATTAACACTGAACAGGTTTTCCTGGTGGTGGTGGTTTTGTTTAGATACGACCATATAATGAATGTACAGTTTTCTATCCTTCTGGGGTTTTTCATTTGATAGCTTGCTTCTCACACTGGCCCTGTGCTCTGTGGTGGGGGCGGCGGGGGGCCGTGGACTGATGCCACGGAGTGTGTCTCCCTGGGCTGTTAACACCACGGAGAGTTGAAGTTCTCTCTACATAAAAACCAGTCCAAATATATTTTAAGTTGCATGAAGTTTTCCCTTGGAACCAGTGCCGTTGGGCTCGTCTTCAGTCTCTCTGGGAGTTTGGCTCCCTCCGCCTCGCCCCCTGAAAAGGCTTCATGCGGCCCCGGGTAAACAGCACCGGGCGTGGCTTTGCATTTAGACCCCCGATCCTCCATCTGGGGGCAACACCGTGGTTACCCGCCAAGTGCAGCTTTTTGGATTTGTATAATTTCCCATGTTCTCCTTTAAAGAGTGCTACCGGAAACATCTGTGAATGGAACTCATTTTGTATTTTGTATTGTTTCTTGAAGATGAATCTCCAGAAACCGAGCCGATGAATCATGAGTGATTCATGAACACACGTATTGCTCTCATTTCTGTGAGGCTTTTAAACCGGCTTAGTATGTTTTTGAGTTCAATAAGGTAATGATTCTACCTCCTTTTATATTTTTCCCATCACGTCACCTGAACTCTGACATCTTCCTAGACGTTGGTTCTCTTACACCTGTTACGACACATACCCTGGGACTGCAGGAGGCTGTACAGAGACCCTAAGTCCAGGCCCTGCTTATTGTGGACCCTGGTCCTAACGCTTACTGGCAGCTGCTTAACCTGAAACTCGGCAGGTTATCATGTGGCTTTTCTGATGCTGCTTCCAAGCCCGAGGCTTTGTGTTTTGGTAGTTTATATGTTCTACCCCCAGCGCTGTGTGACCGTGGCCCCGTACGTTGCGTGTAGGATGCAGGCAAAGGTTTGTAAGATGAGTTCGCCAACAGCACGATGTGCCACACCCTGCAGGGAGGCTGCGTGAGAGAAAAATGATACACGCCTATTCAGTCTGTTAAAGCAGGGGGTGGCACGCTTTTCCGGAAATGGGCCGGATAGTAAATATTTTTGGCTTTGACACATACAGTCAGTGCGGTTTAGTCATTCTTTTTTTTTCAACCCTTGAAAGATGTTAAAAACCATTCTTGCTGTGGGCCTTACAGAAAGAGGCAGAGAGCAGGGTTTGTCTGAGGGCCGCAGTTTTGAGTATTAATACCCCAGTATTACGCGGCGGCCACCGATCATTTGATTGAATGAAAGGCCAGCGAAGTGGTGTGCTCCAGGCACCCAGCACCCCAGTCCTACTGCCTTCTCCCCCGCCCTCCTTCCCCCTGCCCTCCTCTGGCCTTTATTCTAGAAGGGATCTGAAACAAAGACTAAGATGTAACATATTAACCACCAAAGTGATGCTCCCTTCGGAGTAGTTTTCACTCTTGCCTGTAATCAACGTCAGTCAAATGTCTACTCCACGCTGGGCTCGGGTCTGGGCCTTGGGTTCACAGACGGTAAAGGCCGCTGGCCTCTCCCGAGTTCACAGCCTGAGAAAGAAAGGAGGCATGTGAGGCACATTGCAGGCCACGTGCTGAGCCTCACGACATGAGTCAGCTGTCTGGAGAAGAGGTGAGGGCGGGCGTTCATCAGAGAAGGCTCTGTGGGGCGTGATGTCTCACCTGAACGCTGGCAGGGGGCCAGGGACTCAGCGGTGCAGGTGTAGCTGGTGGAGGGAGCCCTGAAGGTCGGTCTCCGAGGCGCTGGGGATGGGGGGTGTGATGCACGGGCCTGGATGCTGGAAGAGCGTTGTGTTTGGGGGAAGCTCTGAGTCCTTTGGCACTGCTAATGTGGTAGGTACTGGCGCTGAACCACGCAGCCAGGGCTCCGCCTGCCATGGCGAAATGCAGCAGGTTCAGTGGCTAAACCACACCCATTTACTGTCTCAGTTCTGGAGGCTGGACATCCGAGATCAGGTGCCACCAGCTGATTCAACACCTGGTGAGAGCCCTCCTCCTGGCTGGCGCGTGTCTGCCTTCTCCCGGTGTCCTCACATGGCAGAGTCAGAGAGCAAGATTTCTGGTGTCTCTTCTTATAAGGGCACTAATCCCATCTTGGGCCCCCTACCCTCCTGGCCTCTCTAACCCTAATTCCTCCCATCACATCGGGGGTTAGGGCTTCAACATACGAATTTGAGGGGGACACAACATTCAGTCCACAACAGGCTCTGTCCTGTAGGAGAAGAATTTCACCGTCTGGTTTTATTTCTTTTTTAACTGGTCATTTGTTTGACATATTCTAACAAAAAGTATGGGAAGGGCTGAGCTGCAGAGATGATAAAAGAATGGGAAAATGATAATTGCTGAGCCTGGGTGATGGGCACACGGTAGTTGAAGATTCTGTTCGCTGCAACTTATTAAGTCCTTGGGAACTTTCATAATAAAAAGACTTTTACAGGGCTTCCCTGGTGGCGCAGTGGTTAAGAATCCACCTGCTGATGCGGGGGACACGGGTTCGAGCCCTGGTCCGGGAAGATCCCACATGCCGCGGAGCAGCTAAGCCCATGTGTCACAACTACTGAAGCCCACGCGCCTAGGGCCCGCGCTCCACGACAAGAGAAGCCCCCGCAATGAGAAGCCCGCGCACCACAGTGAAGAGTAGCCCCCGCTCAACGCAAGTAGAGAAAGCCCGCACGCAGCAACGAAGACCCAACACAGCCACAGATAAATAAATAGGTTTATTTAAAAATAAATAAATACATTTCCTTTTCTCTCTTTTCCATGTGTTTGGACATGTAACCTTCGGTGATAGCATTTCTGTCTGTCCCCACATCTACCATCTTCTAACTCCTTCCTGCAGAGAGTATATCACCCCGCGCCCTTGGTGGGAAAAAAACTAGGCAGTGAAATCCAGCTGCTGGGAGATGAATGAGCTCGTTTCCCACCCAGGGATTGGAGAGCGCGGAGGGGGCCGGGCTGACCACACAGCCCCTCTGCACGGAGCTGGGGCAGAGCACGGGGTCAGGGTGGCAAGACAACGGAACTGTCCCAAACCCCGACTAAGGAAGAATCAAACACAAGCGGTCTGGAGGAGGCAGGGGGGTCGGGGGAAAGCCTGAGAGGGTGACTCAGCTGGACCTTCAGAGCAAGTTAGCCGGGGCCTAGAGCAGAAACTCGGAGAACAGCCACCAGCCTCTGCAGGGCTCACACGGGCTGTTTCTTGATTCAGTGGGATTTTTAGGAACCAGTGTGTCTTGAAAAGTGTTTCTGACATTTAGGAACTCCTTCTTTTTTACTTCAGTTTCTTTCCATCTGTTAAAATTTAATAATTTAATGCTTTTTATTTTTGAAAGTGTCAGGTGAGTTATTTTATGTCTGACAGATTCTTGTACAGAAGAGACTTTTTAAATTAATATTAAATTTTAAAAAAAATATTTTAAAATTTAAACAAATTTTTTAATTTTTTGAAAACATTAAAGTTTTTAAAATACAGTATTCTTAATAAAAACCTAATTTTTCTTAAAGCATTTTTTTACAAGTCTCAGTAATCTACTCATAAAGTCCAATTTTAACAAACGCTTCTCAACTTATAAAGTAAGTTTTTACTGGATACGTATTTCTTAGTGATTTGTATTGAAACTATTTTTTTCAATTAGTTCCTATATCCATGAATGACTAGTACTTAAGGCTACAAGAGGTTCAATGAAAATTAACAGAAAAAAAAAAAAAAAAAGAGAAAGTATAGCGCACTCTTGAGGATTGATTCAGGTTTTGTGGGGCCTGAATCTGACAGAATATGGAGAGCTCTTAAATAAAAATAATGCACAATTATGAATTCAAAATTAGGTATGAAAGTGATATTATTTAGAATGAGAAAAAATAGCTTACAAATTTTAAAATTTGGTAGATACCATAAACCTCGCAAAATCCAGAAAAATAACATGATATTTTGATTAATGGCTTGACATACCTCTATGTGTCAAGCAGTTAATAAAAAAATAATTTTTGGTTGCATACTTTTTGACTGCTTCTTCACAAGGCATTTTTATAGTACTATTTTGATAGAATAGAAAGATAATTCAGTCTTCCCACCTGCAGGGTTGATCAAAATTTGTCTTTTGATAGTCTGGATGCCTAAAAATTGTGACCGCACACAGACATCCTCGCTGTTTGTAGCACTGCTTCAAGCACAGGAATTCTGATAAATATAATTTCGCGTGATTCCCATCAAAAAAGAGAAAGCAAGGCCTATGTTTAACTGCATGTACTGTATTACGGAGTTTGTTCCCCGCGGAGAGAAGTTCTGTTCGCCTGGGTACGGAGGGGGATCAAATCTGATACCATATTTCATGATTTAAAGAATTTTCCATGACTAGTTTCTGGCTCCCTGCATTTCAAAATTTGCTTCTCAGGACTTCCCTGGTGGTCCAGTGGCTGAGGCTCTGCCTTCCGATGCAGGGGACTCGGGTTCAATCCCTGATCCGGGAACTAGGACCCCACATGCCCGCGGGGCAACTAACCTGTGCGCTGCAATCACTGAGCCCACGTGTCCTGGAGCCCACGGGCCACAACTGGAGAGAAGCCTGTGCGCCACAAGGAGAGATCACGTGTGCCGCAACTAAGACCCCATGCAGCCCAAAATCCATCGATCAATCAATAAACATTTAAAAAGACAAAAACAAAAACTTGCTTCTCCTCCTTCCCCACCTACTGCTGCTGCCAAACCTCTCAGGACGTGGTCATGGCTCACGCTCACGTCACATGTTTGTAAGCATGCTACATGTCACGGTCATGGGACACGGTCATAGCACGTGCTCATACTGCAGTCTCCCCTCGGGTCACCACCTTCACATCCGCGTGCCTGGCGGGTCGGCTCGGCGGGAAGCAGGAACGTCCCTGGAGGCCGTGCCCACGGCAGACACAGCTCTCAGTAGCTCGGCCACACGGGAGGTCGGTGCGAACCCGTAGACATGTCTCTAAACCCAGACAAAGTGTGCCCCGCCAGCCCCTCCAGGCCGGCCAGCGGGGGAGAGTGACGGAGGACCCTGGGGTGGAAAGAGGCTGTGGTTTGGTTTGGTTTTTTTGGCACGTGGGATCTCAGTTCCCTGACCAGGGATCGAACCCGTGGCCCGTGCGGTGTGAGCGCAGAGCCCTAACCACTGGACCTCCAGGGAAATCCCAAGAGACTGTGGTCTTAAGTGATTGCGGTCAAATACCCTCCTTTTGCAAGTCTGACGCCACCTGGCTGTGTGAAGCCTTGGCCGGTCCCTCCACCGCTCCCGGCAGGGGCCTGAGGCTTGTCTCCTTAGCCACGGGGGAGCCGCCCCCGGGCTGGGGTCAGCGTCCAGCTTGCACACGTGCCATGATGATGGCCGAGGGCACCTTCCCACAAAAGCCTCAGCACTTCCCATTGAGCTCATCTAAATATAACACATACGTGCGGGCAGGAGTGAGTGAGAGCAGGGAAGACTGCCCCATGTCGAAAAGAAACAAAAAAAGAGAATGGATTTATAGTAACCAATTATCTTTTGCCAAAAATCAGTGACTGTTTTCCCAAGTCTGGAGAACACATGAAACATTCAGTTTTCTCCAGTATCTGTTTCTTTTACTTGAGGGTGTTACCTTGATCTGTCAGAAGTGAGGACTTCTCCCCGCCTCCTTGAAATCATGAAAACCGTGCAGCTGAACCCCAGTTAGCGAGAGCGCTCACCACCCACTTCCTCGGGGGAAACGTGCAGCAGGTGCCCCTGCATCCTGCAAATACTGAGTAACCCAGCTCCGTGATGGACACACGGCTAGGTGGGGTCTCCGACCTGCTAAAGGTTGTCGCCTGGATGAAGCCGGGAGTCGTACCCTTGAGCCAGGGGAGGGGGGTCTGACTTGGAGTCTGCTCTGCTGTCTGAGGACCCTCGTCCTTCTTGCCTGATCGGAGGTGGAAGGGGCACAGCTACATGGGACCACTGTTCTCAAGCCCCCCCCCCCCGCCAAATACCCAACATCGTGACACAGGCCAAAATGTCTGTGTCTAATGCTACATTTTGTTCATAACAGAAATACACATATGAGCCCAGGGAAGATGGGAGCCCCGCTGTGCGGTCCTGGGGCCTTGATTAGCGGGGCGTCCTCCGACACTGCGAGTTGTTTCTTTGCGGGGTGCCCCGGAGATTTCTTTTTTTTTTAACATCCCCGGGATGATGTATCGGAGCAGTCTCCCAGATGAGTGAGAAGCCAGCCTTTCTTCTGTGGGGGGAGCAGGGTGCTGGCGAAAGGGCAGATGGACAGGGCAGGCACCCACCACAGGCTTCTCCAGACATCAGGGCGCCAAATACCCAACATCGTGACACAGGCCAAAATGTCTGTGTCTAATGCTACATTTTGTTCATAACAGAAATACACATATGAGCCCAGGGAAGATGGGAGCCCCGCTGTGCGGTCCTGGGGCCTTGATTAGCGGGGCGTCCTCCGACACTGCGAGTTGTTTCTTTGCGGGGTGCCCCGGAGATTTCTTTTTTTTTTAACATCCCCGGGATGATGTATCGGAGCAGTCTCCCAGATGAGTGAGAAGCCAGCCTTTCTTCTGTGGGGGGAGCAGGGTGCTGGCGAAAGGGCAGATGGACAGGGCAGGCACCCACCACAGGCTTCTCCAGACATCAGGGCACAGGAAGAGCCAGGGGAAGGTGAGGGGTGCAGACCCTGCCCTCCAAAACACCAGTGCCCTGAGCCCTGAGCAGTCCCTGCTGCCCAGCGCATGTGAAAATACCTTCCATTTATACCGGGTTCGACACTTACAAATCAGGTATTAACCTAAGTAATATTGGGAATGAAACAGTAAAACCGAATCAGCTCCTCGGCCACTGCGGGGCGGGGTGGTGGGGTACCTCGGCCGGGCGGAGCGTGAAGACGGAAATGGGTGTCCCAGAAAGTGGGCTGCTAGGGACCGGGTTAAGCAAGGTCTACCCGCACTCAAGGAGAGGACCTTCCACAAACCAGATACTAGGGCAGCATGAATGATTAGGTCCATATTAGAATTATGCCTGTGACAGATGGAGACGTGGGTTGGAACACAAATTCTCCATGTATGTTCCTTTTAGCCATTTGGACTTTTGAAGTATGTGAATTTATTACTTACTCAAAAATAAAATTTTAAATCTTTGGAAAAATTTTTTTTTGCGGTACGCGGGCCTCTCACTGCTGCGGCCCCTCCCGTTGCGGAGCGCAGGCTCCGGACGCGCAGGCCCAGCGGCCATGGCTCACGGGCCCAGCCGCTCCGTGGCACGTGGGATCCTCCCGGACCGGGGCACGAAGCCGTGTCCCCTGCATCGGCAGGCGGGCTCTCAACAGCTGCGCCACCCGGGAAGCCCGGAAAAAAAATTTTGAAAGAAAGAAAGAAGCAACTCTTTTTACCAAATGAGGTTGAAGCTATTTCTTCTGTTGACCCCGCCTGCTGAATCCCCAGCTGAGCAGGGGTGTAACGGGTGGAACAAATCGGGGACAGAATACGGCCAGGCACAGCCGTGCCAGCCTAACGTCTAAAACAGGCAACCAGGCAAACGCATTAAAGGGGCAAACTTGGGCAGCCTGGAGAGAAGCTTCTTTGTGCTTTCTTAGGTGGTCGAGGCCAACCGACCACCTGCATCCCCTTGGCAAGAGCTGCCTCCAGGCTCTGAGGGCCACGGAGCGGCTTCCTGGACCACCACGCCCTGTCCTGGGATGCCAGCCCTGCCCCGGAGCGGGACCAGCCCTCGAGGGATGGAGTCCGACCTGTCACCTGGGCTCCCCCAGTCCCTTTTTCTCTCTTTTCAGCACTGGTGTTAAAACCTTACAAAATCCAAACTAATCAGAGCCCAGGTTACAAGTATATCTTGATGTTTTTAGTTCATCAGAAGCCTTGCCAAGGTTTTTAAAGTGTGGGGCTTAAAATACATCATCCTCTGCTCCGAGCCAGCTGGGGGAAGCCAAAGGAAAACACCGTCTCCCTCGGAACATATGGCAAGTCGCTGCTGCCGGAATAGGGAGAAATCAGAAAAGAAAGGATGCTCTGGCACGAAATTAAAATGTGGGTTTATGGCATGGAAATAGACAAAGCTTCACGCCACCAAATGCTGTTTTCAGAGCGAATTTTTATTTTTTTAAGCTGAGATTTCTTTTTTTTAAATTTATTTCATTTTGTGTACACTGGGTCTTCGTTGCTGCGCGCGGGCTTTCTCTAGTTGCGGCGAGCGGGGGCTACTCTTTGTTGCGGAGCACGGGCCTCTCGTCGCGGTGGCTTCTCTTGTTGTGGCTCGCGGGCTCTAGGCACGCGGGCTTCAGTAGTTGTGGCGCACGGGCTTAGTTGCTCCTCGGCGTGTGGGATCTTCCCGGACCAGGGCTCGAACCCGTGTCCCCTGCGTTGGCACGCGGATTCTTAACCACTGCGCCACCAGGGAAGCCCTTCAGAGCGAATTGTTAAAATGATGGAGTTGATGAAAAAAAGAAAGGGGGAAAGGCATTGCTGAAACCTCACGTCCTACCTGAGATGGCGACCGGAAAGGGAAGGAGATGGATCTGGATAGATGTAACACGCACACGCTGCACGGTGAGGTTTGTGGGCAGGACGAGCTCCAGCCTGGGCCTCATGGTCCTGCAAGCAGATCCTTTTCTTTCTTTTTTTAAAAAATTTATTTTATTGAAGTATAGTTGATTTACAATGTTGTGTTAATTTCTGCTGTACAACAAAGTGACTCAGTTACACTTATATACACACCCTTTTTCATATTCTTTTCCATGACGGTTGATCCCAGGAGACTGGATATAGTTCCCTGTGCTCTACAGCAGGACCTTGTTGTTTATCCATTTGAAATGTAATAGTTAAGCAGGTCCTTTTCTGGCTCATGGCTTTCAGTTCCCACCTTCCCCCTTCTCACTGTGCCACCAGGTCCTTTAAAGCATCGTGATGGCATCACCAGGTGTACTGTTGCAAACGAAGGTCACCTGCACGCAGGGGACAGCTTAAAGAGCTTGTGGTGCTCGGACCATATTTAAGGTTTATTTTTCAGCATCTTTTGACCCTGTATTTCTGCTCAGTCTTTTGGTTATTCAATCTAAAACGCATAATTCTCTTTTCCACACTTTTAGCATTCCTGGGGTTTCCATCTCGCTCTCCTCCTTTCACTGAATGTTAGACTTGTTATCGTTATTAAGGATTTGACAACACAGAAGGAGGACATTTTATGTAGTGTCACTGGAGAGTCAGCGTTTTACTATTGGAGTTGGAGCGTCCTTAGGAAAATATGTGTGCAACAAAAGACTGTTGGTGGTGTAATTGTAGAGGTATTAGGTTAATATATAATGCATAAGTCTGTGTCATGGATCGTTTTTATTCATCATAAAATTTTCAAATGCCTCGAGGAGGTGCGGCCCTCCCAGCTGTTCCCCGAGCTAACGGCCCCAGCCCGACTCAGAGAGCAATCCTGTGCCAGAGCGCCGGCAGCCACCACAGTCCCCGGGATGCTCCCGGGGGGACCGCTCGCTGTCAGCAGGCGTGGCGATGACAGACCAATGAAAGGCTGCGTGGGGAGGACCTGGCGAGGGTAGAAGTCTGGGTCCCTGGGGTGTGAAGAGGCTGCTTGGACCCCAAAATGCTTACCGTTGATTTACTTAAATCAGTTTCTATTTACGAAGTCTAATTTTTGCCCCCTGGAGCAGACCAGAGAGGCCTGCGAACAAGAGTCCGAGGACAGACCTGCATCTGTCGAGCGGCTCCCGCAGCCTGACGCCCGCGTGCCCCTCACCTGGCTGTGCACAGTGTCTGCCTGAGGTCGGACCGTGCAGCCCTCGCGATGCCCTGATGCTGCCGCCTCTAGGGCCGAGCTGCTCAAACTCGACCCCGTAGGAATCGCCCAAGGGCGCCGGTGACTCCTGGGCCCAGGGTGGGAGCTGCGGGGACCAAACAAACGAGAGTGGAGATCGATTTATCCAGGCTGCTAAGGTAAGGAGATGCCCAAGATCAGAGCGTCTCAGCGGAGGGGGCCTGCCTTGGGCTTTACAGGCAGGGCCATCGAGAGAAGGCTCAGTTCGCTGAACGGAAACGTTTGTCTCTGTGTCCAGCTGGTTTCACAGGGACAATCCTAATCTCAGCTCACCCTTCACGAGACAAAGAACGGGACGTTGGAGGGCCCGTGTGTCAAAGGGCATCTTCTGCGAGTCCTGCGCGGGTCGCGAGGAAGCGCGGACGTATCTAAGTCGTGTGGGGCAGGGGGCTTCCCTGGGGCTCAGCACCAGTAATGGGCACTTTGGACAAACGCTCGGGGACTGAGGGGCAGGTGCGACCGGACCAGACGTTGAGCAACTCCGCTCTGGAGCGTCTGAGAGAGGCGGGAGGGCCCGTGTTGCCCTGGTAACACCTTCGACATCTCCTGGTCCTGCGATAACCTGAGACACCGCGGTGCAGGTATCGCGGCCTCTCGGGCGTTTGCTGCTGTCGGCCCACGAGGCGGGTCTCCCACATCTGACACTGGGGAGACCCCAGGCTCACGATGGAGGGGGGGGCCTCCCCGTCCCCGCCGCACAGAGGGTCTGCCAGCCTAGGGTACCTGCCCTCTGCCCTCTGTCCTCAGTGACCTTTGCGGGCCTGTCCCCATCACCCCGACCTGGCCGGACCAGAACCACCGGGCTTTCCCACCATGACCCTCAGTGCTGGGCGGATGGCGGCCACCCCCGCGGGGTGTAGGCTGCTTTCTGCTGCCCCCTCCCTGTTCCCAGCGGGACACAGTCCCAGTCATCTGAGGACACTTCCTGCGGGCACTGGCTGCGAGCTGGGGCCAAGGGACGAGGCACCGCTGGTTCCTCGCATGGGGTTATGGAGAGCTGAGAGCCCCCAGAGGGACGGCGGGGGCGGCAGGCGGATGCCTGGGGCTGTGACAGCGGGCGAGGACCCTGCACCCACGGTGACCCAGGCATGACCCCTCGCTTTCCACCGACCCTCTGCCTTCTGAAGGTGCCCACATCGGCCAGCCCACCCGGGAGCCAGAGGAGGGTCCTGGGGGCAGCCAGTGCGATGGTCCCTCAGGGCACAGAGCAGGAGGGGGCAGGGGGAGGGCTGGGGGCCGGTGCAGCATCCCCGCCTTCCCTGCGGGAACCGGGCCGGCCTTCCTCCTTCTCCCCTGAAATGGGCACCCCTTCCAGGGCACAGCGAGAGCCCATGGGGACACTGGGGGTATTTTCATTTATCGGCGTCTATAGTTTTGTCTGCTTCTGTATTTGAGCTTTCAACGATGTGTGTTATTCGATAACAAAATCTACTACAACCGGTCCGTTCCCAAACATACACGAAGCGGCGACAGGGGGAAACGTTAGGGCAGCTGGCCCATCCCTGACCCATCCCCGGGCTTGCGGTGGGGCTGGAGGTACTGCCTCCTCTTAGGGGGTGGCCCCCAGGCCCCCGGGGTGCCATGTTGGGACCTGGGGGTGGTCGCAGGACTGATCTGGACCAGGCACCTGGGCCCAAGGCGAGTGCGCTGCGGTGAGCGCGCTGCGGTGAGCGGTACGACTCTGACACCAACTCCGGGGTCAGTGCAGACCCTGCAGGTTGAGGACACGGTCCCCCCACAAGACCCCCTCACTCCGGACACCAGCTGCACTTCGGGGGTTCCAGGCCTCTCGTGCTTCTGACCAACTGGCTACAAATTTGGGGGTTCCCGGCACCCCCTCCAGTTCCATCGTTCGCCAGAATGACTCACGGAACTCAGGAAAGCAGGTCCCGATGGCTCCAGGTGAGGGCCGGGAGGGCCCTCGGGTGCGCCGTCCACCCATCAGCACAGCCACGTGAGCCGCCCATCCAGACTCCCACCGGAGTTGCCAGCGCCTGGAGTTATTAGGGGTTTGTTACCTACGCATGGTTGAACCACTGATCTTGCGATTGAACCCAGTTTCCAGCCGCCCCCTGCCCTCCCTGGAGGTCAGAGGTCAGCCTGATGTCACTCGACACCAGGTCCCCACCCTCTAAACCCATGTCTTTCTGGCACGATGGGCCCCCCAACCTGAAGCTCTCAAGGGGCCCCGGTTAGTCACCTCATTAGCATAAACTCAGGTGTGGTCTGAGGGGTGGAGCCGGAACCGGAGACAAAGGCGGCCAAACTCTTGCTGAACAACAGCTGCCCAGGGTGTGCCTCGAGGCGCCAGGGAAACTCCCGAACTGGCCTTCTCGCCTCCGGGAGCTGCCCCGGAAGCCGGAGGGGGGGGACGCGTCTGGCAATGTTTCCTCGACGCCTCAGCATCCAAAGCTCAACAGAAAACCCCAGACACTCAAGATGTCTTGGCGGGAGATGGTGTTTGCTGTCATTCTCCTCGCAGGGACCTTGGAGCTGCCAGTGCAACAACAAAAATAAGTACTTTGAGGGTTGCGGTTAAACGAAAGGTCACACATTGATTCTTTATGACTCCATATGTTTGGATTTTAAATAACGTTCTTCTGAGTAAATGTAATTTGGGGCATTTAGCTTCCTAGTTATCCTTTAGAGGGGCTCTGATTTTTACTTTCAGGAAGTAAGCTCTTAATTTATGTAAATAGCTGTGGGCTGAGATAAATCTATCCACGTGACGGATCTGGTCGAAGACCTCTGTCCCAGCCGACACTGTGTCGCGGGTGACGTGCTCTCTACACGCCCGAGTCAATCTGTGTGTGGGATGGCTGCGCCAGTTTTTGCAGGAGCACAGTCAGGATGGGGGGAAGTTGGCTTCTGGTACCTCCCTTCCCCCACAGACTCAGTGTATCTTTCTGGGTGAAACTTTTCAGGGCTTCTATTTTCCCATAAAGTGGAATTATTAACACTTGCATCTTACTGCAGTGAAATGTCTGGGATTTGCTTTAAACTATGCAAGGGGAAAAAAGGATGGGAAATAGATGAAACAAGGTTGGCAAAATATTGACAGATGAATGAATAAAGAAGATGTGGTGTATATATATAATGGAATACTACCCAGCCATAAAAAAGAATGAAATAACGCCATTTGCAGCAACATGGATGAACCTAGAGGTTATCATACTAAGTGAAGTAAGTCGGAAAAAGAAGGACAAATACCGTATGTTATCACTTATACGTGGAATCTAAAAAAATGATACAAGTGAACTAATTTACAAAACAGAAATAGACTCACAGACATAGAAAACAAACTTATGGTTAGCAAAGGGGAAAGGGTGGGGAAGGGATAAATCAGGAGGTTGGGATTAACATATACATACTATATATATAAAATAGATAAACAACAAGGACCTGCTGTACAGCACAGGGAACTATATTCAATAACCTGTGATAAACCATAATGGAAAAGAATCTGAAAGAGAATACATATATATGTATAACTGACTCACTTTGCTGTACACCAGAAACTAACACAACATTGTAAATCAACTCTACTTCAGGGAATTCCCTGGTGGTTGGTCCAGTGGTTAACACTCCATGCTTCCACTGCAGGGGGCACGGGTTCGATCCCTGGTCGGGGAACTAAGATCCTGCAAGATGCATGGAGCGGCCAGAAGAAATGAAAAGAAAAAAACCTGCAATAAAGAGTTGTTTGTTTGGAGGAAAAAAAAGAAAGTCGTAAAAAAAGATTGGGAAAACGTTGATAATCTTACAGCTGAATGATGAGTCCACACAGGTTCATGACACTCCTCCCTCTACTTTTGTGCAGGCAAAAAATTTTGTGAATTTTTGTGAAAATTTCCAAAATGAAAAGGTTAAAAAGATAACAGTAATACCTGCCCCTGCGTACGGCCCATGAGCTGTCCTTAGAGCACCTTGCTTCCCTTGGAGAAGGATGCTTCGTCAATACAAGACGGAGTTACTACTCCGTGGCCCTCAAATTATTGCATCACACCTTGAGGTATTGTTGACAAGGAGACAGAAAATAGATTAGACCCCATGGGAAGCACGGCCACGAAAGAGGAAGATGAAGCTTTCAAAGCATTGGATGCTACGGGGGAAGAGCTCATCTTCAACTGACAAACTGGAAGGCCATCTGGGCAAATCGTTGACGTGGGAAGTACATTTGCAATACATCAAAAATATGTTTCCTGGTCGCTGACAGTTTGTCTCTGGAGTTCCATAAATGTAACATTTCCGATCTCGTAAATGATAAATAATAAATGTTTATTTATAAATCACCGGTTCCCAGAGGCACATGAGCACACAGAATAAAAACAAGCTGCAGCAGCTGGTTAATTCCCACTAGCCTGACTCACGGTGGGGATTCGTGAGCCTGCGGGAGAGGCCAATACGTCCAGGAAACTGTGCTCATCACAACACCAAGGCTACCACGCGTGGTCGGCGACACACAGAGCATCGGCGTGCGTGCAGCAGAGGAAGGCCCGTCCTTGCAGATCAACAAACCTGCCCCTGCTTGGAAAGATGCATGTTGGAGAAGATGTCGTTGGCTTCTTACAAACCCCTGGGCTTTCTGTGATAGGAGACAGAGCATCACCTAAAGATTGGTGCAAAAAAAAAAAAAAACCCTGAAAGGAAAAGAACACCTCATGCTTCTATCAAGAGTACCCCTTGGGCTTCACCGGTGGCGCAGCGGTTGAGAGTCCGCCTGCCGATGCGGGGGACGCGGGTTCGTGCCCCGGTCCGGGAGGATCCCACGTGCCGCGGAGCGGCTGGGCCCGTGAGCCGTGGCCGCTGAGCCTGCGCGTCCGGAGCCTGTGCTCCGCAACGGGAGAGGCCACAGCAGTGAGAGGCCCGCATACCGCCAAAAAAAAAAAGTACCCCTCCCAGGTCAGGGTGTGCGTTAGTCTGCGTGAGCTGCCGAACTGGCTGATGGAGGGGGAAGCAGTTTATTCTTCCAGGCCTGGGTGACAGGGACCCACAGCTGTTTCGAGAAATGATAATCGTGGAGAAAGGTGACGTGGCTCTTGCTGAAAATGAGCCAAAAACGTACCCCAAATTACTCTGTAACTCAAGGCCTCCCTAATTTTTAAAAACAGCTAACGTGTCTTTGGGACGGCTGAGGATTGGAGCAAGTTAGGAGTGGAAGCTTATCTTAGTTAGCAAACCCTTTGGCCATGAGATAATAAGATGGTGTAGATAAGCTTATAGCGGAATCAGAATAAGTAGGAAATGCTTTATTCAAGGCTTTGAAAACTTTTACATACAATTGGCCAAAGCTTAGCTAATTTTAAGTGATTCCACCGCATTGTTAAGCAAGGTACTTTGTTTTTTTGTTTGTTTTTTTTTGTGTGTGTGGTATGCGGGCCTCCCTCTGCTGCGGCCTCTCCCGTTGCGGAGCACAGGCTCCGGACGCGCAGGCCCGGCGGCCACGGCTCACGGGCCCAGCCGCTCCGCGGCATGTGGGATCCTCCCAGACCGGGGCGCAAACCCGGTTCCCCTGCATCGGCAGGCGGACGCGCAACCACTGCGCCACCAGGGAAGCCCCACCGCATTGTTAAACAAGCCTTCTGAATCCTTACTAGGGAAGCCTTTGTGTTCTTTGTTCACTCTGGAGGCAGTAAAAGAGGACACCCAGTTAGTTAAGCTGTGAAGAGCACTGGCCAGGATGAGGGCCCGGCCCCCAGCTTCATGGCCCTTCGGGGCTGCTGAGAGCCCTCCACTTGTCCAGACAGTTTTCTTCCCATAAAAGGACCCAGGGTTTCCTTCCAGGTCTCTAATTACGTGAGCACTTTCTGTTTTCGGGTAACAAATCTATTCTTTAATCTTTCCACTGTTCCAGACTAATATTTGCACCTACGAAAAGTGCATTGATTTGCATGATCTAAAAGTGCATTTACATAGCACAGGGAGGTCAGCTCGGGGCTCTGTGACCACCTAGAGGGGTGGGAGAGGGAGGGAGACGCAAGAGGGAGGAGATACGGGGACATATGTATATGTATAGCTGATTCACTTTGTTATAAAGCAGAACTAACACACCATTGTAAAGCAATTATACTCCAACAAAGATGTTAAAAAAATAAAGTAAAAAAAAAAAAAGTGCATTTAGATAATGTCATACGTGGTGAAGCGGCCAAACAAGAGGCCGCCCCGCCCGACGGGCAGCGAGAGGGCGGCACAGCCCACCACCCAGCCAGGCTTAGTTCTTTCTTTTCTTCTCATTGAAAATATGTTGTAGAAGCAGCAGCTCTGTTCTCTGATGTCTCAAGAGATGGTAAACATTCATTTCAGCAAGATCAGGAAAAGAGCCAAGAATGAGGGGGCAAGAAGAAAAAGAAACGTTTTTTTCATTTTAATGCTCCTTTCTGTGCTAATTTCGTGCCGGCCGGAGGGCAGGAGGACAGCGTGCCAGCTCCGCCTCCCTCTCCCCTTGGGCCTCCATCATCCGATGAGCCGCAGAGACCCCAGGCCCTGCAAAGGCCAGTGCAGCCGGCCGGCGGGCAGGGGTGGGAGAGGGGCCCGCCGCCAGGCCACCATCTTTCTGTCCCCCCTCATCCTCTCTACCCCCCCACCCCCCCGCTCCTCCTCAGCCAGGTGGGCATCCAGAGCCCCTCCAGGCAGGAGGGCACCCTTCCCGAGGACACTGATGGCTGCGGGCAGAGAGGAAGCAGGACTTGAAAGCACGTCTTCTGAGGCTGAGCCTCAGCTGTATCATCCCTGTAGGAAGAACCCGGACCTGAGCCTTCCGGGGTCCTCCCACGGCCGCCTTGCCATCCACAGTAGGGAAGGACGAAACGGTGCAGCAAGTAACTGAAGGCTGCCTGTTCTCGTGGTGGCCTCAACGTGCCATTCTAAGGGCCTAAATAGAGACAGAAAGGGGTGCTGTCTTACTCAGGGGTCTCCAGAGAATCAGAGCCAATGGGATGGAGAGAGAGATAGATAGAGACATACAGACACACACATAGAGAGAGACAGACACAGAGACAGAGAGAGATTGATTTTAAGGAAGTGGCTCATGCCACGTGGGTACTGGCAAGCCTGAAGTCTGCAGGCAGGTTGGCAGGCTTGAAATTCTGGTAAGCAGTCGGCTGGGAGAAGTCCTTCCTCCTCAGGGAGGCTCAGTCTTCTCTCTAAAGGCCTTCAGCTGGTCGGATGAGGCCCACCGCATTACGAGGGTGCACGGCTTTACCCCAAGTCAGCTGATTCAAACGTTAGTCACATCTGAAAAATACCTTCACAGCAATATCTAGACGGGTATTTGACCACACAACTGGGCACCCCAGCACAGCCACGCTGACGCAGGAAACTAACCATCCCAGGTGCCGAAGCCCAGGAAATCCTGTCCCGACCCAACGCAGCTGAGCCCATGCCCAGTGCCAGCTGCACACACTGGGTCATCTCACAGCTCTTGCTTCTGTCTTCCTCCGGCCTGAGTGTGTTGTCTCTCTTTCTTTTAAAATGAAGCACAATTGGGCTTCCCTGGTGGCACGGTGGTTAAGAATCCGCCTGCCAATGAAGGGGACACGGGTTCGAGCCCTGGTCCGGGAAGATCCCACATGCCGCGGAGCAACTAACCCCGTGCGCCACAACTGCTGAGCCTGCGCTCTAGAGCCCATGAGCCACAACAAGAGAAGCCGCCGCAATGAGAATCCCGCGCACCACAACAAAGAGTAGCCCCCGCTCGCCACAACTAGAGAAAGCCCGCGCGCAGCAACGAAGACCCAACGCAGCTAAAAATAAATTTAAAAGAAATAAAAAATAAAGCAAAAGTATTATTCAGCCTTAAAAGGGAAGGAAATTCTGACCCACGCCACGACACAGATGAACCCTGAGGACACCATGCCCAGCGACATAAACCAGTCACCAAAAGATGAGTTCACTCAGATGAGGCCCCTGAGAGGCAGAGACAGAAGGCATAACTGTGACCCCCCAGGGGCTGGGGGGTGTGCCGGGAGCTGCCCTTCCAGGGCCCAGAGCCTCAGCTTTGCAAGACGACAGAGCGCTCTGGATGGGCGGTAATGGCAGGACTACAGCGCCAGCGCGCCAGGCCACTGACCTGGACGCCCGCAAACGGTCGGAGAGGCAAACCTCGTGTTATGCGTATTCTACCCAAGTGTGTAATACGGTTTCCAAATATTGGGGGTTTCCCGTGATCTCTGTTACTGATCCGTAGTGTAGTTCCATTGTGGTGGGAGGACGGGCTTTGTATGCCTGGAATCCTTTTAAATTTCCGGACACCTGAGCGCGCTTGCTGGCTTGCTCCGTGCTGCTGTCGTGGCCATGTTTCCACTGCTCAGTGACCTCCTCAGCAGAGGGTCTCTTACAGGATTACAGAATCGAGTGATTTGCAGAACGATTGGAGCAGACACGATATGACGATATTTGTACGGTTCCCGGCGTGTGGAGGGAGAGGCCCTGGAGGGGTGTATGAAACGTGGGCTCCGCTCAGAATATAAAGAGGGAGCGTCACACCGACCACTGAACACCCGCATGGGACCTCGCACCCCGTCGGCTCTCAATTACAGGACAATAGCTGGTGAACGATGGAAAGGAGGAAAAGACAATACTGAAGAGGTCCTGCGGGGAACTAACTGGACATCAATTTCAAGGACGTCATTCTTCCGTGCGGCACGCGCGTCTAACCAGCTTCTCTCAATGTGTGGCCCATGGGCCCCAGGGGCCCCCAGACCCGTTCAGGGTTCAGCAGTTCAGGGTCAAAGCTACTTTTAAAAATTAGGAGTTTGGGATTAACAGATACACACTACTATATATAAAACAGGTAAACAACAAGGACCTACTGTATAGCACAAGGGACTGTAAATAACTTATAATGGAAAAGAATCTGAGAAAGAGTAGATATTTGTATAAGTGAATCACTTTGCTGTGCAGCAGAAGTTAACACAACATTGTAAGTCAACTCTACTTCAAATAAAAGATAACTGATATTAAAAAAACTACTTTTCTAATAATACTAAGACGGTCCTTGTCTTTTTGCGGGGACATGATGGTACATATACATATCACCATCTTTATCCATTCATCTGTTGATGGATACCTAGGTTGTTTTCATATCTTGGCTATCGTAAATTATGCTGCTATGAACACAGAGGTGCATCTATCTTTTCAAATTAGTGTTTTTGTATTCCTTGGATAAATACTCAGATATGGAATAGCTGGATCATATATGGTAGTTGTAGTCTTCATTTTTCGAGGAGTCTCCTTACGGTTTTCCATACCAGCTGCTCCAATTTACATTCCACACAACTGTGATTTTTCTATTGTCTAGTGAAATGGTCAACATTTGGAATAACTGCATAATTCAGTGAATTAATATTTTCCAAATGACCAAAGGGCCATGTTACAAAATCATGTGTGGGTAATAGATCCATCCAAAGTGCCAGAGAGACCAATCAGTTTTAGTCTAAGAGCAGGAAAGGTACATTGCAGTGCTGCGGGAGTCCACATTGCAGTGAACCTGTAAGGAACATTCACGTGTCAGTTTTGGTGGCGAACCTATATAAACGCTCCTCCATTTTCCTGCTACACACCCCTGCGAGGTCAAATTTTCTTCACAGACATCAACTAAAACAATATATTACAAGAGACTGAACACAGAAGCAGCTATGAGAATCCAGCTGTCTTCTATCAAGCTAGACATTAAAGAGATCTGCAAAAATATGAAACAAGTCCCTTGTTCTCACTAATCATTTTTTGAAAATAATGATTTTTCACAAAATGTTATTTATTGTTGAGTAACATGGAATCGGTTTCTTCTTGTAAGTTTAAATAAATGAATAAAAATCTTTTTTTTTTTTTTTTTTGCGGTACGCGGGCCTCTCACTGCTGTGGCCTCTCCCGTTGCGGAGCGCAGGCTCCGGACGCGCAGGCTCAGCGGCCACGGCTCACGGGCCCAGCCGCTCCACGGCACGTGGGATCTTCCCGGACCGGGGCACGAACCCGTGTCCCCTGCATCGGCAGGCGGACGCGCAACCACTGCGCCACCAGGGAAGCCCTAAAAATCTTTTAAAAACAATCTTTTAGTCTTAATTTCTAATATTGTATATGTTTTTTTTAAATTTTTTTTTTGTTTTTTTGCAGTACGCGGGCCTCTCACTGCTGTGGCCTCTCCCGTTGCGGAGCGCAGGCTCCGGACGCGCAGGCTCAGCGGCCACGGCTCACGGGCCCAGCCGCTCCGCGGCACGTGGGATCCTCCCGGACCGGGGCACGAACCCGCGTCCCCTGCATCGGCAGGCGGACTCCCAACCACTGTGCCACCAG
>NC_041221.1:12732105-12756124 GCF_002837175.3 Physeter macrocephalus | reverse complement strand
GCGGCACGTGGGATCCTCCCGGACCGGGGCACGAACCCGTGTCCCCTGCGTCGGCAGGCGGACTCCCAACCACTGTGCCACCAGGGAAGCCCTACTGTATATGTTTTCATGAACCCAAAGCCAGCTGTGAAGCGGGACAGGGCAGGCTCTGGCTGGGGGAACTCAGGGGGTAAAAAGGGACTCATTGCAATCCGTCTGGGAAATGTAAGTCTAAACTTCCCAATTGCTCATTTTTAGGAATTTCTTTATCTTATACATTTAACCTCTTAAGTATTTCATAAGGTAGGAGGGGAGGGAAAGACAGCTAAAGAAACTGGGAAGCAAAGGAGTCTTAAAAATCACTGATACTGCCTCACACCCACGAGGGTATAGACCCCAAAGAACTGAAAGCAGGAACTCAAACAGATATTTGTACATCCGTGTTCACAGCAGCATTACTCACACTAGCCAGGGGGTGGAAACAACCAAGTGTCCACTGAAAGGTGAATGGATGAACAAGATGTGGTCTATCCAGACCACGGAATATTATTCAACCTCAGAAGAGAAGGAAGTCCTGTCACCTGCTACAACATGGAGGAACGTTGCGGACATTGTGCTTGGTAAAATAAGTAGGGGCCTTCGAGTGATGTTTAAATCAGATCACTCTTCATAGCAAACAATACAGAGAAGTTGTACTCTACTTATTAGTTCCGTTTCTCAGACCAGGAAGTGGATGCACAGGCTGGCTGGATGCTTCGGGCAGAGGTGGGCTTCATCCATCCACCACCCTGGATCCCCTACGCCGGTGGCAGCGATCACAACAAAGTGAGCTCGGCCCTGCGAAAGCTCGTGTTGTCATTACTTTTGGAACTTCAACGAGAAACAGATTTTTACATACATGACATCACAGACCATGCCTCTTGACCGTTAACCAATTTAGAAGCTGGCCCGATCACAAAGGAAGCTGAAGCAGCAGCTGGTTTGGGAAAGTCGCTGGTTGCAAGCAAGCAGCTGGGTCACTGAGCCACGTGCAGTTGCGTGGCCCGAGGAGGTCTGTTCCGGTCCTGTGCTGCTCAAAGGAGTCGCCACCCGGCTCTCCTCGGGAGAGCAGCCAACTCCAGAACCTGTGGTCCATCTGAGGGGTGGGCGGCCATCGTGGTGTGACTCACAACAAGACCAGGGAGAGGGGACGGCTGTGAAACAGGAGCTGCGGAACGAAGCTTCGTGCCATCGACACAGCTGCGCCGGGGCAGGTGGTTGGAACAAGGCTCTTTCACTGGCAAGGTTGTCCAAAGGCTGTGCAGTCAGGGGAGAGCCAGGAATCATCGTCCTCCACCACGGTGTTTCGTACTCTTTTTTTTTAACTGGACAATATAATGTAGCAAATATCTAGGGAACGATCCGGTATTTCAGTTAAGGCTCTGGGTGCCTGAAAATGATAAGGAGAAAATTGGTTTCACAGCCTAAAAACATGAGGCTGCATCAGGGAACGTGGTTATGTAAATAAGACTTAGTTTAAAACCTTGGTTAATAAAAGGTCAGGATAAAACCAAGAGGAAGTTGGCTTTTCACCGTAGCACCTGCTGTTTGTTTGCTTGTTTTGACTGGTATTTCGTATCCTTGGCTTCATCTCAGGGGAGCATGCCTGGCCGGGAGGCAAGCCTGGGAGACAAGGGCCACCGCAGCGCCCCTGCCCCCAGAACGCCTCAATAAACGTTTTCCTGATGAGCAGATTTTCAGCTAGTGACAGAGAGCCACCCCAAGTAAGCCGGGTCATTCTGGTGCCAGGGCTGGAGCCCGCTGGCCAGGAGAGGCCTTGGTTTGGAGGTGTGGTGACCAATCATAAAACGGCCACGGAACCGTGCTGCCCTATGGGTGGGGAAGGGACCCACACAGCACGGACCCGGTCCGATTTGATGCTCTGACCAGAGCTCCGGCCCTAGTCCCCCTCACAATTCTGCCTGGCCAGCTGTGTTTCCAGGGTAGGATTTCCTGGTGTGAGGGTTGAATTGTGTCCCCCCAAATTCATATGGTGAGTCCTAACCCCCAGGACCTCAGAATGTGACTGTATTTGGAGACACAGGGTCTTTACCAAGTTACAGTGAGGTCACTGGGGTAGGCCCTAATCTAATATGACTGATCTCCTTAAAAAAGGGGGGAAACTGGGCACACCGAGGCACACAGGGAGAACACCATGAAGGCAGAAATCAGGGTGATGCTCTACAAGCCAAGGAATGCCCAAAATTGCCAGCAAGCTACCAGAAGCTAGGGGAGAGCCTGGGACAGACTCTCCCTCACAGCCCTAAGAAGGAACCAACCCTGCTGACTCCTTGATCTTGGACTTCTGGCCTCCAGACAGAGAGAATAACTCTGTTGTTTAAACCACTCGGTCTGCGGCACTTTGTTAACGGCCGCCCTAGCAAAGTAATACACCTGGTGTAAGGACACCTGGAATAAGCAAAAACGTTTGCTGGGCGTCTCCAGTGGGCAACTATGCATTCTTTAGAGCTCACCCTTCTGGGTTACCTGATTCTAGCTTTTCCTTGCCTTTGAGCTATCTTACAGTTGTAGAGAACGGGTGACGATGCAAATTATTTTTGTCTGTGGACTCTGTGATGCAGGGACAACCCTCAGCCCATGGTCCCCAGATCCTCCTACCCAAAGCCAGAGTTGCACCATTTGCAAGTTCACGCCAATATTCCTGCCTGTACAGGTGTCTGTTCTTTGCATTTTCCTTTGAACGGGCTGGAACGTCTTACCAGTTCCCTCACTCAATTAACAAGCTCAGGAAGCTGTCTGCCACCTGCTGATGGCACGTCCGCCTGAGAGTCACAATTCTTTCTTTGGTCAACATTATAACATTGGCCATGGCTGCCATTTCCCTGTTGCGTTGTGCTGGGATCCTTGAGGAGGAACTGTCACAGCTGGGGGCAGTGTCTCCCACCCTGATCTTTTAGGGACTTAATTGTTGGAATTGTCCTCTTTAGAAAACCGGGGCCCCGGGGGGTGGTGGTGGGATGAACTGGGAGACTGGGATTGACATATATACAACTAATATGTATGAAATAGATAATAAGAGCCTGCTGTATAAAGTAAATAAATAAATAAAATCACCCGTGGCAAAAAACCCCCCCAAAACAAACAAACAAAAAAACCAAATTGCTGACACAGGTGAAAGTAAACAAATAAAATTATTGTTAATTTTTTTAAAAAAATTTAAAAATTAAATAAAAACAAAACCACGAGCCATGAAACAGAGACACAGAGAGAGACAAAGTAGGTAGAAAGATAGGAAAGCACATCTTTCCTCAGCGCTCCAGTGACTGCTCCCTCGCCCTTTCCCTTCAGCCTAGGAGTTTACAGTGGTTTCTTGTTAATTGGTCCCCTGGAGACTTAAGTATCTTTTTTTCCTTTGCGGTGCGCGGGCCTCTCACCGCCGTGGCCCCTCCCGTTGCGGAGCACAGGCTCCGGACGCGCAGGCTCAGCGGCCACGGCTCACGGGCCCAGCCGCTCCGCGGCACGTGGGATCTTCCCGGACCGGGGCACGAACCCGTGTCCCCTGCATCGGCAGGCGGACTCTCCACCACTGCGCCACCAGGGAAGCCCTTAAGTATCTTTTTAAAATAGTACTTTTATTAAACCGCTCTTGAAATCGTCCTGATTGATACAACTCCCAAATTTGTATCTCCACCTATAACCTCTCTCACAAACTCCAGATTTGTTTACAAAACACTCACTTGTTATTCTCAGAAGTCATTTTGAAAATACCTCAAAATCAGCACGCACAAAACTGAACTTTTGAATTTTCCCCAAATACCATCCCTGCCAGAGCCTTCCCCGTGTTATTTAATGGCAACTTCATCTGGGAGTTGCTTCAGCCACTCATTATATCTTCTGATCCAACAATTCTTTATTAGATGCACACCCCTGAGAGATTCTTGCACCTGTACCCCAGGAGACATGCAAAAGAATATTAATATCATGTCTATAATCCTTGCAAAGAAAGAACAGTCTAAATCTCATTAAGAGTAGATTGGATAAAATGCTGGAGAGGGTGTAGAGAAAAGGGAACCCTCCTGCACTGCCGGTGGGAATGTAAATTTGTACAGCCACTATGGAGAACAGTATGGAGGTTCCTTAAAAAAACTAAAAATAGAACTACCATACGACCCAGCAATCCCACTACTGGGCATATACCCTGAGGAAACCATAATTCAAAAACAGTCATGTACCACAATGTTCATTGCAGCTCTGTTTACAATAGCCAGGACATGGAAGCAACCTAAGTGTCCATCGATAGATGAATGGAGAAAGAAGATGTGGCACATGTGTACAATGGAATATTACTCAGCCATAAAAAGAAACGAAATTGAGTTATTTGTAGTGAGGTGGATGGACCTAGAGATCAGCTAGGTGCCTTGTGACCACCTAGAGGGGTGGGATAGGGAGGGTGGGAGGGAGACGCCAGAGGGAGGGGATATGGGGAATATATGTATACGTATAGCTGATTCACTTTGTTATACAGCAGAAACTAACACAACATTGTAAAGCAATTATACGCCAATAAAGATGTCAAAAAAAAAAGAGTAGATTGGATAAACAGTGGTTATACAGATGGAATAGTATACAACCCTAAAAGCGAGTGAACCTCAGTACTGTGCAGACTCATAAATGGATGTCTCAAACCAAAGATTAGGTTAAAAGAACAAAACTCAATAAAGTTCAAATATTGTTTTAAAACAGTGAAAAGTAAAATATATTATTTGAGATTTCAAATCTAGATGGTAAAACTGTAAGGAAGGACAAAGGAATTACAAAACAAAAAACAGAAGTCAGGATATATTTATTTCTGGTTAGAGAAAAAGAAAAGCATTTAAGAAAGGGGACAGTGGGTTTGAAAGGTAATGGCATTGTTCTATTTCCCAAGATTGATAAGTGTATTTATATTCCTTTTATTATTATATAAATGTATGTATATGCTATCTGCTCCCTTGCAGATAGATAATGTTTCATAATAAAAAAGTTACACAATTAAAAAAAACAGGGCTCAGGTGTGAAGAACCATGGGTCCTCCAGTCTCGGCCCTGGGCACCCACTGTGTGCTGGGAGCCTTCCACATGTAGCTCATTGCCTCCTCTGCAGAATCCCCTGAGAGATGTACGACAGTCCCTACTGAAGGCAGGGACCTGGATCGCAGGGAGGTCAAGTGCCCTCATCCACATTCACGTGGCAAGTGGCAAAGCCAGACTCCACCCCCAGCACTGTGGACTGCAAGCCCAGGGCTCTTCTGACTACACCACAGTGCTCTCTTTTACACAGAAAAAGAAATACCACGTGGGTGGGCGCTAAGATGGTCCTGGGGGATCCTCTCTTCCTGGTGTTTGTGTCTTCCTGTGACCCCCTCCCCTTGTGTGTGGGCAGGACCTGAGACTTGCTTCTAACCAATAGAATAGACAAGGGTGATGGGAAGATGCTTCTGGGATTACTTTACATAACAGTGTAACTTCTGTCTGCCTAGCAGACTCTATTCCTTGCTGGCTTGGATGAAGCAAGCTGCTGTTTTCCTCTCTGGACAGGTCCATGTGACAAGAAACTGAAAGGGCCTCCAGCTAAGAGCCAGCAAGGACCTGAGGCCCTCAGTCCATCTTCCCACAACAATGTGCGCTTGGATATGGATCCTTCCCCAGTCAAGCCTTCAAATGAGACCCCAGACCTGACGGCCACTCGTGACAGGCCCTGAGGCAGAGGACCCAGTCAAGACACGCCCAGATTCCTGACCCACAGAAATCTGAGATAATGTATGTTGTTTTCAGACACTAAGTTTGGGATAATTTGTTATGAAGCAATAGATAACGAATACACCATTCCTTAGAAGCACCCGTTCACGCAGTCAACAAATATTTACTTGCCAGGCACTAGTACAGGTGCTCGGCATACATCAGTGAACAAAACAGAGGAAAATTCTTGTTCTCCTGGAGTGTAGATTCTAGTGTTTGTGTGTGTGTGTGTGTGTGTGTGTGTGTGTGTGTGTGTGTGTGTGTGTGTGTTGTGGGTGGGAGTGTTGGATGACAGACATAATAAACAAGTTACATGGTTATACAGTTACATCATATGTTACATGTATCTACACAAGTACCACAGAGGAGGAAGCAGGGGGAGGAGGATAGGGAATGGGTTTGGAGTTTGCAATTTTAAACCTCTTTTGAGAAAGTGAGGTTGAGAAAGATTTCAGGGAGTGAGGGAGAAAGCCATGCAGATATCTTTGGGAAAAGTGCTTCAAGCACAGGGAATAGGCAGTGCAAAGGCCCTGAGGCTGAAATCATGCTTGCAGAGAGCAAGGAGCCGCAAGGTGGCAGACTGGAACAGAGTGGGTGAGGGGAAGGGTGGTGGGAGCTGAGGTCAGAAGTGCAGAGGGGAGAGATATCCGGGAGACCCTCAAGGGCTCTGCATGGACTTTGTTTTTGCTCTGAATGAGATGGGTGACACTCGGAGGGGTTGAGCAGAGCAGTGATGAGGTCTGACTTTTTTTTTTTTTTTCTTTGCGGTATGCGGGCCTCTCACTGCCGTGGCCTCTCCCGTTGCGGAGCATGTGTGTGTGTGTGTGTGTGTGTGTTGTGGGTGGGAGTGTTGGATGACAGACATAATAAACAAGTTACATGGTTATACAGTTACATCATATGTTACATGTATCTACACAAGTACCACAGAGGAGGAAGCAGGGGGAGGAGGATAGGGAATGGGTTTGGAGTTTGCAATTTTAAACCTCTTTTGAGAAAGTGAGGTTGAGAAAGATTTCAGGGAGTGAGGGAGAAAGCCATGCAGATATCTTTGGGAAAAGTGCTTCAAGCACAGGGAATAGGCAGTGCAAAGGCCCTGAGGCTGAAATCATGCTTGCAGAGAGCAAGGAGCCGCAAGGTGGCAGACTGGAACAGAGTGGGTGAGGGGAAGGGTGGTGGGAGCTGAGGTCAGAAGTGCAGAGGGGAGAGATATCCGGGAGACCCTCAAGGGCTCTGCATGGACTTTGTTTTTGCTCTGAATGAGATGGGTGACACTCGGAGGGGTTGAGCAGAGCAGTGATGAGGTCTGACTTTTTTTTTTTTTTTCTTTGCGGTATGCGGGCCTCTCACTGCCGTGGCCTCTCCCGTTGCGGAGCACAGGCTCCGGACGCGCAGGGTCAGCGGCCATGGCTCACGGGCCCAGCCGCTCTGCGGCACGTGGGATCTTCCCGGACCGGGGCACGAACCCGTGTCCCCTGCATCGGCAGGCGGACTCTCAACCACTGCGCCACCAGGGAAGCCCCTGACATATTTCTAAAAGGACTATCCCCTACTCATCGCTGGTGACCTCCTGCTCACCTATGCAAACTGAGGCAGCTTACACATCAGCCACACTGGCCGCCATAAAAAGCCAAGAGACTTGCCCTTATTTTTAGGTGTTTTTCTCACTCGTTTTTCTTACCAAAGCCCCAGATCCCAGCCATCCTCTGAGGATGGCCCAAGCCCTGCCTGCCCCCGTCACCTCCTCCAGCCTTCACCCCGTAATCTCTCCCACACAGTGCAGCTCCCTGCACCCCATCCATGCCGCCACAGGCTTTGTGCACTGGCTCATAAGCTCTGCCAGGCAGGGTCCAAGGCTCACCTTTCTCCCACATTCTCCCCAACCCGCTCCAGCTTGAGACAGGGCTGCACAGAGCGGGGCTCGGTGAGGCTGGCCGGCACCTCGGCAGAGTTCTTTCTGTCTTTCCCTGTGGGTCCCTCAAAGCGCTTCTCCGCCCCCCTGCCTGCTCCCACCTACTGTGCCTCCCCTCCTGGCCTCACACACCTGCTGTCATCTGGAGAGTTCTATAAACAATTATATGAGGCTTTGCATTTCACACACCTAGATGTCGTCCTTGGGAAAACAGTAGCAAATCTTTACAAAAAAGAAATTGGAAGGAAAGTTATCAGAAGAGCTGCTTGTGCACAAACGTTCCTTTTCTGTTAGTAAACCACCCTGGTGCCAATACTAGGGGGCAGGCTGTGGAGGGAGGCAAACGGAAGCCAAGGAAGCCTTGCCCTCCGTGACCCCACTTCTACCTCATTTTGAATGATTTTTCCTAAAGAGGGCCCCCAAATGTGTGAGCCTTAGAGGCGCAAACCTGGAGGGGATCACTGACGGCACTTGCGGCTCTTCCTGTTTTCTGCAGATGGCCCTGTAGAGAGAAGGAAAGAAAGGGCAGCGGATCATGGGGGGCACGGGTAGAGGAGACCAGGCGCAGAGGCCAGACTGGGGTGCAGGGCCTGGGCTTCATCTGCCTGGTGACTTGTACCTGGCTATCAGGGGGCTGCACAACCCCAGGTCTTCCTGGTCTGAGACCCCTGCTGCCTCGCACACTTGATGGGAACCAGGTGAAAGCTTCAGCCCTGGGTCAGCACTAGGATGAGGCCAGTGAGGCCAGGGCTGCTGCACCGCGCCTGTGACCAGTGCAGACAGTTGGGCCCGAGCTTCGTATAATGCTCTACCTTAAAATTCTTAGTATCTTTTGAACAAGGGACATGCATTTCCATTTTGCACTGGGCCCTGCACATATAGGTAGCCGGTCTGCATCATTGAGATTTTGGGGTCCCCTCCCTCCAACTTTCCACTGGTCAGTGGCTCACTGGCCTCCCCTGAGCCTAAGCACTGCTACAACCTACTCTCTGGAAAAGAGCCGTTCTGCAGGGCCACACAGACTATCTGTGGCTTTCTGGTGTTGGTGGAACCCTGAAGACTTCGAGGAGGGATGTCCTGACGAGCTGTTCACAACTGAACCCACCCCAGGCACCTTCCAGCCACGTGTTCCCATCCTGGGTCGGCTTCTTCCCGGAGCAGCGCGGGAGCCCTTCTCCAGACAGCGATCCCACACAGGAGGAAGGTTTCTGCAAAAATGGACGGTCGGCCCAGCCCCGTGCCTCTGCACTAGGGAAGGACTGCCCTTCCCTTAACGTCTTGGAGCGCACGGCCACCGGCAGGGCCCGCGGGCGCAAGGCAGCACCGCCTTTGAAAGTCCACCTTGAAATACGGACCACACTTTCCGGGTCGCTCTAAGGGAGGCCACGTGCAGACGGGGCCTTGCGTGGATCACCGGGGGACAGGTGCCTGAGGGCAGAACACGAGACCAGAGGCGAGCGCGCTGCGGTGGATGGAGCCCGGACCAGGGCTAAGGGCGCCCGGGGTCAGCCGGGTCTCTGGGCACAGCCACCGCGCTCGGGACACACGTGCGCATCCGCGGGGAAGAAAGCGGGGGTCTGCCGCGGGCCTGTACACAAAGAGGGCGCCGAGTAGAGTAGGGGGCTGGGCGCCAAACGCTCGCGCGGCCCGGCCTCCGAGGGCAGCCCGGGGCTGCCCGGGCCCCGCGGCCCCCGGGCGCGCGAAGAGGACCCGAGGCTCCTCCTGCGGATGGTACAGCCCGCCCTCCCCGTCGGACCGTCGCGGATGGTCTCGCCCACCCGAGCCCCACCACACACCCCCCGGCCGCTGAGTAGCGAGCGGAGGGGGCGTGGCGAGAGCAGGCCACGCCCCCAGCTGCGTAGTAGCGAGGCGGGGCTCGCGGCCAGCGGGGTGGGCCTCTCCTCGCGCCGCGCCGCTGCGGTCGTGGGCGGGGCCCGACTGGGGAGCGAGGCGGGGGTGGGGCCGGCCGCCGCCAGCCCCCGGCTCACTCTCCGCCCCCGGCGCGCAGGCCACGCCCCCGACCGCCGCGGCGCCGGGACGGGGCGGAGCCCGGCCCCGGAAGGCCCCGCCCCCTATGTGAATATTGATGCGGCGCGCGTCGGCGTCGCCCTCCTCCCATTGAGCGAGGCTGTGTCGCGTGGCCCAGCGTCGGCGTGACGGTTGGACGCGGGCGCGGCACTGCGGGTCCCGATTGCTGCAGCCGCTTGTCAGTGTGATGAAGATTGGCACCCAGGTAAGCTGTCACTCAACCGCTCTGCCGCCGCCGCCGCTCCGCCGCCCCGTCACTATCAATCACGCCGGCCTGCAGGCGCCGCGGCCGCCGCCCCGCAGCCGCCGCCCGGGTCTCCGCGGGCTGCCGCCGCCCGGGAGGGCCGCGCCAGACCCGCCGCCCGGGGCAGGGGGCGGGGAGGGGGCGCGGGTGGGGGAGGGGAGCCGCGGGGAGGGGCGCTGTCCGCCGGGCCGGCGCGGGGGCGCGCCCCGCTTGTTTTTCGGTGTGGGCTTAGGGACGCGGAAATTTCTGGAAGGCTCCGCCGCCGCCGCCGCCGCGCGCGGGGCCCGTGGTGAGGCGCGCGCTCCTAACCGTCCCTCTCGGAGCGCGGCGCGCGCCCCTGCGCGGGCGGGGCGGGGGGCGCGGGGGCGCGCGGCGGGGGCGGGGCCCAGGCTGAGAAGGCGCACGGGGGCGGGGCCGGGAACGGAGGCGGGGCCGGGAGCGGGCGCGCGCGGGGGCGGGGCAGGCGTCGCGGGGGCGCTTCGGGGGTCCCCGAGGCCCTAAGGTGGCCGCCGCCGAGTTCGAGGCTGGGAGGGAGCCGGGTGCCCGGTGTCTGGAATGAGTGACAAATGCGTCGCGAGTAATAAACGGCCGATGTGAAGTAGAGGCCTGGGCGCGTCGGGCACGGTCCGGCCGCTCGCTGGAATTCCACATTCCTTTAGAAAGGGATCGTGAGTCACTTCAGAAAAGGCTGGGAGCGTTAGTCTGCATTATATCATCGTCGGGGCTGTTGAGACGCTGTTTTGTTAGCGGTTCCGAGCCTCGGCCAGCCAGGTTCTCCTTCGTGAAGTTTGACTCCTAGAATGCGTCTCAGCGCGTGCTGCTGGGGTCGGAGTCCCGGGCGGGGGCGGGGCGGACGGGGCGGGGGCGGGTAAGGGCAGAAGGCAGTTCCTTGCGGGGGGGACACCTATACATGCGCGAATATGCATTTGGTAAATTTGATCGCACACCTGCAACCATCCAGGATAGATTTGCCATTCGTTAAGGGGGTTGAAATTAATTTTGATCCCAAGACTTAGTTTTTAATAGAAACTACTGGTTTTTCCTTAAGAAGGGAGTGCTTTCTCCTTTATGGTAAATGAAACCCTCAGCTTTCGTTGGATATACTTGTATGATTTTTCCTGACATACTGAAAATGGATTTATGTATTTCTATAATACATAATTTTATATAATGTATTTTGAATATTGTATGGAAGAATCGAAGTGAAATGTAAAAATTTTGCCAGTACAGTTATTGGTGATACTCTCAAATCTAGTTGTACATGCATTGGGAAGATGGCTCACTGACTCAAATCTGCCTTGCATCATTTTTTTTCTTAATTTACCGAGCGTGGAGAGTGGTATGTAGATCGTTTAGTTACAGTATTTGGTTGAATCAGCGATGCACGGTTATGTGATATTGACCAACACGGGGCTGTCGGAAGGCAGCAGTGGAAGGGCCCTTCCTGCTTCAGAGATTTACAAGTGGGACTTGAAATATGGTAGGTGAGGTATGACTCGGAAGATTAACGTTCTATGCTGAGGATTTAAGTGTCAGCACTAATGGAACTGGGTGTAAAGACAGCTGTCCTCTAGTGTACTACATTTACATTTCCGTATCAGTGTGTTGCAACTTTAGGAAAGTATTAGGATTAGTGGAAGGTAACATTCTGGTTATAACTTTCGCTTTTGTTTCAAACTAATTGAAACTGTTTAGAAGAAAACCTTGAAATTTCTGGACTGATGCAAATCATGCGCCCCAGGGGACCTTTCCCTGTGCTCTGCTGGCCTCCAGACTCCTCCTCTCCTCCTCCTACAAACGGTTTAGAAAAAATAAGATGGGATCAAGAAGAGAACCTATGATACTGAAATACAGTTATCAAAATATTGAACCAAACTGGTGATAAATTTCTTTACATGCTTTTTATTAGCTCACTTAGTAACAGATTGGACACTGGCTCTAATAATTTCTTTTTGAGTGTATGATGCTAATGCTTTGTGAAAATACCTGTGGTTTCTGTTGGTGAAGAAGTCACAGGTGCTCTTCAGGATTTCATGTCTACCGGTGGAATTGAATGAGTGTTAAATTTCAGCCAGATGTTATTGCAAGTAAAGATGTGATTTTTTTTTCTCATTCAGGTTCACAGAGACCAAGTTAAGAACCTCTGCACTGGAAGGCTGTTTACTCTCAGCCCATCCCTTAGTAGGAATATGTATGTGCCTCCTTTTTCTTTCCTCAAATGCTTACACTGATGGCAAGGGTGATGAGGAAGTAAAAACAGTGCAGCCCAGGGAACCCAAAGCTTCACAGTGTGGGGTCATAGTGGGGTGAGGCCACGTGGGTTTACTGCCTGACACCAGTTGTGATGACTCACAGCTGTGATGGGTTACTGTTCCGTCTTGTACAATCTGTTTAGGAAGACGTGGAAAGTGAAATATAGTGTAGAAAAGGTTCAGTTTGGAAATTGTTAGAATAAACATTCAAGGGCCGGGAGGCATGGTTGTTTGGTTGGAAAGGCCTGGCTGCAAAGGCCATCAAATGAGGCCCCTCCGGCCGTGTTGTCTGCCCTCCAGCGAGTGGACAGGGTGCCTAGCTGCTGGGTGCCCTCACCAGCAGCCGTGCCTGGTGTCGGCGCGTCAGCCCCTCTGGTCTAGTCACTGTTTCTGGGAGTTTCACTCACAGAGGGCCTGGTACTGACCCAGCAGACCTGCCGTCTGACAAGGTGGTTTCAGACTCCTGATGCAGAAGCACTGTGGCTCTGAGGATGCGTCTGGGGGACCTGGGGAGGGGACAGAGCAGCTGCTCCATTCCATCTAGGATTCCTTGGGGAAAGGGTCCTACGGCTTTGTCAGAATCTTGAAAGGTGCTGATCAGTCAGGTTGCGGGACTGAGGGCCGGGGAGTTAGTAACCCTTTCAGACGCCCTTTGCCTTGAATCTTGCCTTCAGCGTTGGCCTGCGCTCACCCTGGCGGGTCTGGCAGCGGCCTTGTCATCCCTGCCCTCAGGGTGAGCTGCTCAGTATGGGGTGGCGCGCTCCTGCCTGGGGGATTATTTCTGTTCAGGGCGACCCTGCCACCCACACGGTGTGTGTCATTTGGTGTAACCTCTGGCCTAGCAGAGCCTTGTTGGGGGCAGGCTGCAGGGCACGTGGTGGGAAATGCCTTGATCGTTTGCGTCTGTCTCTGATGGACGCCTGGCTGTTGTAGTCAGGCCCCAGGACGGCAGGGAGCGGGCCAACTTCAAGTCCAGGGGTTTAGGGTCACACAGGAATAAGGAAAAAGGGAATCTCGCGGGGTCCAGGGACCAAGGTCGTGCTGGGCCTCGGGGCTGATGGAACTGCGGCTTGGGCCCTGGCGGGATCCGGCCGCCACCCTGGTCTTGACCTTCCCCGCTCGCCTCCACTGTTGCTCTTAACCGTGCGCTGCTTCTGCAACACTGCCTGCCGCACGTTCTCCGTTTCGCAGCTCTGCCCACCTCGTCCTCTTCCTGTTTCCCAGCGCACATCCTGGGGACGGCGTGACGGCTCTCTCGCCTTCCACCGAGTCCCCCAGGTGCTGACCTGGGCGCCAGGGGCCCCTGGTCCCCGAGCTCTCCCCGGGGAGGGGTGGGCTCCTTTCAGCAGGGTCTGCAGTGGTGGGTAGGGTCACTCGGAAGGGACTGTGGATGGTAGGAATTGTGATCGCAGCTTCCTGAACAGTCTGATCAGACTTGCAGAGATAACGCCTTCTCGAGAGTTTGGCAAGCCCTCACTATATGTCACACGTTGTCTGAGACATTTTACCGAAGTTTGTCTTTTTTTTTGCATTAAAAATCAGGAATTTAACTTTGCGATAGTCTAAGTTCAGTTATGTGTGTGTGCACGGCTTGTTTTTTTTTTAAACAAATACGTGGGCTTCCCTGGTAGCGCAGTGGTTAAGAATCCGCCTGCCAATGCAGGGGACACGGGTTCGAGCCCTGTTCCGGGAAGATCCCACATGCCGCGGAGCAACTAAGCCCGTGCACCACAACTACCGAACCTGCGCTCTGGAGCCCGCGAGCCACAACTACTGAGCCTACGTGCCACAACTAATAAAAGCCCGCGCACCTAGAGCCCGTGCTCCGCAACAAGAGAAGCCACTACAATGAGAAACGAGAAGCTGGCGTACCACAACGAAGGGTAGCCCCTGCTCGCCGCAACTGGAGAAAGCCTGCGTGCAGCAATGAAGACCCAACGCAGCCAAAAATAAATGAATAAATAAATTAATTTAAAAAAAGAACCCTATAAAACAAGTATTTATTTTCAGCACAATTTATTGCAGCCTAAGTGAAACACCCCTGTGATCCTCTACGGCAGGCGTTCAAAGCTGGGGCCCCGCTGACATTTGGGGCTGGGTACTTCGTGTCCTGTGCATTGTGGGATTTTAGCAGACACCAGAGGGACCCCAACCCCCGGTTGTGACGACCAAAAATGTCTTCAGATGTGGCCAAGTGTTCCCTGGGGGACAAAAATCCCCCCTGGTCGAGAAGTACTGACCTAGAACGGCATTTCCCAGAATGCCTTGTGTGGAACCCGTGTTTAATGGGATAGGCACACATTTTTACAAATTCATCAGTTCAGCTCCTTTGAGTTGTGTTTTTAGTCAGTGTTATTACGTATGTTTTCATGTATTTACATAATCGACACATTTCTCATTTTAAATATTTGCCTACAATCTCTGTTTTCTGGCCGTGCCCGATGTTGTGAAGCCTTTCAAGCATTTAGGTCTTGTTGTTTCCCATGTTTATTTGATCATCCTCTGGGCTGCCAAGCTCAGCGCCAGCCCGATCAGGATAGGGATGGTGCTGCCAGGCCTACGTCCATGAGATCAGACAGTGCCCTAGGGAGAAAGACTGTCCCATGAAAGAGCCCTTGCCTTGAAGGGTTGGGGTTCCTGTTTTTCCTGCAACATATTCATTGACTGTTAGTAGCAAGTACATCACGAAAGTTTTAAATATCAGCTTTTAATGATGTCAGTGATAGTCATGGTCCTAAGAACAGAGCTGTGGTGTGAATTTAAATTGTATCAGCTGTGAAAGGCCGTTCAGCTCAGAATTTACTGAAATGGATTCTGAAACCGTTGAACACCTTTGTTGTTAGAATTTTGCTGTGTCTCTTGTGGACCTAGGTGGTTGGCTTGGAAATATTTTGGGGGGATAGATTTTAACAAGATTTAACATCTGATTTTATTTGAATATTAAACTTCAAGTGGTACCTCCCAAAACCTTGCTTGAAAAATAAAGTGATCTCTTGATAAACGTTTTCCTCAGAATGAGTTCTTGATTGAACACCTCCCTGGGGTGGGACATGGAGCCAGGATAGAAGGCAGGGGACATTTGGCTGGTGTTCTCGAGTGGCAGTCACCTCCACCCTCCCACACACAGAAGGAAAAGTGATTGCACTGTAGTGACGTACAGCTGGCGTCCTGCAAGTTGTCTTGGAAAGGATCTGTTGTTTTGAATATAGAATTTTGAGAGTCTTGGGTTCCTTGACAGCTTTCTTAGCTTTATTAATACACAGGTTTGGTTTAGAAAAGGATCATCAATTAAATGTTTTGGGAAAGATAAGTAACTGCCCCCTAAAATCTAGAGATATAGTTTGTATTGTCTCCCAGCCCTTTTCTGGCTTCAGAACCGGCTCTCACAGCCACTAAGACTGAAATTACCCCAGAATTTCCTGCGTTTCTCAGTTACTGGAATTGGTGGAACTCTTAGAGCAGCTTCTGAGAGCAGCTGGGGAGGTGCCCTGCTGGGAAACTGAAGCCTAGCTGGGTGGGCGTGGCAGCCTGGGAGGGAGGGAGCTGCCTGGACGCACCAGCATGTGCGTGGATTAAATGAAAAGTGCAAGAGACTTGACATCACCAGAACTGAGTTAGAGAGTGCACTGTAGCTGGGGTTATATTTGTCAAGTATAGCATGTCTCTTGGGACAGCTAAACTTTAGGCCTGGGGTTGGCAAACTACAGGCCTATGGGCCACGTCCCACCGTGGCCTGTTTTTGTACAGCCCTAGAGCCATACATAGTACATTTTAGAGGAAAAAGAAGATGGGGACTTCCCTGGTGGTGCAGTGGTTAAGAATCCACCTGCCAATGCAGGGGACACGGGTTCGAGCCCTGGTCCAGGACTGCAGAGCAACTAAGCCCGTGCGCCACAACTACTGAGCCTGCGCGCCTAGAGCCTGTGCTCCGCAATGAGAAGCCCGTGCACCGCAACGAAGAGTAGCCCCTGCTCGCAGCAACTAGAGAAGGCCCGTGCGCAGCAATGAAGACCCAACGTAGTCAAAAATAAATAAATTAATCAATTAAAATAAATAAATAAAAGGGATATGACTACAGATATGAAAATTTTACAAGTAAGAACATCCATGTACAATTTGATGGCAGTAAATCTGAAAAGCTGTGGATAGTTTATGAAGAAGATATAAATGATCAGAATTGACCTTGGAGGGACTTCCATGGTGACTCAGTGGATAAGACTCCGAGCTCCCAATGCAGGGGGCCCAGGTTCGAGCTCTGGTTAGGGAACTAGATCCCACATGCATGCCTCAACTGAGAGTTTGCATGCCGCAGCTGAGGAGTCCGCCTGCCGCAACTAAGACCTGGTGCAACTAAATAAATAAATAAATAAAAAAGTATTGAACTTGGAGGTAGAAAACTTGTACAGACCAGCAACTTTAGATGAAGAAGGTAGTCAAGATTTATCTTTTAAAATTTTTTTTAGTAATTCTTCTTAAAAATTTTTTGTTTATTTATTTATGGCTGTGTTGGGTCTTCGTTGTTGCGCACAGGCTTTCTCTAGTCGTGGCGAGCGGGGGCTACTCTTTGTTGTGGTGCGCAGGCTTCTTATTGCAATGGCTTCTCTTGTGGAGCACGAGCTCTAGATGTGTGGGCTTCAGTAGTTGTGGCATGCAGGCTCAGTAGTTGTGGCTCGTGGGCTCTAGAGCACAGGCTCGGTAGTTGTGGCACACGGGCTTAGTTGCTCTGCGGCATATGGGATCTTCCCGGACCAGGACTCGAACCCGTGTCCCTTGCGTTGGCAGGCGGATTCTTAACCACTGTGCCACCAGGGAAGTCCCAAGATTTATCATTTTAAAAAGGCACTAGCATGAGTTAGATCAGACTTTCATGGAACAGATACTTACTATGTTAAATTTAACAACCATTCACTAACAAAATTACTGTGCACCTGCTGTGTACCAGACGTTGCGGTGGTGGTGGGGAGTATAATGGTGAACAAAAACAGACGCGGCTCCTTCCTGCCAGGAAGTAGTAAAGGCACAAGTTAATCCGAGGCCCATCCGAATAATGTAAGATTGCAGCGGTAGGAAGGACTGTAAAAGGGAGGCATGTTTTGCTCTGAGATGTGGGTCAGCGGTCAGGGGCAGCTCTTCTAAGATGGGGATGACTGATGTGAATGGTCCAGGGGAACAGGAGTGGGCGAGGGGCCGAGGATTAGGATGACCCGTCCAGATGGGGGTGGGAACTATGCTCAGAGGCTTTGGGGGTCGGGGGAAGCCCAGGGCTCTGAAGAACCCGGAAGGGCCTGGTATACTCGCGCGGGGAGTGGGGTGATGGGGGAGGGGAGGGAGGAGCACTGTAAGGACCCAGACATGCAGCGTTAAAAGTTATGATCTGGGGCTTCCCTGGTGGCGCAGTGGTTGAGAGTCGGCCTGCCGATGCAGGGGACGCGGGTTCGTGCCCCGGTCCGGGAAGATCCCACATGCCGCGGGGCGGCTGGGCCCGTGAGCCGTGGCCGCTGAGCCTGCGCGTCCGGAGCCTGTGCTCCGCAACGGGAGAGGCCACAGTAGTGAGAGGCCCGCGTGCCGCAAAAAAAAAAAAAAAAAAAAAAAAAAGTTATGCTCTGTATCTTGTAGGCAGTAGGAATCCTCTGAAGGATTTTAAGTGGGTGTGTCTTGATCAGATTTGGGTTTCCGGAAGAGCCCTTTGAAGACTTGGAAACACACCCATGTCCACAGAGGGGCTGGTCAAATAACTGCACTGAGTCCGCTACACCTGTAGTACTCACTCTGCAGCTGTAAACAGGAGTGAAGGTGATGACAACCTGCTGTGAAGCATCTTTAGGATATGGTAAGTGAGAAAAGGAAGGCTCAGAGCTGAGAAGGGCATGCACTTTTATCTGAGAGAGGTGTATAAATATTTGCTTATGATAAAAAAGCTTAAACCCCAGACTAGTTTAAATGGGGTTCCTTATTGGAGAGGGAGGGGACAGGGTTATACATTAGGTTTCTAAACGTATCTTCTTTAGTAAAATTATCAGAAGGAGGGGGGAAGACTACCGAAAAATTAAAGCAAAATGAATCAAAAGAACCTAACTAGGGCTCCTTGCTTCCAAGATGACCAAGAAAAGAAGGAAAAATGGTCATGCCAAAAGGCGCCGAGCCAGCTGTGCCCAATGCATGCCCAAGAATAAGCCCATTAAGAAGTTCGTCATTTGGAACATAGTAGAGGCCGAAGCCATCAGGTACTTTTCCGAAGCAAGTGTTTTCGACACCTGTGTGCTTCCCAAGCTATATGTGAAAGTACGTTACTGTGTGAGCACAGCATGGTAGTCAAGAATGGTTCTCGGGAAGCTGGAAGGTTGGAACATTCCCACCCTGACTTAGATCTGCAGGTGCTGCCCCATAGCCTCCACCAAAGCCCAAGTAAGGAGCTAAGTCCTTAAAGACTGAAGAAATACTATTCTCTGAAAACACAATAACATGGAAATTATACTTTAAAAAAAAAAGGCTTCCCTGGTGGCGCAGTGGTTGCGCGTCCGCCTGCCGATGCAGGGGAGTCGGGTTCGCGCCCCGGTCTGGGAGGATCCCGCGTGCCGCGGAGCGGCTGGGCCCGTGAGCCATGGCCGCTGAGCCTGTGCGTCCAGAGCCTGTGCTCCGCAACGGGAGAGGCCACGGCAGAGGGAGGCCCGCATACCACAAAAAAAAAAAAAAAAAAAAAAAAGAGGACTTCCCTGGTGGTCCAGTGGTTAAGAATCCGCCTGCCAATGCAGGGGACACGGGTTCAATCTCTGGTCCGGGAAGATCCCACATGTCCTGGAGCAACTAAGCCCGTGCACCACAACTACTGAAACCTGTGCACCTAGACCCCATACTCTGCAGCAAGGGAAGCCACCACAATGAGAAGCACGCGAACCACAACGAACGAAGAGCAGCCCCCGCTCGCCGCAACTAGAGAAAGCCCTCGCACAGCAATGAAGACCCAGCACAGCCAAGAAAAAAAAAAAGAACCTAACTAGGAATTGAATTGGTGGCTTAAGTACACGGAGAATTACGATTTCCAGTGACTTCAAAACAAATTGGATTGTACACCTATCGTAGTGGGATAAATCCTAAAGACAAAGGAACTACAAAGAAATCTTAACCAATTTTTAGTACTTGTATTGTTAGTAGTAATATCCATATTATTTTGAAACTATATATATATATATATACACACACACATATATAAAATGATAAATAAGTCATTATGTTACTGTCATTTGGAAATTATTTTCAGGGTAAGAAAAGAGATATACACTTGTATTGTTAGTAGTAATATTCATATTATTTTGAAACTATATATATATATATATATACACACACACATATATAAAATGATAAATAAGTCATTATGTTACTGTCATTTGGAAATTATTTTCAGGGTAAGAAAAGAGATATACAACTATTAATTTGAAGTAAAGTAAATACCTTGTAATCCCAAATTTGAATTGGAGGTATCAGTGTTAATTTGTTTTAAAAAAATTTTATGAGAAAACATTTCTTATCCCTGTCCATTGGAAAGGCTAGAAACAGTGACCAACCAGTAGCAGTGAGCACACAGCACCTAGATTGTGGTTTCTACGTATCATTTCCCATTGGAATCAAAGCCCCTTGGATCAATGGCAAAGTCTGGGTTTGGCACAGAAAATAAACAGTACGATCCTGAAGTATCTCGTTTTACCTGAAAGCAAGAAAGCTATCAAGAATTACTAGAGTGTGTTAAAAGCTGTAGGAGGTAACTGAAGGGGCTTACGTTGGAAAAAGATGGGATAATTTGGAACATCAGAAAATATATACATATATTAAAAAGCTGTACTTATCTTTTACATGTTTAAACCCGTGGATCACAGCCTCACCGGTCACTATTTGGGAACGCTAGGGAACCAGCACATTACTCTGAAAACTGATACCGGAGGGAAAGCAGCAAGCCGTAAGAAATCCCATGGCTGGGGCTGCAGTGTGGAGAATGGCCTTGGGGGAACGGGTGGGGCTGGGGAGTGTGGCCCTGGGAGAGAGGTCCGGAGGCGCTACTGGGAGCTCAGGGAATGGCGGTGTGATGGTTGGTGGTGGTTTCTGTACGCTTAGTTGTTGAACCAACACCAGATGGCTCTTCTCCAAAGTGACATTCTGGAAAATAAACTTTACGGTTGCAGTTGGGGGTCTTCATCGCCCAGCATTTCAACCCTTACATGCTCACGGGTATTGTACCATGTGCTGGCAACATACGGTGGCTGCATCATGCACTTCTCATACATGTTGATCGGGCAGGAAGGAGGAGTTCCTTTCCTTTTCAGTAATTGTCACGATACTTTGGAGATGTCTGACTTGCAAACCTTGGCCCTTCTTGGGAGATGCCACTTGTACGCTTAGCACCGGCCGTCGTCTTCTTTAGACTCGTTAACGTTTGCAAAGCAGAGTTAACCGTGTGTGCAGCGTTGAACGTTACATGACTGAAGGTCATTTGTGGCGTGTACCTGGTGGTTCACCTTCGTCATCCATTCTTTTAGTGTTTCCCGTTTTGAATGACACTATAATTCATAGGTTGAATTGATGTAATTAACATTTGTAGGCATCCAAGTTGTCAGATTGTCAAACATTCGCCTGATTTCCTTGTGAGTCCTACAGTTATCTTAGAAACGGTTGCCGTAAAACAGATAGACTGCTGCCTATTTCTCCAGCAAAATTGGGTTTATTCGGGACCAACGGGGAATTGAAATCTGGGGTCTGCAGCCATGGGGAGCCCGTGCAAGTCCCTGCGTGGCCGGGAGAGGGGAGCTCTTTTAAATAGCTCTCGACCCTGGAGTCGAGAGTCTGCTGGAGGAATGGGGTCCATCCGGCGGCTTTTCACCGCTGGGCTGGGCTGGGTCAGTGTCTCCTTGGCTGAGGCCTTGCCAGGCGGGAAGAGGAGCCTGTCCGCTTTCTGTCGGGCGGCCCTACCGTCGGGGCGTGGGCGTGCGCCTGCTGGCCTCCCAACTCTATTTAATTAAGGTTTCTGTTTATGAAGTTTTGCAAAGCAGAGTTCTGTTGCAGTCTCTGGAGCGGCACGCGGAGGGAAGGGCGGGGCCCGGGAGCCAAGCCAGACAGACCGGCCTCCCAGAGGCGCTCAGCCGCTTGGTACCTGTTTGCTCATCAGCGGGAGGAGGACACGGGCCTCCAGAGACTGCCGAGCGCTCCGGCCCCCACTGGCGAGGGCCCAGAAGGCTGACCGCCCCTTCTGCTCACGGGCCTGGGCACCAGGGGTTTGGAAAGGCTGCGGTGGAAACGGCCCGTCTCTGCCCCACAGGGTTGGGGTCCTCAGCTGGGAGGACGCCGGGCCGGGGATGGCTTGGTGGCTGAGGGCCGGAGTCTTTTGGAGGGGTTTTCTCAAATCTGGAAGTTGATGCTGCCTGTTAGCTGGCACGTGAGCTGGGCTGCTGACCAAAGCACCTCTGAGTGGACTCTCGCTGTGGCCTGGGCTTCCTCCCGGTGAGCGCAGGGGGCGCTCTGTTTAATCAGACTTCTTTCTTCTCGGGGCTCCAGAAGTGAGTGTCCCGGTGAACATGGCGGCGGAAGCTTCCACAGCCCTGGAGTCACACAGCGTTGCTCCGGATGCGCTCTCCTGCCTCCCAGCAAGTCTCTGAGTGTAGGCCACGTTGAAGAGGAGGGGACAAAGACCCCCATCTCGGGAGGAGTGTCAGAGTTTGGGGATGTGCTCTAAACATGCCTCACTTAGGTCTGGACATATATAGACCCTGGGACGATATCTCCATCCTCGTGTTCCTTCCTGCCCTCACTAAGCCCCGCTGGGACGCTGGCAGTGCAAAATGAAGATGGACCCTCTCGGACCAGTTCTCTGTGCGTCTCTGCGTTAGCGCGGGCCGCGTAAACAGGGCTCTGAGGCGGAGCTCTGATCTTGCGGGAGCTTCTGCTCTGCCCACCCAGGTCGCCGAGAGCCCGCGTGCCCGTGGCTGAGCGGGAGCGCGTGGTCAACCACGTACAGTGTGTGGGGGGGGTGGCGCCAAAACCCCGGGGCCACCAGCGCTTTGCAGCAATTGGTTGAGTGCAGAGAGGCGTTTGTAAAAGCATCAAAATTCCAAAGCTTTCTGCATCTTTGGTACTTTTCCTTCCAGCCCTGACGAAGTCCAGTGTCTCATTTCTGCTGTTCCATTGGCCTGTTTCCCTGTTCTTGGGCCGTTACCCACTTCTTACTTGTTACTTGTGGCCTTGTAGGATATTTTGAAATTTTTTGAGTTTTTCAAAAACAGCAGGAATCTTGATTGGGATTGCATCTGCGTGTGCTGAGAAAAACCAGTAGACTCTCCATAAGCTGTCAGGAATGTTGGTGGGTACAAGGTTAGCCTTCACAGACTGGGGGCATTTCTTACCCAGCAGTCCACCAGAAAGTGTAGTGACAATGAGATACTTTTGACAGTAGCAAGAAAAACCATGAAGTGTTTCAGGATTAATTAACCAGGACTATAGAAGACCTCCACAGAGAGGACCATCAAACTTTTTAAATAAATAAATAAATTTGTTTATTTTTTATTTTTGGCTGTGTTGGGTCTTCATTGCTGCACATGGGCTTTCTCTAGTTGCGGTGAGCTGGGGCTACTCTCGGTTGCGGTGTGCAGGCTTCTCATTGCAGTGGCTTCTCTTGTTGCAGAGCACGGGCTCTAGGTGTGTGGGCTTCAGTAGTTGTGGCTCACGGGCTCAGTAGTTGTGGCTCACGGGCTTAGTTGCTCCGCAGCATGTGGGATCTTCCCCGAGCAGGGCTTGAACCCGTGTCCCCTGCCTTGGCTGGCGGATTCTTAACCACTGCGCCACCAGGGAAGTCCCCGGACCATCAAACTTAATAAAGGATGTAGGAGAGGACCCCACGCTCTTGGTCCTAGAGAGCTGTCTCTTCTCCCCACATTAATACCCAAATACTTTTTCAACATTGTTGTAAAGTTGTTTCTTGACAGCAGGGACTGTTTGGTTTGCTGCTCCATCCCCAGCATTTAGAACAGAGCTTGGCCCAGAGAAGACTTTCAGTAAACATTTGTGGATTGAATGAAAGGCACAGTTATGTGCACAGCGGATTGTGTGCCCTGCTTTTCCACTTGACAGCACCCATGAGCTTTTTTCCTTGGACTTAACCTTCATGCTTGTGATTGATGGTTGGAACCGTAATGGATTTCACCGTTCCCCTATGGATGACGTGTAGCTTCTGTTTCTCTTTTCTGTCAATGTGGATGAGAAACATTATTTGCCTCTGACTTTCTTGCCATGAGTTTTTTTTTTTTTAAACAAATGGCTTCATTCTTTTTTTAAAAATTTATTTATTTTATTTTTGGCTGCGTTGGGTCTTCGTTGCTGCGTGCGGGCTTTCTCTAGTTGCGGCGAGCGAGGGCTACTCTTTGTTGCGGTGTGCGGGCTTCTCATTGCGGTGGCTTCTCTTGTGGAGGAGCATGGGCTCTAGGTGTGCGGGCTTCAGTAGTTGTGGCTCGCGGGCTTCGGTAGTTGTGGCTCGTGGGCTTCGGTAGTTGTGGCTCGCGGGCTTCGGTAGTTGTGGCGCGCGGGCTTCGGTAGTTATGGCTCGCGGGCTTCGGTAGTTGTGGCTCACGGGCTCTAGAGTGCAGGCTCAGTAGTTGTGGCACACGGGCTTAGTTGTTCCGCTTGCCATGAGTTTTTAATGCCCTTTGAAATGAGGCTTTTGAGCTCTTCTCTTTTGAGAAGAGATTATTTGAGTTTTTTTTTTTTTTTTTTGCGCTATGCGGGCCTCTCACTGTTGTGGCCTCTCCCGTTGCGGGGCACAGTCTCCAGGCGCGCAGGCCCAGCGGCCATG
>NC_041221.1:12679524-12732023 GCF_002837175.3 Physeter macrocephalus | reverse complement strand
ATGAACCCGTGTCCCCTGCATTGGCAGGCGGACTCTCAACCACTGCACCACCAGGGAAGCCCCTGAGGTTATTTTTAAAGCAACATTTATTAAGGCTACAAAGCTACAGGCCTGTTTTTCTCTCTATGCTTTTATGTTAGAACTTGTAGATTTCATTTTTCTCTTTATAAGTTTAGCAAATTTTGATCTTTCACCCATAAGACAGCCTTTGATCAACTCAAGATGATCAGACTACATGTACCATTTTTAATGATCAGTCCCATATACAACTTAAATCTCTATGCATTTTGAACCCTAGTTTTAAGTTTAGTAGATACACTTTTCGTTTTAAGCACCTTAAATATCTGACCAAATAAATAAAACCTTCTCAGTAGATCTAGTAACTTAAAATTACACATGTAGTGAATCTCAAGTTCTCAAACTTTCCAAACCGTCTACCAGGAAGTGACGTTCATAGGATGAGGAACTTGGTTTTTTTCACTGCTGTACCCTCAGGACCTAGAATAGTCCCTGGCAGTCAGTAAACTTGCATAAATGAAGAAATGTTTACAATCTTAGTAAATTTCTTGTGCCTTTTCACTAAAAGAGAAATGTGTAAAATCAGTAACTCAGTTATACTTTTAAATTGGAATCAAGGCTAAAACCTAAGATTAATTTGCCAAATTTTCTTGCGTACTGCAAACAACTTAAATGTCAAATTCGTAGATTATTCTGAAGCTAAACACAAAAATATTAAAATCTAAATCTCCCACAGGGCTTAGAGACACCACTAAGGCAGTAAGGAAGTCACCTCAGGCGAGTCGGGCTTCTCATCTGGGGGCCACGTGGGCTGGGGTGAGGGAGCTGGGGTCCTGCTGACCGGGGCCCCCCACCGTCTGGCCCGCATGCTGCACCTCCTCTTCCCGTCTCTGCGGACTGAGCCAACCTGGGCCTTCCGGACTCGCCGTCTGCTCTGAGCAGGAAGGCCTTCTCCACCTGGTGGGACTCAGCCAGGCTGTCTGCCTCTGGTTCTTCCCTGATTTGTCAGTTGTCCTGGACTAGAGTGCTTAGAAATATTAAAATGCCTGCCTGTTAGCTTTGGCTCACATTTCATTTTTTTGTCTGCCTTTCAGGTAGCAACACTAACGCTGTCTTCTTAGCTGAGTCTGAGAAGAGTGTAACTTTTTTTTATGGGCAACTGTACATATGGTCAAATCACCTTCCAAACCAGTTACACGGTGTGTGAGAGCTAGGATTCCTTCAGGGTGCTGGGTTTCACTTCATCTTTGCTAGCAAAGTGGCACACTGTTGTTTTAAAGTTAATAATTGCTAGCTGAGAAAGGATGTATAGTTTTACATTTTGTATTTAATTACTTTTAGTTTTAACGTTTCTGTACATGAAAATTGGAAAGTTGTGTTTTCTTCATTTGTGTTAGTCTGGCTGGAACTCTTGAAAGGGTACCAAAGTGACAATTTCCATAAATGTGTTCTTTTTTAACTGGATGAAACTTGTAGAAATAAAATGGACAAAAACCATGTCTTACCCTTAAATACCATGGTATTGCAAGTCTGTTGGGTTGGCAGTTCTTTGACTTGGATTTTAGAGCCTTGCGTGACGTTAAGAAGTGAAGACAGTTGGAGGAAAGGGAGCCCGTGTGCCCTGTTGGTGGGGATGTAAAGTGGTGCAGCCACTGTGGAGAGCAGTATGGAGGGTCCTCCAAAAACTAAATATTGAGCTACCATATGATCCTGCAATCCCACTCCTGGGCGTATATCCACAGAAAATGAAAACACTGATTCAGATGTTCACAGCAGCACTGTTTCCAAGTAGCGAAGATATGGAAGCAACCGAGGTGTCCATCAGCACATGAATGGATAAAGATGTGGTATATATTTACACAATAGAGTACGACTCAGCCATAAAAAAAGAGTGAAATTCTGCCATTTGCAACAACATGGAGGGACTTGGGGGGTGTTATGTAAGTGAAATAAGTCAGAGAAAGGCAAATACTGTATGTTTCCCTTATATGTGGAATCTAAGAAATAAAATAAACTAGTGACTATAACAAAACAGAAACAGACTCAGAGATACAGAGAACAAACTAGTGGTTACCAGTGGGGAGAGGGAAAGGGCAGGTAGGGGTAGGGGATTATGAGACATAAACTACTAGGTATAAAATAAACAAGATACAAGGATATATTTTACAGGACAGGGAATATAGCCAATATTTTAAAATAATTATAAATGGAGTATAACCTTTAAAAAAAGAAGTGAGGACACTGTTGTTGAGTTTGAATATAATAGAAGCTTACTTTTCTATGTAATGGGGGAGAGAATTAGGGATTAATTGATTATTTGGAAATCTCAAGTTAACTTTGGTTTTCATATAATGCCTAAAAGAAGAGTTTTTGCTAAACAAAGATGAGCCTGCTGACCTTTCATCCTTGGGTTGGATGCTTTATTTCCCAGTTAATGGTAGGTTTCCCTTAGTCACTCAGATTCTGTCTTGGGCCTGCCTTGGCCAGGGATGGGAGGGCCTGTAGCTGAGTAGCTGAGGTTGCCACAGGCCTGGACCAGGGCACACGCTTCCTCCCAAGCCCAAGCAGCTCTGCGGGATGACCCTGTGAATTCTGCTGGGGGCTGTTTGCCTGCCGGCTTGCAGGTGCCAGGCAGTGTTTCTGCCCCAACATGGAGGCTCATTTTGCTGCAGCCTGGAATTGAGCACCTGAGGACTTGGCAGATGGATGGCTGCCGGCGGGCCTGGACCACCCTTTCAAGCGGACAGCGCCATCTGCTGGCAGCTTCTTCTGGGTGCCTTCCGTGTCCTGCGGGAGTGGGACCTTGGCACTCTGTCCCCATCTTTTTCCTCAACAAAATGTTAGTCATATGGAGTTGCCTTTTTTTTTTTTTTTCCACTTCCTTGCGTGGTGTTCCATTGTAGAGAGAGCACATATTTTCAAAGCTTTTGGCGCAAATTTCAAAATTTTTCCTTTAGAACAGTTGTACCAAGTTATGTCAGATATTGAAGTTTTAACCAGGTTGGTAGAGAGAAGGACTACACGTCTATATGTTTTTAAAATGAAACGTTGACTTGTCCCCAGTATTTATTATGGGCATTTTGAAAGCCCCCAGAGTCGGAACAGTGATCCGCCACTGCCTAGATCCGGCAGCTGTGGGCTCGGCCGCGGTGTCATCTCGTGGGGCGGGCCGGCGGAGGCTGGAAAGTAACCGTGGAGAATTGGCCCCCAGCTGAGACCCACTTGGCTGTGGCTCTGCCTTCTTGGTCTAGGCCCTTCCAGGGCCTCTGCTGTGCATTTTGTTCAGGTCAGCTGTTGGGAAGCCACTGTCAGGTGGATGCCCGTCGGTGAGCAGCTCGGGCCCCTCCCGGCGCCGGGCTCAGGACCGGCTGGCTCCGGGTGTCCTCGGCCTGTCTCAGCACCACTCCAGTCTGCTTCGGATTCACACAGGTTCACGTGGCCATCCCCTCGGCGCCTCTCAGAGCCTCCCCTCCCCCTCTCGGCGGGACACGCCTCTCAGGACCCCTAACGTGATTACCCCTGTAAAGACCCTGTTTCTAAGTAAGGCCCCACTTGCAGGGCCTGGGGGTTAGGACCTGGACCATCTTGGAGGACACGTTTACGCCTCTGCACGTGCTGGCCACGCCCCGACGATTACCGGGCTTGTACTGGTGGCCCAGACTCGCCTGTTCAGAATTCCCTCGTGGGTATATTGAGAAGCATCTCAAGCCTCCAACGTCCCATCTCTCGCTTTCTCCTCCCAGGCCGCAGAACCCGCTCCCCACCATCGACTCCACCTCGGGACATGCGGCTCTGCTCTGCCGGTGGCTCAGGTGGGAACTGTCGACCCTCCCCGGACCCGCCCCCCTACCCATCCCGGGCCATCTGCACGCCCTGTGCTCCTGTCGGCCCCTGTCCACACGGCCTCCGCCCTCCTCGGCCCTGCAGCCCCTCACCTGCCCTGCACACCGTCAGAGGGACCAGCCCGCGCCGGAGCCTCGGTGCCCTTCTGGTCAGACCTTCCTGGGGCTTCCCTCCCCCCCACCCCAAGAAGGCGCACAGTCTTCACGTGGCCCACGAGTGGGTGTGACCTGCTCCCCGGTCCCCCACTGCCCCCCAACTCTGCTGTCCCTCTGCACATGGCTCCGCTGTCCTCCTGCCTGCAGGGGGCACGGGCGGCATCCCCACCTGGTTTCTCTCGTCTCATTTACCTGTGTGCGTGGTGACAGGTGAATGACAGCGTTCCCACCTTTGCATCGCTTGCAGATGTGAGCCGATGCCCGGTGCAGCTTCCCTGAGCTCAGCTGTGTCCTTCCTGCCTGAGGTCGGCCTCCCCGGGCTCAGTGTCAGTGCACCTGCCCCGTCACGCAGCCGTGTGACCCTCCAGCTGCGCACTCACCCTCTGTCGTGTCACCCCGCCCGAGCGCCCCTACCCGCTCCGTGTGCTGCTTGGCCTTCCTCTTATCTGTGGCCCCGGGAAAGCCCCAGGGCCCAGGACAGTGTTCCGCACGTGTAGACATTACTAGGTGTTTGCTGGGCGAGTGAAGGAATAAACCCGAATGCCTGGAGACGTGATAACGCGTCCGGGCCTGGGGCGAGTACAAACACGCAATCGCCAGGCAGGTGTGGGGGTGCTGAGCCGGATCTGGCTTATGCCGTAGTGCGGAGGATGGTTTTTACTCTCCGTGTGAAGGTATGTATTTAAAAAGGTATACGGGTGCTGTGGAATAAGGGACAAGGAATGCTCTGAGTTATTAACCGATGCTTCTCTGCTTTTGTCTTCCCAGACACGGTTTGCTTCTGACTCAAGATGGTTGACGTTTTATAAAGAACTCACCACTCACCGTGATGGCTACACAGATGCTGAGCATAGACAGCTATCAAGACGGGCAACAGGTGAGCGCGCGCGCTCTTCCACGTCCTAAGTAGCAGCCAGCCTAGCGCTGAAACACGAACAGTGCCCTGTGTGTTCACAGGCGAGCTTCCGTGAGGGTGCAGGTTCAACGCTGAACGTTTGGTGCATTTATTATATCTCGGTGCTCAGAAAGATTAGCTGTAGAACTGTTCAAATAATTTTCTAAATGACACCGAGATTGCCAGTAATTTTGACTCCCCTAAGTCATAGTTTCTTGGGAGTTTACCTTTCTAATGTCAGTGTTAGTAACTGTCGTTGCTCTTAAAGGTTGTGGTGATAATCATAGACTCCCGTGATGCCCAGTTGCTGGCCTGGGCGGGAGCTGTGCGGTTTCGTTCCCCCGCGTGTGGGTGGCAGAGGGGACCGTCCGATGGCACGTGGGGTGCAGCTGCGGTGCTGTCTGTATGTCTCCTGCCCCTGCAGGAGACGGTCATGACGCCTGGCGCCCTGCTCAAGGGTTTAGGGAACCACCCCCCAAGCCTGGGGTGCCTCGCCCGCCTGTCACTCTCCACTTGGTGAGACTCAGGGGGTGTGTAGGGCCCGAGCTGCGACCCTGTCCCCTTCCCAAGTCGGGTCTTTCCTTAATGGACAGTTTTGTTCCATTCCTGGGATGTTTCCTGTTGCAGTGATTTTGGTTTTGTTGATTTAAAAAAATGTTTTAAGTGTTTTTGCTTCTTAGAGGTAGGGAATTGTATTTCAGGCTGCTTTCTTCACCAGGAAGTCCTCTGATATTTCCAAGAGATTTTGTTTCTCAAATGCACATCTAACGATGTCCCTGCTGTCCCTGGGCCCTGCGGTGGCTCCTTGTGGACTCCCTGCCCGGAGGGCCCTACGAGCTCACAGGCTCTCACCGCTGCCTGCCCGGGGCCCTGGCTCTGGTCGCCCCTTGGCTCTGCTCCGCTCTGTCCTGCAGGTCTTTGCTTCGCCCTGCTTTCTGCGAGGACCCCCCACCAGCCCTGGTTACCCCCACGGCCCGCTCCCCACCTGCCACCCGCTTCCTGGTCCCTTCCTCTGATCTTTGTTCTCCATCCGTGGCAGTGATCACCTTCCCACACACCCTGTTACGTGTCCGTCTCCCTCCAGCTGGTCCCTGCCCTGATGCAGGGAGTCCAGGGCAGGGCTGGGCGCAGCGGGGGGGATAGCCCTCGCTTGTAACAGCTCAGCACTTCCCGTGACGTGGAGAACCGCTTGTGAGCATTCCTTTCAGTAAGCATTTGATCTTCTACAGTACAGACAGACCGCATTTTCTTAGCCGGTCCTCTGAGGTTGAACATTTAGATTCCTCTTTTTTCACGATCATTTTTTTAAAATCCTGAAATAAATCCTTTAAGGCTTTTTTTTTTTATAATACCGTCAGACTTCTCTCCAGAAGGACTGTGTTTGATTGGGCTTTAGTCAGTCGCCTTTGGTTTGTTTTTTTTTTTGTCTGCATTGGGTCTGGGGCGAGCAGGGTCTAGTCTTTGTTGCAGTGCACGGGCTTCTCATCGCGGTAGCTTCTCTTGTTGCGGAGCACGGGCTCTAGGTGCACAGGCTTCAGTAGTTGCAGCACGCAGGCTCAGTAGTTGCGGCACGTGGGCTCAGTAGTTGTGGCGCACGGGCTTAGTTGCTCCGTGGCATGTGGGATCTTCCTGGACCAGGACTCGAACCCATGTCCCCTGCATTGGCAGGCGATTCCTCACCACTGTGCCACCAGGGAAGTCCCACTCAGTAGTTGTGGCGCACAGGTTTATTTTTTTAAGAGAGAAGCAATTCCCAAGTATACTGTTCCATCTAAAGGCAGCAGAATGGAAGTAACCTGCTCATTCTGTCCTGTTGGAGAGTTGAGAACGGGGCCCGAGCTTGGACCTGCAGGGCTGCTGTCTCGGCTGCAGCCCCGAGCACCAGGCTGGGTTCTTGGCAGGAGGCAGGCTCTCCCATCTCCGTGGATGAGCTCCACGCCCCCCACACCCCGCCACAGGTTCCCCAACAGGCTGCTTCCTTGAGGGGCAGGGGGTGGCAGTTGTGGGCGGGGCAGGTAGATCCCAGATACCCCAGTCCTGAAGAAGCCGAGGAGGGCGGTGATCTGCTCAGGGATAACGAGAAGTTTACTGTAGCGATTTTGTTTTTTTTGTAAACTGAATTCTTTATGTTGAAGGATTTAAATACTTCTCCCCTAAGTTACAAACAACACAGCCAGTTTAAAGCAATTTCAGTGGTAATATCTTTAAGGCTTCCTCTTACGTTTAACACTCTTTCTTTAAACACAGCTGGTCTTTGCTTTCTGGATGCAGTGACTTTCCTTAACATTTAAAAAAAAATTTTATTTATTATTTTCGGTTGCGTTGGGTCTTCGTTGTGGTGTGTGGGCATCTCATTGCAGCGGCTTCTCTTGTTGCAGAGCACGGGCTCTAGGCGCGCAGGCTTCAGTAGTTGCAGCACGCGGGCCCTAGAGTGCGCAGGCTTCAGTAGTTGTGGCTCGCGGGCTCTAGGGTGCGCGGGCTTCAGTAGTTGTGGCACGTGGGCTCAGTAGTTGTGGCTCGTGGGCTCTAGAGCGCAGGCTCAGTAGTTGTGGTGCACGGGCTTAGTTGCTCCGCGGCATGTGAGATCTTCCTGGACCAGGGCTCGAACCCGTGTCCCCTGCATTGGCAGGCAGATTCTTAACCACTGCACCACCAGGGAAGTCCCCATAACATTTTTATAGTTTGTGTATTCCTGAGTTTAAGGATAGGTAAGGGAGAATTTCAGCCCTGTCACAAATATGGAGCATCTTGGGTTTGAGTTGTTTTTGTGACAAGATAAGAAAGCTTGGATTATTTGTTTATTCTTCTCTTCCTGCAGCGTTACTCAGGGTGAGGACAGATTAAAAGGAGAGGCAGACGAGAAAGACTGCATGTGTACCAGTTCCCTTCAGGGATGTAGAGTTATTACGGTTTTGAAAATCATAAGCATTTCACAGATATCAGTCCTCTCAATTTTTAAATGTTTTGGAAATTTGACCTTTGTTTTAGCCATTTAGAAGCACATTAAATTCAAGGGAGTTTGTTGGTAGTATTCTTTACGTATTATTGCCTGTCATATAACTGTCTGGCAGTTTACCATTCCACTGCATTTCTGTTTGAGAATAGAATACAGTAAGTCCCCTGCATACGAACGTGTTCCTTTCCAACAGCAAGTTTGTGTCCAATTTGTTCATAAGTCCAACAAAGTTAGCCTAGGAATCCAACTAACACAATTGGCTATATAGTACTCTACTGTAATAGGTTTATAATCCGTTCGCATCTTTGAAAGTTCACAACTTGAAGGTTCATACATAGGGGACTTACTGTACTGGGTAGCAGCTTATTTTCTTTTTAGTAACAAAAGTTCTCTTCCTCTTTCACAGATGCAAGTAGTAACAGAGTTAAAAACGGAGCAAGACCCCACCTGCTCTGAACCAGATGTGGAAGGAGTGAGCCCTCCCCCTGTGGGGTCCCAGACCCCGATGGACGCAGACAAGCAGGCCATTTATAGGTAGCAATGAGATGGGAAGCATGTGGGTGTTCAGAGGAGTAAAGAGAATGGAAAATCTGGTTAAATGGAACGTGAGCTATTAGCCAGGCAGAATAGTGAGGCATGATATGATAACTACTGGGGTGAAAGTTTTCTCAGATTACAATGTTACTCCTAATATCTTTTTTAAAAAGTTTTGGAATGTAAATCTACATTTTAGTCAACCTTACAAAATGCAATCTTCAGACCCAGATAGCTGTACTGGAGAATTCTACCAAAAAGAAGGAAAAGCAATAAGTTGACACAGTCTCTTCCAGAAAATAGAAGAAGAGGGAATGTTTCTGAACTCATTTTATGAATTGAACATCACTCTGATACTAAAGCCAGACAAAGACAATATAAAAAAACTAAAGACTAGTATGCCTCATGAACTTTGGCATAAAAACCATTCATAAAATATTAACAAATAAAATCCAGTAATGTGTAGAGAGACGAATATTTAGTGACCAAATGGAGCTTATCCCAGGAATATGAGACTGGTTCACCATTCAGAGATCAACCAGTGAGACCCACAATGTGATCATATCCAGTGATGCAGAAAAGCATTTGACAGAAGTCAACAGCCAGTTATGATTAAAAACTGTCAGTGAAGCAGTAATAGAGGGGAACTTTCTTAGCCTGATGTAGGGAAACTACAAAAGAACCCTGCAGCTCGCATCATACTTCACGGCGGAAGACAGAATGTTTTCCCCCAAGTTTGGGGATAAGGCAGAGGTGTCCACCCTGACTCCTCCTGTTCAGCTCTGTAATGGACGTTTAGCCAGTTCACTGAGGCAAGACAAAGAAAGAAAAGGCATATCAGGTTAGGAAGGAAGAAATAAAGCTGGCTTTATGCACAACTGACATGATTGTCCACATATAGAAAATCCCAAAGAGTGTACCAAAGAACTTCCAGAACTAAATAAGTGAGTTTAATTAGGTCACAGGTTGCAAGGGCAACACACAGAAACCAATCCTATTTCTCTACCAGTAATGTACAATTAGAAACTGAAATTAAAAAGAAAATACCACTTTCAAGAGCTCCAAAAAAATGTAGGTATAAACTCTAATAAAGCACATACAAAACCTTTATGTTGAAAACTATAAAATGCCAATGGAAGCAGTCAAAGGAAACCTAAATAAAGGGCATACGATGTTCATGGATTGGAAGACTCAACATAGTGAAGATGTCATTTCTCCTAAAATTGCTCTATAGCAATTACAATTAAAGTTGTAGCAGGATATTTCTGTACATATAGACAAGTTATTTCTAAATTTTATATGGAAGTCAAAAGAACTAGACCAGCTAAAACAATTTTGAAAAGAAGAATAAAGTTGGAAGAATCAGTCTACCTGATTTTCTCAGTGGAGAAAAGGTGGAGTTTCCAACAAATTGTCCAAGTTGGAACAGTTGGACATCAACATGCAGAGAGAAGATCCTTGACCTAATCTCACATCCTTTACAAAAATCTACTCAAAATGGAGTATGGATCTAAAAGTAAAATTTAAAACTGTCCAACTGGTGTTAACCATACAGTGAAATATTATGCAGCCATAAGAAAGAATGAAGTACTGTTACATGTTACAACACTGATGAGCCTAGGAAACATCACGCTAAGTGAGAGAAGCCAGACACCAAAGGTCACGTAGTATATGACTCCATTTATATGAAATGTCTAGAATTGGCAAATCTGTAGAGACAGAAAGTAGATTAGTGGTGGCCTGGGGCTGGGGTTTGGTGGAAAATGGAGAGTGACTGCTAATAGTTACAGGGTTTCTTTGGGGGATGAAAATATTATAAAATCGACTGTGGTGATGGTTGCACAGCTCTGTGACTATACTAAAATCCGTTGCATTATAAACTGTAAATAGATGAATTGTGTGGCGTGTGAATTATATCTCAGCAAAGCTGTTATATAAAACATTGCATATGTACATACTAAAACATTTTCATGAAAGTGTAGAACACATATTTTAAAATTTTTCCCCCCAGGCATCCACTGTTTCCATTATTAGCTTTGTTGTTTGAAAAATGTGAACAATCTACACAGGGCTCGGAAGGCACAACTTCTGCCAGTTTTGATGTGGACATTGAGAACTTTGTAAGGAAGCAAGAGAAGGAAGGAAAGCCCTTCTTTTGTGAAGATCCAGAAACGGACAATTTAGTAAGTAAAATACATGTTCTTAATTTTTATTTCTTCTAAATTTAATCTGTTCGATAAATTTTAAATTTCTAATTAGAACTTCAGATTGTTTGTGGCTCTGCCAAAGGGGAGGACTGTACAAGTCATGAGATCATGTTCCGTGTGTGACTTGAATGTCGCCAGGTCTCCAGCCTTCTCTGTTCACACCTTCCTGCAATAATCCAACAGGATGCCTTGAGCCTGCATCCTGAGTGGGCTGGGGGTTCAGCCCCTCCCGTATGTTCAGGAAGGTCCCCTGGGGTCGGCGTGCCCTGTGTCTTGCTTCCTGGGAACGTGTCTGGGCCCAGCTTCAGGTGTTGGCTCTTCCCTGATCGTGGACCACAACTTTGTTCTCCAAGACAGCTCTGTCTGGAGGCTGGCACTGGTGGTGGGTGACAGACTGTGTGACGACTCGGAGTGGCCTGTGAGCACAGAGCAGGGACGTGAGTGTGGAGCAGGGACGGGCCTATCAAGGGTCCGACACCCCTCACGGCCTCCCTTAGGCTTTCTGTCTGAAGCCAGCCTTGCTCACGCGGGTGCCCCCCTCCCAGGTCCAGTGCTCCAAAACCCTGGGTTCTCTATGCTTCCCAAAAGCAATGGAGAGTCCCTTGGGCTGACATCACTGCTGTGCCCAAGGGGAGCGGCATCCTTCAGCACCGGCAGCCCTGGCAGCCTGTGTCTGGGGCTGGATTCCCACTAGAGCTGGCCAGCTCTCAGACCAGAACCTTAGGCCCCTCATCAGCAGGAAAGGGTCTTTGGAAAACTTTTCCCTGAATAAATTGCCTTGGTCTTAGGTGTTATTGTTTTTAATTTTTCATTAATATTCAACCCTTACAGCCAAATAGATTTTATAGGTGAGTTGTCTGACTTTGAGTCTGTCTCCTCATCTTCGAAATGGGACCAACAGTGCCTGCCTTTTGGGGATGAGGACCAGATGCTCTCTCTGCCTCTGTATCTCTGTTATGCGGCCATCAGCGAGGCGGGAACGGGGGCAGCCAGCATGGGCCAGGCCGGCAGGGACCAGGGCTCTCCTGCCTGGTGCCCTAGCACAGGGCCTAGCAGAGCTTGATACTTGGTCATTCTCACTACTGACTGGCTGACTGGTTCGTTCCACAGAGATGTGTGAACTGTCACCAGCAAGGTCATGGGGAAGGAGCTGAGTTTTAGGTTGTTCGTTCACAGGAAGTGGTGTTTATGGTAATGGTTCATCACCAGTGTCAGTTATCTACTGCTGGGAGACGAATTACCCCCAAATTTAGTGACTTTGTATAAAACTGAAGAACTTGTAGAAAAATTGTAAGAGAAAATCTTTAGGATCTGGGGCTAATCTAGGGGTAGGCAGAGTTCTTAGACTTGATGCCCAAAGCAGAATCCATTAAAGGCAGAGTTGGTAAGTTGAACTTCTTCAAAATTAAGAGCCGCCCGGGAGGTGCGTACGGATTCAGCCCCAGTTACAGACGAAGGAGCAGGAGTGGGGCGAGGGCGAGTCGCTAGGCGAGGCCAGAGTCGAGGCCCGGCTGGCTCCCGGGGCTGTGACCGCCTCTGTCCCTGCACGCCAGATGGAGCCGAAACAACAAGCCACAGGCCAGTGGGGCTGGAGTGCTTGGTGGTTCTGCGTAATATCTGGTGTCCTTCTCCTGTTACTGGCGGTACAGGTGGCCTTGGCTGGCTCATAACCAGGCTGAGCCATAACCAGGCTGAGCCATAACCAGGCTCATAACCGAGGAGAGTCGTGCGGTGATAATGATAACTTACTGTCATGCTCCCTTTTCCTGGCCTGAAAGTCTTCATTTTCTTGCTTCTAGATGGTAAAAGCAATCCAGGTTCTGCGTATTCATCTTCTTGAGCTGGAAAAGGTTAATGAACTCTGCAAAGATTTCTGCAGTCGCTATATTGCTTGTCTAAAAACGAAAATGAACAGTGAAACTCTCCTGAGTGGGGAACCTGGCAGCCCGTACTCCCCTGTCCAGTCCCAGGTATTTACGGCGGGCCCTGGGCGCCTGCTTGGTCACTGCAGCCTCGGCAAGGGTGAAACGTGCTGATGCCTGAGGCTACCAGCCCTTTCAGGATTGTGGGGCTGCCCTCGGCTGTTCTGCTCTGAGGATCCTCCGGGTCTCTGAACGTGGCCTGTGCTGGGAATGTGTTCCCTCGGGCCAGAGAGAGAGCCCACCTGGGCTTCGTGCCGTGAAAAAGGGAGGCTTCACTCTGTGTCCTGGACCCTGGAGCCCATGTTTCTGGAGGCCAGAGTACCAGTCATTTCTTTCTAATTCTTTTTCATGAATTTTTAAGATTGTGGTAAAATACACATAACAAAAAACTTACCATTTTGACCATTTTAAAGTGCACAGCTCAGTGGCATTAAGCACATTCACATTGTTGTGCAACCATCACCACCATCCTTTCCAGAACTTTCTCACCTTCCCAAACTGAGACCCTGTCCCCACGAAACACTGACTCTTCATTCTCCCTCCCCCCCTCCCCAGCCCCTGGCCTCCACTATCCTGCTTTCTGTCTCTGTGACCTTGACTAATCTAGATACCTTATGTAAGGGCAGTCATACCATATTTGTCCTTTTGTGTTTGGCTTATTTTACTTAGCATAATGTCCTCAAGTTCATCCATGTTGAAACATTGTAATATTTAGCCATTCTGAAGGTGTGTAGTGACATTTCATTGTGGTTGTAATTCGCATTTCCCTGATGGCCAGTGATGTTGGCCATCTTTTCATGTGCTTATTTCCCATCTGTATATCCTGTTTGGTAGAATGTCTGCTCGTGTCTTTTGTCCATTTTCTAATTGGATTTTTAAAAAATTGTTGACCTTTGAGAGTATTCTAGTTGCAAGTCCTCCATTGGATATATGGTTTGCCAATATTTTCTCCAAGTCTCTAGCATATCTTTCCATCCGCTTAACAGGGTCTTTTGCAGAGCAAACCTTTTTCATTTTGATAAAATCCCATTTATCAGATTTCCTTTTATGAGTCATACTTTCAGTGTCAAGTCTAAGAACTCTTTGCCTAGCCCTAGGTCCCAAAGATTTTTCTCTTATTTTTTTCCTAAAAATTTTATATTTCACATTTAAATCCATGGCCCATTTTCAGGTTAGTTTTGTTTTTGCGTATGTTCGTCCATTTGCTCCAGCACCGTTTGTTGAAAGGGCTGTCCTTCCTCCGTGGAGTTGCCTTTGCACTATTGTCAAAAACTAGTTGGGCATATTTGTAGGCCCTGTTGCTATGTTCTCTGTTCTGTCCCATTGATCTGTGCATCTAGACCGTATAGTCTTGATTGCTGTGGCTATATAAGTCTCAAAATTGGGTAGGCTGATTCCTCCTACTTTATTATTTTTCAAGATTATTTTAGTTATTCTAGTTTCTTAGTCTTTCCACATGAATTTTAGAATAATCTTGTCTATATCTGCAAAAAATGTTACTGAGGTTTTGACAGGAATTGCGTTAAACCTGTGTGTCATCTTGGGGAGAGTTGACACCTTTACTGTGTTGACTCTCCCAGCCCACAGTCGCGGCGCTCTCTCCACTAATTTACTCTTCTGTGATTTCTTTCATCAGCGTTTTCTCGCTTTTGACATAAAATTCCTGCACATGTGGTTTTAGAATTATACCTAAGTATTTCACTCTTTTGCACAATCGTAAATTGTATTATATTTTTAACTTTAGAGTCCATGCCAATATGTAGAAATCCAGTTGATTTTTGTATCTTTATCTTGTATCCTGAGACCTGGCTGAACTTCCTTATTAGTCCTAGGAGATCCTTTTTGTAGATTCTTTAGGATTTTCTACCTGTTTAGTCTTGTCATCTGCAAATAGGGACAGTTCTATTTTTTTCCCCTTCTGATCTATATACTTTCTGTTTCCTTTTCTTGCCTTATTGCTCTGGCTAGAACATCCAGTACTATCTTGAATGGGATTGAGGGGACATCTTGCCTTCTTCCCAGTCTCAGGGGGAATAGTGGTAGGTTTTTTTTTTCCTAGATGCTCTTTATCAGATTGAGGAAGTTCCCTTCTATTCCTATTTTGCTGAGAATTTTTATTATGCTGAATTTTGACAAATGCTTTCCTGCATAGATTGATATGTGATTTTTCTTTTTTCATCTATTAATATGGTAGGTTTACATTACTTGATTTTTTTTTGAATATTGAGCAAGCTTTGCATTCCTGAAATAAACTCCACTTGGCCCTGGCACATAATTCTTTTTGTATAGATTCCTGAATTCTGTTTACTAATATTTTGTTAAGCATTTTTGTGTCTATATTGAGGGATCTTCGTCTGTAGTTATCTTTTTTGATACAGTCTTTGGCTAGGTTTGGTATCAGGATAGTATAAGCTTCATAAAATAAATTGGAGAATGTTCCCTCCTCTTCTGTTTTCTGGAAGAAATATGTAGAATTGGTTGTGTTAATTCTTCTTTAAATGCTTGATAGAATTCTCCAGTGACACTACCCAGACCTGGAGATTTCTTTCTTGGAAGTTTTAAAATTACTAATTCAGTTTCTTTATTAGTTATAGGGCTATTCAGATTATCTGTTTCATGTTGGATTTTGTCTAAGATGTCAAATTTATGTGTGTTGAGTTGTTTACAGTAGTATTCCTTTTTCATCTTTTGATATCTTCAGGGTCTGTAGTGATCTCCCCTGTTTCATTCCTGATATCGGTAATTTGTTTTTTTCTCTCTTTTTTTTTTTTTCTGTCCATCTTACTAGATGTTTGTCACTGTATTGATCTTTGCAAAGAACCAGCTCTTATTTCATTGATTTTTGTTTTTCTATTTTCAATTTCATTGATTTCTGCTTTAATCTTTATTATTTCCTTCCTTCTGCTTGCTCTGGTTTCATTTTGCTCCTCTTTTTCTAGGTTCTTGATGTGGGAGCTTAGAATACTGATTTGGATTGCTTAATTTTTATTCTGACCAAGTTTATATAGCAAACTTTATGTAGACCTACCAAAGCTTATACGTTCAAATGGATGTGATAGCCCACAGAATAATTGTCTTTGACGGATATCTACTTAGGCTATTTAACCGCTCAAATATCTGGGTGCCTGCTGTGTGCCAGACCCTGTGCTGGATGCCAGGTGCAGAGATCCGTCCCTCGCCAACTCCCAGTCCAGCCATCACAGGAAATGGATAAATTGGCCCAGTTGGATCTGACTTCAGATGGGTAGATTCTCCAACATGGTGTTTACGGACATTTGCATGGAGCCTGCAGTAGGCCAGGCCCAGACCCAGCAGCCCACAGATGTGGACACTGGGGGTTCCGGTGTGCTCTGAGCTGTGGGAAGGGCAGGTACAGGCTGTGCCCCCGGGGGTGACGCCCCAGCCTGTGGCATCATCTTTTGAATAGCTCATCCTGTCCAGGAGGCTTTGGTTCTTGGAAAACTCTGAGCCAAGTTGAATGGAGAAGGTGTGTGACTCGATCAGGTAATTTTAGTCTTCCTAGTTATACCTCCAGGGCTGTAGGGTGTGTTTAGTGTGCTGATGAGGTGAAAGATAATCTTTTGGAAGCTAAACTGAAACTAATATCTCAGTATTGATCATATCATATTTAACATTCAGTCAGTTTGGCATCTCTTGCTTCCAGATATGTCTGTAACGCAAGCCTTACGAAGGCTTGTCCTCTGATGATGCCCTTTGCCTCAAGCATCTTTCCTTTACCGATGATGCCATTATGCCACGTGTTTTGGAGTTTTAAACATGGGTTTTCTGTCTTCTGATAACATAACCCGTTCGCTGTGTGTTTATGACTTACAGCAGATTCAAAGCGCCATCACAGGCACTCTCAGCCCCCAAGGGATCGTGGTGCCAGCATCCGCTCTGCAACAGGGGAATGTCACCATGGCAACAGTGGCAGGTATGACGACAGAAAAAGGGACACTTTCCTTGAGCTTTTGCAGAAAGAAGTCCTTTATATTAAAATGGAGAAGTGCATAAACATGGTTTCTAATTAATTCCAGTTCCCGATACAGGAGTGTCAATGTCTTTGAATGCCTGGTTCTTGTTCATTCTCAGTAACAAATATTTTATACAAATTGTGTTTCCCTCTCAAAAAATATTGGCAGGAAAGGTTTTATATGGGAGTTGAAAATATATAGCAAAAACCAACAGAAATTTTCAAATAACATAGTTTTTAATTGTGCTCTTAGTAGCACCTGGAAAGAAAATCTTAAGTAGCGTCATTAATTGATGATAAGCAAATGCAAATGCAACCTTAGTGTTAGTATTACTTGTTTTGGATGCACCAGGGAACTCTAGAATCTGTCCTCTTCCTGTGATGGTTTTTCTTATACGTTGCACATACAGAACCATCATGAAAATGGAATGGGCACAGAAGGAGGGGGAGAAATTGAACTAAAACCCTCCACATAATCACACAAAGGGAAACCTCCGCAGGAAGATGAAAGCACGTTGGATGAAAAAAATAACTAGAATAAAAATATTTGTTATCTAACACCTGTGGCCAAGTCCTTTAATACGTGTCAGGAAATGGAGGCGAACAAAGGAGGGGACTCACAGACTGCCCCCAGCCGCGCCGCCCTGCGCTGTCTCGTGAGGAGCCTTGGCTGCCCCGCCCGCCCCGCCTCCACCGAAGTGAAAAGTCCACTAGCAAAGTGCTGTTGACCGTTCGAAATGATTTTCAGAGCTCATAAGCTACACACTTTGTTCTCTCGTTGAGCGCGCCGAGAAGAGCGGTTATAATCGTGGGACCGGAGAGTGATTCAGCCTTTCGTGTCCCTTCTAGGGGGCGCCGTCTACCAGCCCGTCACAGTCGTCACCCCCCAGGGCCAGGTAGTGACACAGGCGCTGTCGCCCGGCACGATCCGGATCCAGAACTCCCAGGTGCGTGAGCGAGCCCGCGGGCTGCCTGGGGGCGTGTTAGCACAGGTGCGGGGGCACGGGCGGCCCGGTCCCCAGCCGTCCCCTCGGCGTGAAGGCCGTCCGGGCGCTCTCCAGTTAACCTGAATGTCGGTGTCGTGCGTCTTCTTCACGGTTCATCTTCTGCATTGTTGCAGAGTTCAGAGAAGCCTAAGGAAGGAGGAAAAGGTCCCCCAGGATCCCTCCCCGCGAGGGGCCCCTGCTGTCCCGTCTAACGTGGGGCTGTGTGGTCGTCTGCACTTCAGGAGGGCGGAGGCTGTGTAGACGCACCCTGCCCGGGCCCCCGGAAGTTCACCCCGACCCAGGCCTCCAGCTGAGGGGGCGGGCTTGGGCCGGCAGAAGTGCCAGCGCTGGCAGTGCCGTGATGTGCCCCAACCTGGGGTCGTCTTACCCTCTCTGCGCCTTTGTGGTGACGTGAGACCAGTCCCCTCTATGTTCTAGGGAGATACACACACATTTTTTAAATTTTTTACACTTAGCTAGGTTTAAATCGGAAGCAGTGTTTCCGCCGTCAGTTCTTATTTAAGACCTTTGATTCATTCTTTATGTTAGTTCTTTGTCTTCGGCCCGCACAGATGCTTTCTACATCCCCGTTAGCCACTTTGAGGCCCGGCCTTGGGGATGTCAGTGTTTTCTTAAATCAGAAGCAGGCGTGAGAGGGCCTGGGGCAGGGGCCGCCTGGGCACACCCGGGGCCAGGACACGAGGTGGCCCCCAGGCCCAGCTGCGGGGAGTGAGGGTAGGCGCCCCCAGCGCCGGCCCGCCAGCCCCGGCCAGCCCGCCGTCCCTGAAGTTTTCCATTTACAGTGGCTGGGAACAGAAACCTGGTTTTCAGAGCGTTTCCCGGCCTCACGGTGAACTGTTTTTAGAGGAAGGAAACACCGTGGAGTCCAGTGCTTACTTGTACAGTGGAGGCTCATTCGTTCTGCTGTTTAAGGAGGAATTTGACCGAGTTTACATAGCAGACGTGCAGAGTTTGGGTCACGTCCACGGAGCCCCTGCTCCCTGAGGCTGGCTGGCCAGGAGCCGCCTCTGCTCTGGTCCTCGGTGACCCCGCAGCCCACCCTGCACTTGTCCCCTCCCCATCACAGCCCCGGCGTCTGTCCCTTGCAGGGCGGCAGGGCTGGGGAGCTGGAGAGAGACAAGCCCGGTGCAGGGCGGGCGGGGGGTTTCACGGAAGAGTAAATAGACCGGCTGGAGCCCGGCTGGGGCGTTCCGTGACCAGAGAGCCCACACGTGTAGGTACGTGATCCTGCAGAGCAGTTGTGGCCGCTCTGGGCATTTTTCCTTCCATTTGGCTGACGTCTGGGTTCTTGCTGGGCTGCAGGTAGCTGGGGTGAGTCCCTCAGCAGTGACGGCTTCTGTGTTCTAGAAACTGGAGGTCAAGAAAGTGCGTGGTTGTCTCTGACGGCGCACAGCGGCGGCCGGCCCCTCCCCGCGCCGGGCACATTGGCCACAGGGGCATTTTCTGCCCTGGCGCCGGTCACACGGAGGAGCTGGACGCTCTTCCTGGGCTGGGCCATCTCCACGGAAGAGTCCCCCGTTGTGCTCGTAGTACATACTCATCTAAAAGCCTTTTTTTCCGAGAAAATAAGAAGTAGCCAGGGGAGTGAGAGCCCACTGATCTCTCCTCGCTCCACCCTGCTCCCCTTCCCCGGGATAGTCTTATTTGTACAACACCGTTATTCGTATGGTTCGGGGTTGTGCTGTTGTCTGGCGCGTGACAAGTTTTCGCCTCCTTTTTGCGATTTACAGTGATGCTTGAGTCTCTGGTATCAGGTCGCCCTGTGCCCACGTTGCCGAGAGGCCTGGACCAGACTCGCAGCAGCTCCCGCCCTCACCTTCGCTCCCCTTGGGCGACCACTTTCAGGCCTCCTGGCCATTCTGCTGTTCCCTCCGTGTTTGAAATAAAATCCCCTCCCCTAACTCCCCCGTACAACCCGTAGCTTGGGCTTTTTGTCACGCTGGGGGCTGTGCTCTCTCCCGTCCCCTCCCTGGCCAGGATGCCGTTCATGTAGGCACAGTGCAGCTGACGCGTTTTCACTGTGAACATCCTCACGGGCGTGTAAACGCCGGTTTCTGCTGAGCTGCGTGTGTAACCGTGATCATGCCGCCCGAGTCAGCAGCTGGGTTCTCTCCCCTCCGCACGGTTTCCATGGCGTCGGGGGCTGAATCCTCACGGACCCCCCCAGCGTGCTTTCGGTGTCCCTGTCAGGTAGCCGGTCGGGGCCGCGTGGCCTCGGGGCCATCGGCCTCCTGGTCTCCACCTCGGCCGGGCGTCGCGCGTCGGGCATCCGGCACGTCTCCGCGAGCCCACGTCTTCTACTTTCTAGGCTTTACTCCCCCTTTGAGAACTTGCGGAGAAAACGCGTGTGGGAGGTGCCTCGTGTTGGGACTTAGCAAACCTAGAAGTGACTTAGTCTTGGTCTCATCCTTGACACGCAGCTGGTTTGCATGTACAATCCCAGGTCAGGAAGGGGCTCCCCGGGCGCCATCAGTGTGTTCTAGCAGCCGCGCTGCCTTCGAGAAGGTCAGCGTGAGCTCCGCTTTCCTGTCTTCTGTGTTTTCTCCTCTGTCAGACACGTCTCTTTTCCCTGAGGTTTTGGCACGGGTCTTATTTGTCGGCTGAGCTGGGCACTGCCGGGGACCTCGTGTCCTTGAGGCTGCGACATTTTCCTGAACTCTCTATGACAGCCCTGCCCCCGCCCCCAACCTGCACATTCTCTCCTTCCAGAGCCCTTACTGATTGGACGCTAGACCTTCTGAACCGAGCCTCTTGCTTTTTCTGTATTTTTATATTTGTATTCCCATTGTCTACTTTCTATCTACTTTCCGAGAACTTGCCTTTTATCTTCCAACCCATCTGTTCAGTTTTACATTTCAAGTGTAGTTGTAACTTCTGAGACTCTTCTTTACCCGGTGTGCTCTCCTCCTCTTGGTTCATGGATGGTTGACATGTGCTTTGCTTTCTGCACTTTCCCTGCTTCCCCCACGTCATACCATTCATTTGCTTTGCTGTTGGCTTTTTGTGATGGAGGCGTTCAAGTGTTTGGGGGCAGTTGGCTGTCCTTCTAAATGTAAACATGAGGCACTAGAATGCTCTTTGGTGCTTGTCAGGTGCTGGGCTTTGGCAGGCCGGCTCACCTGTGGCCTGGCCTCCAAATTCTGCCCTCCTTCAGCCTTTTCTTCCTTCCGTTTCCCCGGAGCAGGACTCTGATCTCTTGCTTGGGGCGGAAGCATAGTTGCAGGGGCAGGGGTGGGCGGGGGCTCCCGCCCTGTGTGCAGACCTCCTCACCCTCTTCTAGCCTTGCCCCTCCTCCCACCCTCCAGCTGTGCTCCGTCTTCAGCCTCTGGTCTGTTTCTCTGGGAAAGAGACCCCGAGTCTCTGCAGGGCTGGGGGCAGATCAGTCACCCACAGAGAACGATGGGGAGCGGTATGGGGGCCCCACTGCTTCTTAAATGGGTTTTTCCCCCAGTTTCCTGGGCTTTTAAATCCCCCTGCCATGCGCAGGCTCAGGCTTTGCTGGAGGGCGGTGGGCCGGTTGGCCGGTCCCCCCGCAGGCCCTCGGCTTCGTTGGCCTCCTCAAGCCCCCTTGGTGGCATCTGTGAGGTCGAGTCATGTGGCCAGCTGTCACTTTCCCTGTTCATGAGTCCACATTTGTTTTAACCCTGCACAAAAAAAGCAACACTGAAACTGAAATACATGTCACATTGCGTGAAGAAGGTCATGTATTAAATTGAGGCAAACACAGCAGACAGGTTCCATTTTGGCCCTAGTGGAACTAGTTTTAAAAGCCCATTTTTCATTCTTTTTCCTTTGCACACAAACGTGAGCATATAGGCAGTGCTTAATACTGTTCAGTCCTTGGGACTTCCCTGGTGGTCCAGGGGTAGAGGATCCGCCTTCCAATGCAGGGGACGCGGGTTCGATCCCTGGTCAGGGAACTAAGATCCCACATGCCGTGGGGCAACTAAGCCCGCGCGCCGCAACTACTGAGCTCGCGTGCTTCAATGAGAGAGGCTGTGTGCCGCAAACTACAGAGCCCACGCGCCCTGGAGCCTGCGCGCCACAACTAGAGAGAGAAAACCCGCACGCCACCACTAGAGAGAAGCCCGAGCGCTGAAACGAAAGATCCCTCGCGCCTCAACTAAGACCCGACGCGGCCAAAAATCAATCAATCTTTAAAAAAAAAAATACTGTTCAGTCCTTTAATGAACAAACACATGCATTCCAGAAAACAGTTATGCCCTTAGTAATAATCTTAGGTTTTAAGAAATTTTAGGTATAGTTAGTGGTTGTAATGTCTCCTTTAAGTCATAAATTCTGTCTGTTTACATGTGGGTGTTCAGTCTTTTAAAGAATTATCCAAAATGATGTAAATTCAGAGGAAGTACAAATAATAGAAACCTCTCTAAAATAAACTTCTAAATCCTGTAAATTATGTTTACAACTATATTATACTGAAACTGACCTACAGAAGTTGATGCTTATTTATTGATTTTTACTTTTTTTTTAGTACATCTCTATTGGAATGCAGTTGCTTCACAATGCTATGTTAGTTTCTGTTGTACAACAGAGCGAATCAGCCATAGGCATACATGTCCCCCCGTATCTCCTCCGTCTTGAGCCTCCCTCCCTCCCTCCCTGTCCCACCCCTCTAGGTGGTCACACAGAAGTTCTAAGGTAAAGCGTGGATCACAGTGGAGAGGTCCTGATGTGTCTGTGTGGAGGCCCCAGCGCAGGGCGTTGGTTTTCTCCCTGGCCTGGGGGGTGAACGACACAGGCACCCTCTCTGCAGCCGTCGGGAGTGAGGTGCTGCCCCTGGCTGCACGCGTGGGGCCTAGTGCTCTTTCCTCGTGTTTGTGTGAGCGGACGGACGCTCGTCTAAGGGGACTCGCACACGTGTCCTCTCCTTCCGAGATGGAATGAACAGGCTGTATCTCAGGCTCTTCTCAGGGTGAGGGGTGGGCAGTGTCTTGAGTGGTCGCGGAGCCGTCTGGGCAGAGGTCGTCGCCTTGGCCCCTCTGCTCTGTGGTCCCTCTGTCTGCACTTTGTGTGTTGCTTTCTCTCCTCCTGGCCGGGCTCCTCTAGTTAGTGGCCCTTCCAGCTTCCCCGTCCATCCTCGTCGGTTGTTTGAATCCTGCTCCAGGCCAGGAAATGGGCTGTTGTCGCATCTGTCGCTAGAGGAGACAAGCTGAGGACACGTGTGCGTGAGGGCGGGGCTCGGCTGCGTGCAGAGTGGGACACTCGGGGCTTCTCTGTGTCTGTCCCACCTGCGTCACCAGACTCCCGGAGGCCCCTGCGCGGCTGAGACGCGAGCGTAAAGGGTTACAACGCGAGGGGCCACATCCTCGGAAAATCAGCCCTACTGGGTCCCAGTGTTTATGCTTTTCCTGTAAATAAGACATTTAGCCGTAAGATCCTTGGTTATTTTCTCTCCACCTGCACGCGTAAGCTACTTGGATATGTCATCATTTTCTATGCTCTCTAACGTTATTTTTCAATTGTTTAAAAGCTTCAGTTACAGTTAAACCAGGATCTCAGCATCTTGCATCAAGATGACGGCTCATCTAAGAACAAGAGGGGGGTCCTGCCGAAGCACGCCACCAATGTGATGAGGTCCTGGCTCTTCCAGCACATCGGGGTGAGGACACGCGTGCTCCGCAATTAGCCAGACCTCCGCGGTGCTTGCTTTCTGGCTTATTTTCTAGAAAAAATGGACTTAGGTGGGCTGGTAGGCCTGGGTTTAAGAATCGGTGTTTTGTTGACTGTCCGTGATGGGTCGAGCACAGGACAGAGGGAGGGTTACCCAAAAACTGGTGACAGGGAATAAGTTCAGCTGATGTTAACGGTACGCGCCCGTGAGAGAAACTGCCCGTGGAGGGTGCCTGCGGGGGAGGTGAGGTCAATTAGAGAAGTGGGCAGAGAAGAGGTGCTCTGGGGCAAAACCTTGGAAAATAGCGATGTTTGATACGTTGGATTTGGGAGGGAGATGAAGAGTTGAGCTTGTGGACGGAGGGGTTGGCACATGGGCCTGTGCCCGTGAAGGGGAGCTTGGCGTGCCTTCGTCTGCGTGCCCCCTTTCCTCACCTGGACCTCGGCATGTCCCCCTGATGCCGTCCTGTCTCAGGGTGCGCGCTTGCCCACCGATTTCTGGGGAAGGCTGGCTGGTTACCCGCCTGAGCCCCAGTCCCCACGCCCCCGACCTCGCGGGAGGGTGAGACCGCGAGTAGCTTCCAGGAGTGACAGCCTTCTCGCTGCTGCCGGGTTGGGAAGGACCAGGCTGGCCCCCGGGGGCGCGGGGGGATGGAGGTGGGAAGGTGGGCGCACCGCTGGGTTACGGCCTGTGCAGGCAGAGGGTGGGGCCCGGGGGCCGTGCGGGTGGATGCGGAGGTCCGGAGGGTCGGTGGGCCGGGAGGGAGAAGCCCCTCTCCGCGGACCTGTCCGTCTGCAGCCCCGGCCCGGCCGCTCCTGAGAGCTGAGCTGGTCGGCCCGGACCTGCCCCTGGGCGTCAGCGCCGCCGTCACCCGCTGCGGCCGCGTCCTCACTGCCCCGCCTCCTCGCCTCCACCCCGTGCGCCGTGGTGCCCTCGGGTCTCTGCAGCGCCCCTTCGCCCCCGGAGGCGCCCCCCGCCCGGGCTGCGGCCGCGTCCGTGCCTGGGCACCCGCCTCCGTCCTCACCCGGCTGTCGCCTCCGGTCCCCCTGGGGTTTGGCCCTGGTCGCTGCTGAGCCCCCTTCCTCCGCCCGGAGCTGGGCTCTGCAGGCTGTGCCCCGGGCCCGGAAGGGGCGGCTCACGTGCCGCGGGAGAACGCGGTCGTCATCGGCAGTGCGACCCCGCCTAGAAGCTGGTCCTAGTGAGGGTCACGAGCAGTGGAGAAGTTTAGGGACAGAATGTTACAGTGCTGTTCGTTGCGATAATGGGAAATGGGTTGGTGTGTGAGTTAGGACCTGTCAATTTGATGGAAGGCTGTACAGCGAGTTAACACCGTAAGCGAGGGCCAAAAGCACTAGGAAGCTGTAGGTACGTGGACATAAGTGAAAAAGCAGAACGTATGTGTTCCTAGATACATTGTACAGCCGATAAATGTGTCTGTAATGTAGCGATTGGGCTACAACACAAGTAAGTGATGGAATTGGCTATTTTCCTGTTAAGTTTCCTTTAATGTTTTAATCATTTCTGAAATAGACCCTGCTCGGAGTTGCAATTAAAAATGCCTTTTAGGGGCTTCCCTGGTGGCGCAGTGGTTGCGCGTCCGCCTGCCGATGCAGGGGAACCGGGTTCGCGCCCCGGTCTGGGAGGATCCCACATGCCGCGGAGCGGGTGGGCCGTGAGCCATGGCCGCTGAGCCTGCGCGTCCGGAGCCTGTGCTCCGCAACGGGAGAGGCCACGACAGAGGGAGGCCTGCATACCACAAAAAAAAAAAAAAAAAAAAGCCTTTTATTATTTTTTTCCTATGAAGCATTTTCTGTGTCTTCTTCTTGACCTCATTTCTCTGAAATACTGTCCTCTCCTTGTAGTTTTCCTGACACTCTAGGCAGCACTTATTACTGTTTTGGTGGGTTTTTTGTTTTGTTTTGTTTTGTTTTCTTGTTTGCATACTTGCTTCCTGCTCCCTGTTTATTTTACGAGCTTTTTAAAGGACAAGTACAATATTTCTGTTTCCATAAACTCTCCCTTGGGGTGGGGCCAGATGCTCATCTGTAGAATGAAAGTGAATCACTGTAGGTCAGTGTGAGGAGTGGGCCCACTGCTGTTGAGAGAAATGCGGTTATCCCAGAATGCACAGCGCCTTTCCGGACATTGAGCGTTCGCTTAAAAACCAAAAGAGACCCCCACCTCCTTACTTTGCTGGGGTGCTGGTCGGTGCAAAATAAGGGCCTTCAGTGCGTGCAGGTTTCAGAGTGAATGTCGTACTGGTTTCTACAGGCAGATGGTAACCGACCTTGGAGAAGTTGTTTATTACTGTAGATAGAAATTGTTTTCCTCTGGTACGTCTGTGAATTTTGGTACAAGCATACTGCACTTTATTGCTCTTCTCAGATGTTCGTTTTTCACAAACTGAAGGTTTGTGGCAACCCTGCGTGGATCGCATCCATCGGTGCCATTGCTTCCAACAGCGTTTGCTTACTTCATATCTCTGTGTCACATTTTGGTAATTCTCTCAGTATTTCAAACTTTTCCATTATTATTATATTTGATATGATGATCTGTGCTCAGTCATCTTTGATGTGGCTTTTGCGAGAAGATTGCAGCTGAAGGCTCAGATGATGGTTAGCATTTTTTAGCATAAAGTAATTTTACGTCAAGGAACGTACGTCGTTCTATTAGCTGTAACGTCACTGCACTTCCCGGACTACAGTGGAGCACCAGCGTCACTTTTATATAACATTTTTTGGAAACACAAAAATTCGTGACTCGCTTTATCGCAATATTCGCTTTACTGAGGTGGTCTGGAACTGAACCTGCGGTATTTCCTAGGTGTGTCTGTATTTATTATACTTCTGGCTTTTTCTGAAATATTTCAGTCATACGTGAAATAAAGAGTAAATAGCAGACACCCCGTCCCCAGCCCTCAGTTCGGTTCTCTGCCGGCCGCACACGTGAGTCTAGCGACGCCGTGGGGGACACCCGTGCATCCCAGTGTCAGCTCACTCTTGCGCTTCCCGTGACAGAAACGTGTCGCCCGAATGCGACGGCCTGGAGCAGCCCCATCCGCTTCCTGCCTCCTCTTGTTCAGCCGGCCCAGGATGCGGGGAGGGTGTGCACTGCCCTGCTCAGTTTCCTCGTCGTAAAATCCAGGTGGCGACAGCTCTGTGACCGTGAGGAATCAGTGAGTCTCTGTAGGATGTACAGGGGTGACCTGCGTGCTCTGTCTTGCTGTGGGTCAAAACTCTGCCATTTATCTGCTTTAAATGGATGCAGTTTATGGTCCTTGAATCACACCTGTAACGTTGAGACAAAAGCCACAGATTGTATCGGGTGCTTAGAGCAGCACCTGGCGCAGCCCAGGAGCCCCTCGGCGCGCCCCGCGCGCCTCCCTTCGCCGTGGCCTTTGAGCGTGCGGACTCCTGTCTGCGTCACACCTCTGCCTGGGCTTTCACTAGCTGCTGCAACACCTGTGTTCTTGGGCAGCTGGGAGAAAGGCTTCATTTGTTTTAGGCATTTCTGGAAAAAATGATGAGACTGAAGTTAGGTTTTAGCTCCAAGCGCCCTTGACACCAGTTTTTACTAACGATTATTTGTGTGCTTCTGTTTTACCAGGATGATCTTGAGTTCCTTTTTAAAAACTGAAGTTCACGGTGACCCTTCTTTTTATTTTCAGCATCCCTACCCGACAGAAGATGAGAAAAAACAGATTGCTGCTCAGACAAATTTGACACTACTCCAAGTTAACAACTGGTAAGCTGTGCCCGCTTTCTGAAATTGTGCCATCCGCATAACAGAGCACCTGGCAATCCTGACACCAATAAGTAGTAAATTTTGGTTGAAGTACATGAGTTCTTTTAACTAGCATTCCTGTGTTATCAGAGTCTGGAATCGGTGGCAGCCAGGTAAGCGTAAATCACACACACTTTCACCTTAAATTTTCAATGCTCGATACCCCACTAAGGACCTTTTGCCGACATCCTCCTCCCTCGATTAGAAATGGGTTTCTCCTGGGCATTAGCCAGCGCCCCTCACCCCAGCCTCCACTCAGAAACACGATGTTTCCGTGGACGAGCTCCTCTGGGCAGTGGACGGCCGAGGTGAGTTCCCCTCACCCCTGGTGGCCCCTCCGCACCCCTCCCACCTTTTGAAGCCTGTGTCACTTGTTCGGCAGCGGCTGGGGGAGGGAGTCCCACGGCTGGCCGGCCGCGCGGTGGCCCTGCCCCACAGCAGGCCTCAGGGTCCTGAGAGGGAAGCGTTTCTTTGTGAAACACCCTGTTCTGGTTCTTGTGTCACATGTCAGCGTGGACACTTGGACCCGGACCGTGATGGCTTTTCCCTTAAATAAGGGGCGTTCACGTCACTAAGCGGCGTTGAGGGCTGGGTGTGCACTTGCGTTCTGCTTGGTGGTCAGCTGCCTCATTTTTATTTACTTATTCAGATGTAGGAATTGATTTCAGATTAATGAAATTGGCTTGCGTAAGAGAAAAGGAAATACAGATTCTACCACTTGTAAACATTGTTATCTTTTCATTTTAACTGTTAAAATTTAAACTTGAAGGTCAGGTGAGTTCCAATATAAATGATAAAATCTTCCATTTTGGGCAATTGTGTATGCAGGAGGTATGCTTTGGCGTTGCATCAAGTATTTCTAGTATCTTGCATTTGGGCCAGTATTTTTTACTTAGGTAGCCATAAGAGACCATACTCTTTGAATTATTTCCTGTTAGATCTTTTAGATAGTGTTGACAAGAGTTCAAAGGTTTCGCGTACTGTGTGGTTGTGAGTTTTGTAATGTCTTAGCGTGTTCTCCGTTATTTTCATGCGGTCCCATGTAGAGACTGTGTCTGGTTTAGTGATGGATGGATTGAGGGATGAGAGACGCAGAGGTGCGGCTCTGGATGTTCTGATGTGTTTGTCGCCAGTCAGCCTTCTCCTCGCTATTTATTCCTCATTTGTGGACTCCCTGCCCTTCCCTAAGTTGCTCCTCTGCTGTCTTAACGGAATTGTCTTATCTAGAGGGTTTGACCTCAACTTTTAATTTTGAACTTCATCACAGTTTAAAACATGACTTTTATAAATTCTAAACTTTCTGAAGTCTTTTAGTTAATATTTGGAGCTATTTTTACCTTTTGTGACCTTCTTTCCTTTTATATTTGCAAAAATTGTATCTTGGAGCGAGATTGGACCACGCTCATCATTAGCTTATGCCTCTGCCTCGCAGCAGCTTTGACAAAGATGGATGAAGAGACAGACTGAAAGGTAGCAGCGGGTGTCCCTTCCCAGGCGGTGCTGGGGTCGGCAGTGAGCTTCCGGGGCTGTCGGGACCCTCCCAGTCCAGCTCACGCTCAGCTGCGCCAGCCCGTTCATTTGTGTTATTAGAATATGTCCTAGTGCAATTGTAGATGTTTTTGAATCTTAGGACTCTGAAGTTAGGCGACCTCAGAGCCGGACATCTGTCCACACTCAGGGCTCGGCCGGGTGGGACCCTCAGATAAGAGACGCACAGCCTGCAAGGCCTCGGGCGTCACGAGACTGCAGGGTATGTAGTTTTGCTGCTTTGACCTTTCTCTTCCTCAGAGAAAATCATGCCACATTCACAACTTTGACAGTATCATTATGACTATCAATTTCACAAACAGGGAATAAATCAGTTAAAGTGGAAGAAAGGCCATGGAAGAGTTGGTCTTTATTCAAATGAATTACTTTAAAAACAGCCCTGTTCTCTGGACATTTAGATAATATGCGTTTCGTTACTCTGAGTGCTTCTTCTAACAGGGACTACATGCTTCTGCTCGTGTGGTTTGTCAGGCGGGGCTGTTACTGCCTTGGGTGGTCTCGGAAAGGCCGTTCTGACCTGTTTCCTGCGCGCAGGTTCATCAATGCGAGAAGACGAATCCTGCAGCCGATGTTGGATTCTAGTTGCTCAGAAACTCCAAAAACAAAGAAGAAAACTGCTCAGAACAGACCCGTCCAGAGGTTTTGGCCCGATTCCATCGCCTCAGGAGCCGCACAGCCAGCCGCCAGCGAGCTGACCGTGTCCGAAGGTGGGGACCGGGCCCGGGCCTGTGCCCTCGCAGCCGGTGGGCGGCCGCCGTCCTGGGGGCTGGGGGTGTGTGAGGCCGTGAACCAAGGGCAGGCAGTGGTCTTTCTGCATCTGACCGTGAGAGAGCGCTGGTCCTGGTGCTTGTTAGGGGTGCAGGTGTGCCCGGGAGAGCCGGGTCCAAGGCCAGCCCCCGAGGTCCCTCCCGTCTCTTTCTGTCCCTCCCGCTTCGGTGCAGGGAGCGGACGTGTCGCGTGCTCACGGCCTGGCGCTTCACCCTTCGTGTCCCTGCGGCCCTCATCCAGCTTTTCTTCTTCCCTTTGACCCCCGGCCCCCACCACGGACCTCGGTTCCTGTGTTGAGTTCGACGAGCATCTTCTGTGTGCGTGAGCCCCTCACACTTCAGATGGTTGTGTGTGTGTGTATTTTTAAATGTAATAAGTTGTGTTATCATCGCATTCTTACCTTCTCATTCTCCTCTTACTTTTTCCGCTCAGCAGTTTACTGTTATTCAGTTGGGAGAGTTTGGGGCCATTATTTCTTCAAAGGTATTTTCTGACCTCCCCTCCCGCAGGGGCTCCAGTTGCCCATATGATAGGGCATTATAACTCACACAGTTACTGCTTTTTCCAGGACTTTGGATTCTTTTTCTCTGTTTCATCCTGGGTAGTTTCTGTTTCTATTCTTAAGCTTCCCCGGTCTTGTGTTCTGTGATGTTTAATCTTCCGCTAATCCCATCCCTGTGTTTTTCATGTTGGACATTGTCTAGAAGCTCCATGTGAGCTTTTGTATCTTTCACGGTCTACTGAAGTTTTGAACAAACAGCACACAGCCGCCAGTAACTGTTTTGATGACCTCCTCTGCTAATTGTAACATCTGTCAGCTCTGGGCTGGTTTCTGTTGACTGAATTCTCATTATGGGTGGTTTTCCTGCCTGTTTGTGGGCCTGGTAATCTTTGACGAGAGGCCAGACATTATGGGTGTTACCTTATCGGGGGATGGGTGTTTCAGTCTCTCTCCAGGTCTTCCTGAGCTATGTGCTGGCAGTTAGGTTACTCGGCACTCTCTGATCCTCTTGTGCTTTGCTTTTGCAATTGCTTCTTGCCTGGTGGTCCCGGCAGTGCTGGGTCCTGGCCTGCTTTTCCCCCTCGACAGAGGCAAGACCTGTCAGTGCCCGGCCCAGGGCCTGTGCTTCAGGGGGTGTCCGGTCCAGCTCTGCCAGCTCTGGCCACTGTGCTCTGTGACCTTTGGGGCTGATTCTTTGCTCGGCCTCGGTTGTTTCCCGTACGCATGCGCTCATCTGTCCTCTGCCAATGCTCAGGGTGTCCCAGAGCCGGGCTGGCCCTGGGCTTGGAATGGGCCCCTCATGGTATGTGCGTTTAAAGCTTTGGCTTCTTTATTTGGGTTTTGATAGGCAGTGGTTTTACCTTCATACTTAAATCATTTGTATTTTCCGTTTTTGTTTTCCTTTTTAATTCAAGAATTAGTTAGAAAGGTTTTTTTCCTCTCTCTCCCCCCGTCCGTTGCCCCACTCCTGGAAAAGGCAACACCTATCTACTGGGGAAGAAGTTCAGGCAGGGATATCCAGTGAGAAGTAATCTTTCCTCCAGCCTGGCTTCTAATCTTCTCGAGACAACCCTTAGTACCAGTTTCCTGTGGAGGTTCCCAGCGCGTGTCTGATGCCGTGGTCTGTGCACAGACAAGAATGAATGCATGAATGAAGCGTTTTTAAAAGTTTCCTAAACATGTTATGCTATATGAATTATGTATATCACAGATGACATCCTCTTGCTTTCTTCACCCGTCGGTGCCGTGGAGGTTTTTACGGCCGGGCGCGGGTGACCCACCGTGTGGGGTTCCCTAGCGCGGCGCCGTCCTCGGCCCAGTGTGTCTCATCGGTGTCCCGCTCGCGGGCCCTTGGCGGCCTCCCCTCGTCCGCTGCTGGGCCGGAGGAGCAGGGGCGCGTGTCGCAGGTTCTCCTTCCCCCCTCAGACCGGCCTCCTTCCTCTGACCCAGCCCTCCCACCCCATCTCCCCGCCTGTGTTGTCTCGTGGCCTCTCCCCTGTGTGCTGGGTCTCTTGTCCTCCGTGTGGCGCTCGCTTTGCGCCCCGGGCGTCTGTGCCCTTTACCGTCCTGACCCTCGGACCCTCTGTAGATGAGAGCCTAGCCGCGCAGGGTCTGGGGCCCATCCTAGAGACGGGTCCTGAACTCCCTGCGGTTGGTCCCAGGAACGCGCAGGGGGCTTCGCGGGAGGTCGGGCAGCCCGGCCCCACGGGTCGAGGGATAACGGTTTGCATCCGAGCGCCGATGGCGTGGTGACAGCCGCCTTGTGCCGCAGGAGCCGTCGTGACCATCACCGCGCCCGTGAGCATGAACGTGGACAGCCTGCAGTCCCTGTCGTCGGACGGGGCCACGCTGGCGGTACAGCAGGTGATGATGGCCGAGCAGAGCGAGGACGACTCGGTGGACAGCACGGGGGACGGCGGGGCGGCGCTGGCGCCCGGCCCCCTGCGCGGGCTGGTGCTGGAGAGCAGCGACTCCCTGCAGTAGGGCCGCCCGCCCCGCGCTTTATAGTTGGCGCAGCAAACATTTTACACAGTTTCATTTCTAATATGTTTTATATGTAGGCATAGAAGAGTGCACTTTTGTATTTCCTAGTAAGCTTCCAGGGCGTCTTTGCTGGTGCAGCGACTTCTTTCAAGGTGTGTGTGTGCGTGTGTGTGCGCGCGTGTGTTTTTAAGGAAATTCTTTCAAGGTTTAACGCTAAAAGTATGTTGAATGACAGATCCTCTCCCCCGCCCCCCGAACCCCTGACTGATTAAGGAATAGTGCTGCCGTTTTCTAAAAAATTATGCAGTTTAAATTTAGTTCTGTGGTGAAAGCAGGTCTCAGTGGGCTGCTTTATTTGTGGAGCCCGTGGATTAGGAAGAAGCTTCTGCCCCTGAAAACTGCCAGTGCGAGGCGGATGGCAACACACAGCAATAAACCGCGTGTGACCTGGTGGTGAATGTATGGCGAGTTAAATGTGGTTCCGTTCTCTCGTGTTCCGTGAGCCTGTGTCATTTGCTATATGTGAAAAGAAACTCCTATTTTTACCTTGCTGGAATTATTGGATAAAAAGCTATTTTTATAAATTCGTTATGAATTGGATTATGACTATACGGAGGATAAAATTTCTAGAGGAGAAACAGTACGTGCTTTACTATCTCAATTTGCAATGTTCTGAATTGACCAAATTTGACAAACCTGCCCAAAGTTAGCTAGCATTCCATGGCTCTCTGCTATCCCAGGGTAGCAATTTACATTTACTCCTATAAAAGAAACACCTATTTAATGAAGTTTCAATATCTTCAAGTTTTAGTCTATATGTAAATGCTCAGATTGCATCCTACACTTGATCTTAAACATACATCTAAAGGTACTTGCTAAGTAGAGCTTAGGTAAGTTAAGAAATGGTAGCCAGTGGTCAGCTAAAAGCTCCTACTGACATATTTCAGTCTAATTTAAATTTGACCACAGTTAAATGGTTAGTGTACCATGTTAGCTGGGTGTTGTTTTAGAATTTTTTAGTCAGCCATATGTTACGTGTAGAATGTTTATGATCAACTAATATGAAGTGTCCTCTATCCCGCTGGCTCAGAGCCGGGGTAAAGAGCAAACCCTCGGCTTTGGTGCACGATTCACAAACATCCACCGCGGGCTGGGAGCGAGCGGGCCTGGAGGATGGGGTGCCGGTGGCCCTCCTGCCGCCGTGTCTCACGCCGGTCCTGGGGTCGGTGTTCTCTCCTGCACGTGGTCCTTCCCTCTGACTTGACCACATCAGATCGGAGTAGCGTTGGGGCTTCGGCTCCTGGTGACCAGGTGAGCCACAAGAGCAGACTGGGTTTGTTTCCTTGGGTTTTGATTTGTTTCTGTTGGTTTGCTTTCAAGTGGGGCTGTTTCTCAGAGAGGAAATAGAGCCCCTGGTTTCACAGAGGAAATCTTTGTGTAACCGTCAAGCTCAGCGCACTTCTCAAGCACAGTCTTACCGTAGGTCGGGAAGGTCGTCAGTTCCTGAGAAGCAGTGACAGTAACCGGTTGTGGACCAAGGCTACATGGGGGGTATTTTGATCTGGTGCAGATTGTTTTCTGGAACTGACGTTCCCCCCCGAAATTATTAATAATTAAAGTTACTCATAGGAGAGCACTTCCTAGGTAACTCAGAAGGAAGCAAGAAACACACAGAAATTTCTTTTAAAATATTTCAGGAGATTTCAAAGAAAAACTTGATTCTCGACTCTTTTGGGGGAGAAAATAACATTTTAAAGCGGCTATTGCGTTCCTCATTTGTAAACAATTTCAAATATTTTAAGTCAAGTCTGCACCAGTTTAAAAGATCATCTGAAGTCCAACAAAGTTAGAATTTAAGACGAGGCCCTGTGGAAGCCGGCCAGCCCCTCCCTCCCTCCCTCGCCCCCCGACCCCAACCCGTGGGCTCAGATCAGTGACCGCGGCAGGCGGTCGCTCCGGGTCAGCGTTTCCCCGCCGCAGAAATCCTGTCCCAGGGTGCGTGCTGCACAGGCCACGGCAGCGCTTACGCGGGGCCGCGTGGGGGTCCAGCCGTCGGTGCCCAGGGTCTCGGCCACACTCCCTCCAGCCGAAGTCTGCGTGCTGCTCGCCACATGCAGAGGACAAGGACGGAGATCATTCGAGAGAGGGCGCTCTGGACGCGGCCTGAGGTTCCTTGAAGCCCTTCCCGTGAGTAACTGAGGGGATTTTAAACAACCCGACAAGCAGACTGTTAACCGCCGCCCTGCGGATGGGTGGTCAGTTGGTGCCTCTAATCAACACCCGTTTTCCAGCCCTCGGAGTTTTGAGAGCATCTGGGAGAGCACGACCCCGTTGAGCTTTCATTTTAAATGAACAAATTCGATCCTGACTTTGCCTTTGTTAACGTCTTGCCCTGTGAAGGATGCTTTTGACGGTGGTTTGAGACACCCAGGTTAAGCGCGGCGTGTCATCTGCGGCTCAGCTGGTGAGCCGGTAGCGGACGGCTGGGCCAGGCCCCGGCCACGCTCCAGCTGCTGCACTGACGGAGCTTTCCGTGGTTTGATTCCAGAAATAAGACAGTGTAAGATTTATCCAGCGTGCAGAGTGAGATGGGCCCCGGCCCCAGCTCGCTCACAGACCACAGAGCCCTGATGCCGGAACCTCAGCCCCGAGGGTTCCGGGAGTCGTCTCTGCATAACCTGCCCGTGACCCGACTCTTACCTGGGCGAGAAAGTGTTGGAGCACTTTTTCTTTTAGACAGGCTCAGACATCCCCGGAAGGTGAGAACGGCCCACCTCTGGCAGTTAGGGACAGAAATAACTCCGCCATCCTCCCCTGGTTTAGTTCCGTTTGGTCTATGAACTGACAATCTTTACATGTGAATACTGTAACAATTGTTTTCTTGGAGTGTTGTCTTTGAAAGGGATTTTTGTGAAGCAACTGATTTATCAAAGCAAAAAAATTAAACACAGAAACATGCTTCATGGACGTTTTATTTTCTAAAGCTCGTGTCACCGCAGCCGCTTTTCCATTTTAAGAACAACATTCAGACGTTGACATGTTTGCTGGTGGCACTTGGGGTCCGTTGTGACCCCCGCACGTTCTTAAAATTAGGATTGCGCAGCCCTGGCGCATGCAGGCCCATTTACATTTTCAAGAATCTTTTCGAAGTTTCTTCAGGTCGTCATTGGTTTTCCAGGAGAAAAATTGGAAAGTTTTTATTTGTTTTTTATTGTAGTTCACCACAAATCTAATTATTTTGACAGTAATGAGAAAATGATTCATTAGTAAGGTATTGCCTTCGATAGCTCATGTTGTCACGTTACCCGCCAGAGCAGTTCCCGGACATTCTGAAGGGGGGTGTCCATTAAAACACTGTCAGAGAGTTTTAACTCCCAAACCGTTTATACTTACAATCTAAAGTCAGCAGACTTAAGTAATTTTTTAAAGTGCATCTGAAATGGTGACCTTGGCTGGAGTGAGGAGTGACAGCGATGAGATGTGCTGTTCCGAGACATGTTCTGATCCATTTGACAGAAAAAGGGAGTCACCCTCCTCTCTCTCCAACTCTTTCTAGGTCAGAGGTGAGAGGGTAGGCATGAAATTTCACCAGGGGAGACCTGGGCTCAGCCCTGGGCCCCTCTGGGCTTCAAGTGCTTCATTTGTAAATGGGAAGAAGTTGGTTTATAAAAGGAAGAAATCGGTTTATAAGATTTGGTCTAGCTCGAAGGAATACTCGAGGAATAAAATTCTATCTAGAGAGAGGTGAGTGAATAAGTAATGAGCTAGCAATTCGTGAAAATAAGAACTGAATTTGGACCATATAGTCAGTGTTTTGCATTTTGTTGCATTATGAGATGTCCTAAATAATGTATGTATTATGTTTAGCCCGCGTGCCGTGTTACGTACGCTCTTAAGAAGAAACTCTTAGCACAAGTTAGTTTTGCCCTTTCACAAACAGATCCTCTTCTTTTCACTAAGACCTAAGGTCTCCGTACCATTTTAAAACTAAAATTTGCAAAACAGTAGAGCTATAGCTTAATCACTTAATGAATGCTGGCCTAGAGGGCAGGCACCTCGGTCCGAGGCCGTGAGCCTGCCCTGCCCGTCACACTGACCCCCAGCCCAGGCCCGGCCTCTGCAGAGGAGGGTCCAGGACCATCTCAGCTCAGCAAGATCTCTTCCAGCTCTTCCCTCTTAGTCTATAAAGGACTAGTGAGTGTTGTTTAATGAAATAATTTGCAAGCATTTTACATACAAATAGTATTGAGAAGGCATTTCTTGCACAGATGTTTCCATTTTTTATATCACTGTTTAAACGAACCCAAGAGTGCAGCCTATAAAAGCCAATAATGGCTTTAATATACAGGGATAAATCAGGAATTCTTTTATCCCAGTGTCTTTGAAAAGGAACATTTTAGTGATGTTGATGGCTCTAGTTGCTTACACATTTTTAGAAAATGGTTGGTAGAAAAAAATCAGGTATATTTCGAAAATATTTTGCTTTATGTTAACTCAGTTTTGGTGTTTTGTTTTTTGATATTAATACCGCAGTCAATCCCAGTAAGCGGTGAAGCCCTTTGTAGTTTATGCTCTGCGTGTAGACCTGAGTTTTCCAGCCAGAGAGTTCTGTTGCAGGAGGACAGCCCTGAAGCTGCAGGAAATGCTCCCCGGCATCGAGCCAGAGAAGCCAAGGAAGCGGTGTTTCCAGGAGGAGCGGAGTGTAGAGGACGTGGGACGGGGCCCCTGGCGCTTTGAGGAGAGCAGCCTCGGGGACGCGGGGCCCGGGCCGAACCGGGCGGCCGGGCTCCCAGGGCCGGTGGCCACGAAGCCAGCGGAAGCTAATGGAGGAGCTCACCGTCATTACCACAGGGCGAGGAGGACCTATGAGGCCGAGTGCACGAGTCGGGATGAGCCCTGGTGGATGCGGCAAATCAAAAGGGCGACAGCCTGGACCGCCGACAGGCGACGCTCGGGGAGAAACGCTTCTCCCTCGCTTTCTTTGTTAACATCCAAAGCTGACAAGGAGTTCATATTGAGGGTAAAGGGAGAATTCTTGGAAATCAGAAGAAAATGGCAGAGGATCTTAGGTCACTGAAAGGAAAACCCGCTCAGCCAACAAGCATGTGAAGACGTTCTGGGCCTCACCACCATCAGAGACTAAATCAAGACCACGATGAGACTGCCCCTTTCCCGGCAAAAGTTAGGAAGGTGGCACCGAGCGTGGGGGCATCGCTGGGACGGCCGCCGTGGAGCCCGAGCGGTCCCCAAGGAGATGGAGCTGGACTCTGGTCCTACAGGCGCTGCCGGAACTCCTCTGCACGGTCACGTGAGGACCTGCCGAGGGGCCCGCGGCCGTGCGGTCCGGGCTGGGGCAGCGGCGGGCGGCGGGCGGCACGTGGACACGCGGGGCTGGTTCTGAGGACGAGGGCTTGTCTTCTCTTTGCCGCGCGTCTCACGATACGTGACCGAATGCCGGGCACTTTTCGTAGAACAGCAGAGACCGAAGCCGAGAGGCCTCGTGCGCGGAAGGGGGCGCGGCCAGCGGCCAGCTCGCGGTGCGGGGCGGCGTCCGTCTGTTGGGCCCTCGTGCTGGGTTTGGGGTTTAGTTTGGTCGCTGCTCTCGTGGCCTTCACACTCCTCCTGCCAGAGGGTCTCCGTCCGTGTTCCTGCCCGGCCTCCAGCTTTCTTGGGGGGGGGGAGGGGGCGTGTCTCTCTGCTCTGTTGCCCCCGCCCCGCCCCCCAGGTGGAGGCAGGTGTTCTCCTGGTCCAGGCTCGGTCGCAGGCAGGTCCTGCGTCCTGGGGCCCAGGGGTCAGCCTTTCCAGCCACCCCGCCCCCTCCCGCCTCTGCCGCAGCCTCTGCCTCGTGTCTGGGTGGGGGTGGGGTTTGGGGGCGTGTCCGTGGGGCTGAGAGGCTCCCTGCTCCTCCCCAGAAGCAGCAGCCTTCACCTCGGTGGGGTCGGGGTGGTGGGCGGCGTTTCACGCCTGCTCCCCCGGGGCACCGGGCTGGGGTGGGGGGAGGGCTCCAGCCCCTGCCCTGCTCCCCGGCACACGTGGGAGAGAACGCTCGCCGGCCGAGGCGGTGCCCTTCACAGCCGGGCTGCCCGCTATGCCAAAGGGGAACCAGTCTGCAGCCCCGCCTCCCGCCCCCCGCCCTGGGGGGCTTGTCCCTCTTTGGGATTCAGTCACCTGCTCGCCTTGCAACCGCAGCTCTCTGAGCTCGAGCAGAATTAAAGATGTAGATTATCCACTTTTTCTCCTCGATAGGCTGTGAGGTGTTCTCATGGCCTCTACATCCAAAATGGAACTGGGGCCCCAAAATGATTACTGAAAACAAGATTTTACGATCGGTTTGAGTGGAGAAAAAGGAAGTGGAACCAGACCTATTTCACCGTTTAGGCACATGGGAAGTGTACAAAACGCTGTTTTTCAAGGATACGTTATCTTTCCAAAGGTCCCACGGAGGATGCCTGGGAGGGAGGGGGAGGGCAGGCGTTAGGAGTGGGTCCTGAGGATGAGCCCGTCTCAGATGAGGTGGGGCCTTGTCCAGCCGGGGTCGGAGTGCCCACGAGCTCTCTGCACCGCAGGTCAGGGATTAAAAATGGGCATCGGGAGGGGGAGGAACTGTGCCGAGAGACGGTTTTTATTGGGAATTTAAGGGGCTGCTCGGTCGCCTCCCACCTTACTGCTGAGCGACCTAAAGCCGTTCCCGTCCTGACTGGTCGCCCGGCAGTGTCTGTTCGCGGCAAGCCTTGGGGTCTCCACAGGTTACCTTCCCACAGTGGCCACAGCAGTCTTTCCAGGCCCACGTGCCCTTCTAGAACTTTGTCCATCAAGCAAGTCCCCTCCTCTAGAAACTGGGTGAGGTCTGGCTCCGCCTTGACGTCAGGCAGGACGCGTGTCTGTGACGCTGGTGACTGAGGTTAGAACAAAAGTGGAGAGCGTCCTGTTGGCGCGGTACCACTCGGGACGCGTGCCCTTGTAAGGAAGCCCAGGCCACGTGCAGAGGTTCCAGCCACGGCATCAGCCTCCTGCCACGCACGGGCGGGTGGCCTCGCAGACGCTGGGAGCTGCGCTGTGAGGTGGGGCAGCTGCTCGACGTGGGAAGTGTGAGCAGATAGATGTCGTCGTCGCCCGATGCTGCTGGGGGTGCCGACCTGGGCAGCCTCGGTGCCCGTGCTCCGCGGTGCCCTGCCTTCGCGGGGCCCCTTCTTCACGTCAGGCACTGTGGACCCAGGAGAAGACAGTGAGCCACGTCGATTTTGATGCTGGTCTGGATCCAGTCACCAGCCTTCCCCCGACTTTGATACTGCGCCCAGGAAGAGGCATTGAGAGGGGCTCGAAGGGCCCATCTTGCCAGGGACGCCGCCCTCCAGCCAGTCACCTGCCTTGTCCAGGGTGTGGCGCTTACGTTTGGCCCTGCGGTGGTGCCTTCAGCGAGGACGGGCATCCGGGGCTGTGCAGCGAGGGGCTCTGCTTCCCACCCGCTCCCCCCCCGACTGGTGTGCTTGTAACTCACCCTGCCTGCTGAGAACCTCCCTGCCACGGCCTGCGCCGGGGCTGCACGAGGCCCGCCCTGCCTGGGACACTCCTGACCCGATGGAGGAGGTGGATGCGGCGATCCCCCCGTGGGCCGGCCCGGTCCCACCGGGGGCCATGGCTGGGCTCGATCACGGAAGCTGGGGGCGTCCATGAGAAGGCTGAGCCATAGGCTGCAGAGAGACCAGTCCTGTCGCTAAAACGCACAGGAAACGCGCCAGCTGCAAATCGGGTGTCCCCAGGACGAAGGCTTTAGGGCCTTGTCCCGTCTGTAACGAGCAGCCTGTGCGTCCTGGCCATCAAGTGCCGCTGCGTCTCTGAAGCAGTGATGCGTGTTCTCGAACAGCTGACGGCTGCACAAATGCGCACGCGGCCGCCCTCCACGGACCCCCCCCCCAGTGCCTGCCTTGCCCAGGAGGCTCCACGTGTTGCAGTGGCGGCCGCAGCGACCGGGGCTGCGGGCTGCCCGTCCCGCGAGGTCACGTGCCCGGCCGGGGACGCAGGCACCGAGGGCTTGGCCGAGCCAAGGCCCCTCCCCGAGCTGGGGAGTCACTGCCGCCCCCATCCCCGATGTCATGGCTGCAGGGAGGGGCTGGGGGCTGGGAGAGCCCCTCAGCAGCGTCCAGGACCCCGGCTTCCTCCTCCTGTCCCGCCCTGGGGGCTCCCGCAAGACCCCGGCCAGGAAGCAAGGAGACGCGGTGCCTCCGCGGGGGCCCACCCGGCGCCGTGTTCCCCTTGCTGCGGCGTCACACGTGGAGGGGGTAGAGCTGCTGGTCCCGCAGCGCCTCCTCGCGTCCCGCCCAGCTGCCCTGCCCTCAGCTGCTCCCCTGCGGGGTGTGTTCGTGCCCTCGGGGCTCATCACCGGGCCTTTGACGGTTCTGATAGCCTTCCGGTGGCACGCGTCGTTGGTCCATCTCTCCCTTTCTCGAAAGTTGTAAACCTTCAAGTAAATACGTGTTCCAAAAAACTGCAGTCTTCAATTTTACCCACCCAGTTAAGTTAAAAATAGCTGACATGTATTTGTTATTATTACACGATACTGAAATTCTAACTTAATTTTAAATTTCAAAACAATTAGAGAACTGAAAAAGTTCTGAGGAGATCGACTCACAAACGCACGCCGCCCGCCCGCCCGCCTTGCCCGGTGCTGGTCTTCGTGACTCAAGGGCGGGGCTCCTGGACTCGAGGGAGGCGTGTCCGCTGGCAGAGCCCACGCGAGCGTCCTGCCCGGGGGACCCTGGGGGGCACACTGAGCCGTCTGAGCAAAGCTCCAGTTCCACGGCCAGCTTTTAGGGACCCCGGGGGGGGGGACCAGTGTCTGCGGCAGGGCCAGCCTTCACACAGAGCCGACCCCATCACGCCCACCGGCTCTCCCCAGCGCCCGGACGCCGGGCTGTCTCTCCCTGCCTGGCCTTGCTGACGGCCCGGCCTCCCTCTCTGCTCCCCTGCTGTCCTCCTGGCCATTCTGGTAAAGCAGCGGCCCCCAACCTTTTTGGCACCAGGGACCGGTTTCGTGGAAGACAGTTTTCCCACTGATGTGGGGTGGGGGATGGTCCAGGTGGTGATGCCGGCGACGGGGAGCGACGGGGGGCGGCAGTGAAGCTTCGCTCGCTCGCCCGCCCCTCACCTCCTGCTGTGCGGCCCGGTTCCAGTACCGGTCCGCGGCCCAGGGGTTGGGGACCCCTGTGGTAAAGGATTGAGGAGGAGCTGGCGATGCTGCTCTGACGACGCCCGCCGGCCTGGACGCCTCCTCTGTTCTCGTGGCTTCGTGGCCTCTGCTGTAAGAACAGCATCCGGAGATGCTCGGCAAGACCTCTGCACACCGTGGACTTGCCCTGTCCAGAGCACCGGCACACACATGCCACACGGGGCTTCCGTTCACCAAAGAGCCGATGTGAACCCCACCAAAGCCAGCCTCTGGTGGGTGCACGGCTCAGAGCAGGGCGGACGTGCTCCTGCAGGAAACAGCACCGAGCCAGAAACGACGGGCCACCTCGGCGGCGGGGCTGCCCTCTGACTCGGCTCTGAGCCTGCTTCCTCTGCGTGTCTGGTCCCTCGGCCCATCCCCTCACTTGGAGAGCATCTCCTGCCCCAGGGCCTTTGCACCTTCTGTACCTTCAGCTTGCTGGGCTCTTCCCCTGCTGTCCACCGGGCAGCCCCGCCAATCTGTTGGGAAACGCGGCCACTCTGCCTCCCAGAGATCTCCATCCCTTTCCTTGCTTTTTCTTTCTTTTTAAAATTGCGGTGAGGGCCTTCCTGGTGGCGCGGTGGTGAAGAATCCGCCTGCCAATGCAGGGGACAGGGCTTCAAGCCCTGGTCCGGGAAGATCCCACATGCCGCGGGGCAACTGAGCCTGTGCGCCACAGCTGCTGAGCCCATGAGCCACAACTACTGAGCCTGCACTCTAGAGCCTGCAAGCCACAATTACTGAGCCCACGAGCCACAATTACCGAGCCTGCGCTCTAGAGCCCACACGACACAACCACTGAAGCCTGGGCGGCTAGAGCCCATACTCTGCAACAAGAGAAGCCACCACAATGAGAAGCCCGCGCACGGCAATGAAGAGTGGCCCCCACTCGCCGCAACTAGAGGAAGCCCGTGCGCAGCAACGAAGACCCAACGCAGCCAAAAATAAATAAATAAATTTTAAAAATTGTGGTAAAATACACATATCATAACATTTACCATCTTAACTATTTTTAAGTGCACAGTTTATTTCATCTTCCCAAACGGGAACTCTGTCCCCGTGAAACACTCGCTCCCTGTCACCGCTCCCCCCCAGCCCCGGGCCCCCACTATTCTCACTTTCTGTCCCTATGAATCTGACTCCTCTAAGGACCTCTGTGAGTTGGGGACCGTTCAGTATCTGTCCTTCTGTGGCCACAGCTGATTTCACTCGGCGTAATGTCCTGCAGGCTCATCCACGTCGTGGCACGTGTCAGAATGCCCCTTTTCGAGGCCGAATACTCTTCTACCACGTGTATAGACGGTACTTTTTATCCGTCGTCCATAGGTCTCTCGCTTTTTCCTGGTGGCACAGATCACCTTTGCAGTTGTTTTATTTCTTCCTTGATTCCTCCCACGAGCAGAGAAGCCCCGGTGCCCGATCGGTGGTGGGGGCTCAGTGGCTCTCTGGTGAGTGAGGGAGTGAGTGAATGAGGAGCATTTTAAGGCTCCTGCTGTCAAGCCGCCCCCGCGAGGAGTTGTCCCGATTTGATTTCCCCTCGGGAGCTGGCGGAGGCCCACGCCGGGCGGCCAGGGATGCCAGCGCCTCCTACCGCTTACTCTCGAGTACTGACCCATTTGGTAGATAAAAGAGCCTCGCTGGGAGCCTGCAGGTCTCTGTGTACACGTGGCGGCACGTTACCGCGCCAGCCTCCTGAGGAGTGAAGGGCTGCTGACAGTATTTCAAGCCGAGGAGACAAAGATGGGGAAGAGCTCTATTAACGGGGCAGGAGTCTTCCCAGCACTACCCAGGCCGTCACGGAGGACAGCTGCTGCTTTCTGCAGCTGGCTTGGCTCCGGGAAGCGGGAAGCCAGAGTCGTGGAACCCACTGTGCGCTCAGCTTGAGGGAGAATGAGGGCGGCACGAAAACCCAGCCATCCCTGGCGGCGGTGGAGGGGACATGTCCCTGCTCAGGGCTCCTGCCGCGACCGGCACAGCCCGCGGCTTGCTCAGCAGAAGGGGAACTGCCAGGGGGGCCTGACTGACGGCCACGAAGTGGGAGGGCCGGGCTCAGGCTGGCCACCCACCCACGGCTGGTCACACCAGGGATGGGGAGGGGGCCACGCTGCTGCCACCAGTGGGTGGGACGGCACTGCCCTCTGCATGCCGCCTGGACCCTGCAGAGAGGCTCCCCGTCCCTCCTCCTTCCTGGTGGCCCCGGCCCCGGACCTGGTCGGGGTGGCGAATCTCATCCTCCAGGCATGTCAGGGGGCCTGCACCCTAGCTGCAAGGGGTGATGCAGGAGTGGCTGGCGCTTTCCGGTCCAGAGGTTGGGAGGTGGGCTTTGTCTCCCCCCAGGATTTGAGTCACGAGACGAGGCAGTCTGCAACCCAGGAAGACCCCCTTCCTGCCGGGCATGGCCAGGCATGACCCATGTCCACCACCCCAGCTCGGGGGAGGGAGGGCCCACCAGCCACGTGGGCTGACCATGCGTTTGGACCCAAGGAGCTCCATCAGTGTGCTTGCTCTCTGGGACACCAGTGTCCTGAGCCAGCTATCTCTGTCATTTGGGGTTTCATTGAGAAGGGCACCTTGGGAAGGGGTGAGGGTGTGGCAGAGATTGAAACCGGCACCCAACTTTTACTTTTTCTTCTTCCTTAGGACTTCCTTAGACACCCCCCTCCCCATTTTAAGCTGAGCCTGTGGCCACAGAATAAATGTTCCACTGCCCAGCCTCCCTTGCAGCTAAGGTGGGACACGTTCCCACATTCAGGCCAGCGGGCAGGGCAGCCTCCTGTGCTGTGGCCAGAGCAAGTGTGTGGAGCAGAGAGGGTGCGGCTAGCTGACTCCAGGCCGACCTCTGCTCACACTAGAGGGTCCCCAGCACAGGCCTGCATCCCAGGTCTGCCCGGAGAAATGGCAGCGATGGACTAATTCACCATTTTTCCAATTTGCACAGAGGCACTGTAGCCTTACCAAGCTGTGTACCCTCAAGGCTGCATCTAGTAGAGGGACTGCCTTTTTCAAATTCACCCGAAGGTACCTCGTGTGCTGGCAGCTGGATCAGCCAGTAGGATCCAAGTGGAAGTGTCGTGTATGACTTCAGAAGTGTCAACAAAGGGGTGAGGGCACTCTTCTTTATCCCCTTCTCCTCCCTGCTTGCTGGAGCATACACATAATGGCTGGTGCTCCAGCAGCCATCTGGGATCATGAGGTAGATGCCTGTGTTGAGGATGGAGGAGCAGCAAGGTAGAAGGGTCTTGGGTTTCTGCTGCTGATGGAACTGCTGGCCTCTGCACTGTGATTCAGTGAGAGAGAGAGAGAATCTCCTCTAACCTGAATGGAGCCATTGTCATCTGGGTTTTCTATCACTTGCAGGAGAACCGAATTATCAGTGATACATTAGCTAATTGATGCTCATTAGCAAACTGAAGGCTCTGAGAAGTCCTGCAAAAAGAAACAACTGTTTCCCCAGTGCTTGCCAACCAGTCAACCACAGAGCTCTCTCACCACCCAGCTCTTTACCCCTGAGGAGTCCCTTTATTTAGAGGAACAGCGTTTGGTGGGGGGACAGCTCCACACAAATTATGACTCAACAGTGATCACATGTCAAAGCATACATTCTAAAGACTTAATCCACCGTGACTGGTTGGTTGGAGACCTTCCGGGTTCCTGGGATTCCATTTCTCAATAACGGGTGGGAGGGGGAAAGAGTCAACTGTCTCAGGCATAGATTCGGTGAGGTTTCAGGCTCTCAACTGCGTTTAAAACAATCTGTCCTCAAATAACTAGCTTTTGGAACCGCTCCCCGCAGAGTCTGAATTTGGTCCCATCGCATAGTGATGGGTTGACGTAAGCCCCAAGGGTGTGCGGGTTCTGGGAAGTGAGTGCATGTGAGCACGGGGGCGTGTCCCACGAGGCGGTGCCCTGGGGAAGAGGGACGGGGGAGAGGGATGGTCAGACTGCCACGGTTGAGGCTGACCATGACCGTGGGTGGGCCCTGACCTAGTCTGATGGGATTCCAAATACCAGTGAGGTCGAGCTGATCTCCTTACAGACACAGAACTCGGAGCAACCTGCACAAGAACCCCGCACTGACGAGCGGGAGAGTCAGGATTCAAACCCAGGCTGAACTGCGTCCAGGACTCTGCTTTCTGCAGGACTCAACGCTTGTCGGGGTCTAAAAGTCCCCACACAATTTGCACAGAGGCACTGTCGCCTTGCCAGGCTGTGTGCCCTCAGGGCTGCATCTAGTAGAGGGACTGCCTTTTTCAAATTCCCCCAAAGGTACCCTGTGTGCTGGCAGCTGCATCAGCCAATAGGATCCAAGTGGAAGTGTCTTCAGAGGTACCGACAAAGGGAAGGAAGAGGGCAGGTTATGTCGGGGGTGTCAGGGGCTGACTGAGTCCCCTCCAAATTCATAGGTTGAAGTCCTAACCCAGCACACCTCTGAATGTGACCTTATTTGGAATGAGGCAGTTATAGAGTTAATTAAGATGAGGTCATTAGGGTGGCCCTAACCTGATGACTGGGGTTCTTATAAAAAGGGGTGACTTGGAAACAGAGACACATGCAGAGGGAGGACGCCACGTGAAGATGGAGGCAGAGGTCAAGGTGATGCTTCTACACCCCAGGGAAGCCCAAGAGTTGTCAGCAAACCCCCCGAAGTTAGGAAAGCCTCCAGACGGACCCAACGCTGCCCACACCTGGATCTTGGCCCTCTTTCCTCCAGAACTGTGCGAGGATTAATTTGTGTTGTTTAAGCCGCCCAGTTTGGGGTACTTTGTTACACCAGCTCTAGCTAATGCGGGGTGAGGGGCTGGTGGCGGCTCTAGTTAATGCGGGGCGGGTGGCGGGTGGCGGCTCTAGCTAATGCGGGGCGGGTGGCGGGTGGCGGCTCTAGCTAATGCGGGGCGGGTGGCGGGTGGCGGCTCTAGCTAATGCGGGGTGGGTGGCGGGTGGCGGCTCTAGCTAATGCGGGGTGGGTGGCGGGTGGCGGCTCTAGCTAATGCGGGGCGGGTGGCGGGTGGCGGCTCTAGCTAATGCGGGGCGGGTGGCGGGTGGCGGCTCTAGCTAATGCGGGGTGGGTGGCGGGTGGCGGCTCTAGCTAATGCGGGGCTGGTGGCGGGGGGCGGCTCTAGCTAATGCGGGGTGGGGGGCGGGGGGCGGCTCTAGCTAATGCGGGGTGGGAGGCAGGTGGCCGTCTATCTCTGGAAAAACTGAAGACACCATCACTCCTAGCAGAGCCCCCCTCCTGCTGCCTAATGATTCCACTGATACACTGGGGCTGCTGAAACAAAGGACCACGAACAGGGGGCTTTACAGCAACAGACCTTCATTCCCTCCCAGTCTGGAAGCCAGGAGTCTGCGATCAGGGTGTCACAGGGCCGTGCTCCCTCTAGAGGCTCTGGGGGCGGGTCCTTCCGGCCTCTTCCAGCTTCTGGGGCTCCTGGCATCCCTGGCTTGCGGCCGCATCCCTCCCGTCTCTGTCTCCACGGCCACATCCTCCTCCTCTTGTCCGTGTGTCTCAGGCCTCCCCTCGCCTCTCCCCTAGACGGACCCTTGCTGGCACACACGTGAGGGTCTTTAGGCCTATCTGGACGACCCAAGATAAATCGCCCCACCTCGAGGGCCTTACCTTCATCACACCTGCAAACACTTCCAAAGAGGGAAACATTCTCAGGTTCCAGGGATTAGGACCTGATATTTCTTATTTGTCCTACCACAGTTCTACTGAAAAATACTTTTTTGAAAAAACTTCCCCATCCTCAGTCAAATCATCAAATGAGCCCCGATGAGGTCAGAGCACATCTCCCGCCAGCTCTGTGCAGTCCCAGGCCCTCCTCGGACCTGGTGGGGAAGGCCTCCGCCTGCCGGGTTGTCTGTGGGGACCGCGACAGCTTCCCACACAGCCCCCGGGGGGACGGCGGCGTGTGGCCTGCTCGCGGCTGCCGGGGGCCCAGGGCTGCAGGACACCCGGGAGGAGCCTCGGTCAAAGAGCTGATGACTAAGGAACTGGCCGTTCCCAAAAGGCACACCCAGCTGTACCGGGGGCTCTTTACAGAGGAGTGAAGCCGCGTCCACAACAGGAGGCCTTTCCTGGAAGATGGATGGAGCGCGGTGGCCGGGACAGGGTCGGGCAGCTGTGAGCAGCCCCTCCACACAGCCCAGCCCCGCCAGAAAGCTCCCGAGGGACGGTGGCCTCTCCGGTCGAATCTTCGGCCTGCCCACGTGGTCTGAGGCCTTGGAAGGGGCCATCTCCGGCGTGTAGGAAACAAGAGTGGGCCCTCAGGGCTGCATCTTCAGCATGGCCTGCATGCTGTGTCCGTCTATCGAAATCTATGGCTGCCCAGCCCTGTTCCCCGTCACTCTGGGGGGGTACCCGCCTTGATGGCCTGCTGGGGCCCTTGTTTTCCTCCTTCATTTTGGTGGAGTGCACCTTCCAGTGCTCCCCTGGGCCCAGAGGCCACCTGCCTCGCGGGAAACGTCTACGACCTCCCTCCAGGGTTAAGGGAGAGCGTGCTTGCATCCAGGATTCTGGCCCACGTCCCTTCTTTCAGATGTTTTGAGGCTTTGCTCCCTTATCTCCCAGCCTCCACATGCTAGAGATGGAGAAGCTGGATCCCTTTCTCATTCCCTAAGACTCTGTCTGTGAGCTGGGTTTTCCCACCCCTAACTGGAAACTTTTTCTGATCTTCTTGTCCCAAGTGATCTAACATTTCACGATGATGTTCCCTGTGTGGGTCTTTCTCCATCCGTTGCGCTGGGTACTAGGTGGAACCTTTCAATCTACAAACTCGTGTCTTTCAGTCTGGGACAGTTTCTTGAATTACTTCACTGGTGATTTCCTTCTCTCTTGTTTCCTCTTTTCTGGAACTCCTACAAACCAGATGTTGGAACCCAAGAAGCTCAAAGAATTCCAAGCACAAGAAACATGAAAAAAGATACATCACGATTTCCAAAACAATACTGAACATAAACAAAGCCAGAGGACTCACACTTCTTGATTTCAAAACTTACTACAAAGCTACAGTAATTAAAACAGTGTGGTACTGGCATAAGGACAGACACATAGACCAGTGGAACAGAACCAAAAGTTCAGAAATAAACCCATACATCTATGGCCAACTGATTTTCCATGAGAGTGCCAAGACCATTCAATGGAGAAAGAATGTCTGTTCCCCAAATGGATAGCCATATACAAAAGAATGAATTTGGACCCCTGCCCCACACCATGTACAAAAATTAACTAAAAATGGATCGATGAACTAAACGTAAAAGCTAAAACTATAAAACTCTTAGAAGAAAACTTGACCTTGGATTGGCAAGGATATAATACCAAAAACGAAACAAAAGAAAAAACAGATAAATTGAACATCATCAAAAACAAAACACCGTTGTACACCAAAGGTCATTATCAAGAAAGAGGAAAGATACCCCACAGAATGGGAGAAAATATTTGCAAATCACATGTCTGATAAGGCTCTAGTCTCCAGAATATATAAAGAACTTCTACAACTGAACAGCAAAAGGCAAACAACTCAATTTTAAAATGGGCAAAGGACTTGAACAGACATTTCTCCAAAGAAGATGCACAAATGACCAAACAAGCACATAAGAAGATGCTCAATATCATTAGTCATTAAGGAAATGCAAATCAAAACCACAGTGAGATAACACTTTGCACCCACTATCATAGCTATAAAAAACAAAACCCAGAAGATAAGTGTTGGTGAGGATGTGCAGCCACTGGAACCTTCATGCACTGCGGGCGGGGACGTAAAACGGTGCGACCGTGGAACACAATTTGGTGGCTCCCCCCAAAATTAATCACAGAATTATCACGTGGCCCAGCAATTCCAGTCCTGGGTATATAACCAAAAGAACCAAACACAGGTGTTCAAACAAATACCTGTACACGAAGGTGCACAGCACTACTAGTCACAACAGCCCAAGAGTGGAAACAACCCAAACGTCCATCAGCTGACGATGGATAAACAAAATGTGGTCTACCCGTATCAGGAATACTGTTCAGCCACAAAAATGAAGTACTGATTCATGCGACAGTGTGAATGAATCTCAAAAACATCAGGCAAAGTGAAATAAGCCAGACACGAAAGGTCACAGATTGTATGATTCTTTTTATATGAAATATCCAAAACAGGTAAATCCATGGGGATGGAAAGCAGAGTAGTGGGCGCCAGGAGAGGAGGGGAGAGGCGAGTGACTGCTTAATGGGGGGATGAAATGTTCTGGAACTCGACAGAGGTGGTGGCTGGACGACCTCTAATAAACGCCACTGAATTACACATCTAAAAATTGATCATTTTAGGTTAAGTGGATGTCACCTCAATTAAAAAACCCCAAACACTCAAGCCACTCCAACCAACCCATCCCCAAGTGGACCACGCTGCTGGGAGAAGGGCCACAGCACCGACCCACGCTTCCTGGGCCCCAATCTTCTGCTCCCCCCTCTGGACTCCTGGGAAAGGACTGGCCTCTGCCTTCAGTGCCCCTACCCCAGTCATGGCAGGGGTCCATCCGCCTGGCTGAGTTCTCTTTTAAAAGATTTGCTTGCTGAAACATCTTAAGAGAAAGTTAGTTAAAGAAAAACACATCTCGTCGAATAAATCATAAATAGATTCATTTAGGTGGCCAAGTGTTAATGACGGGGAACTATAACGTCTCTGCCGGGCCCGGGCTAAGCAGTGAGCACCCTTGCTACCCACTGTGACAGAGTGATGCCCGGTGCCAGGTGGCTAAAAATCATGTGTTTGTTTGTTTAGTGTTTATGAAAGCAAAAGAGAACAGCCGCGCAACCTCGGGGGGTAGTCAGAGCTGGGCCGCGGCCCCGGCACCTCCACTTCCTGACTTTGTCTTCTGGTCCCGCTCGCGGGCAGCCACGAAGTTCAGCAAGTCGATGGCAGTGACAACTCCGAACACCATCTGCCTCTTACTGGACTCCCCGTGGCTGTGGTCTGAGGGGGGACAAGGCCGCAGGTTCAGAGGGGCCTCCCCACGGAGCGGATCTGAGGCAGCCACGCCCCCAGGCACAGGGTGGCGGGGGGGTGCGGGGAGGATGCCCCGTGTCCACGGGCACCTGTGTGCCCCGGCCGCCCAAGCACCAGTGCCGTCCCCTCCCAACACAAGCCACTTGGGCGAAGCTGCAGAGAGCAGGGCCCTGACCCCTCTGAGCCACGCCCACCGGGGACGCCGAGGTCGCATTCATTCAGAACAGCCGGTGGCCGCCCCTGGTGCCCAAGGCCCGAGTCGTGGCACGAAATTCCAGTCCTACTCACACCCAACACCACCGGCTCACATCTCTGGCCTACAGTTCTGTGTTCAAACCCACACCTTTCTCTCAGGCTTAGAATGAACACAGGCCCCTGGCCCCCTGCCCTGCCGCCCAAGGGCAGAGAGGGTGATGGAGATGGTAAATTTTACATTTCAACTCGACTGGGCCATGGAGTGCCCCAGTACGGGGCGAACATCATTCTGGGTGTCCTTGGATGAGATCAACCCTTGATTGGACGGACCTAGTAAAGCAGACTGCACACCCCAGTGTGGGTGGGCCTCATCCAGTCAGTTGAAGGCCCAAATAGAACAAAAGGGCTGACCCACCACGAGTAAGATGGAAATGCCAGGCCTTTGGACTTGGAAACATTGACTCTTGGGGTCTCGAGCCTGGCCACTAGCCCCGCAGGCCTTGGGACGTGCCAGCCTATAAGCCATTCCTTATAGCAAGTCTCTGTATACACACATCCTACTAGTTGTGTTTCTTGGGAGAACCCCGACTGACAGCTGTCGTGAAGCGCACGGCGGGCCGGGCAGAGCCGAGCAGCAGGGGGTACATGCCCGGGTGGCATCCCACTCCACCAGAGCCCGCTGCCCTGTCTGTCCCGCACGCCTTTGAGGGCAGCGGTCACACGCGGAGGGCTGCTGGAGACACAGAGAGGCCAGGCATCCTACTGGCCGGTTCGGAGCACCTCAGGAAAAAGCAAGGGGCACCCAGAAGAGATGAGGGGCTTCTAGGCAAAGGGGCAGCTTTGGAGAAGCACTGAGCCCCACGGGGGCGGGCGGTCGGAGCGTCTCCAGGCCCCTGGGAGACACTGGCCAGCCGGGTCGGCGAACTTTCTGTAAAGGGCGGTACGGTCTCTGTTATGACCCCTCAGCTCTGCCCACACAGCGCGAAAGCAGCCGCTGACCATGCTTTCTGACAGGGCGGTGTCAAAGGAAACTTTATTTACAGACCCAGAAACTGGATCCCACGTCAGGGTGTGTAGATGTTCAAACTCGAGTGTGTGACACAAGGGGAGCCTCCCACCCAAGCTCGGGGTCCGGGGCCTGGACGCCCCCCCTGGCACTCGGAGGCTGATCACGGCGCCGCTCCCCAGCTCGAGGGGTGGGTGGGGCGTACACACCTGCAGGTTCCCCCCACCCCCAAGGCCAGGGCCCGCGCCGAGGAACCAAGGACGGGAGAGGGTTAGGTGGGGGCGCCCAGGCCCCGGGAGCAGCCCTCGGCGGGCGGGAGGGCGGGCTCCAAGCCCCCCCCCAATTCTCAGGATTTCTATAACCCTTGTCCTCGCCCGGCACCAGAACATCCCCGGCTTCTGGAGATGTGGCCAGGAGGCCCGGGAAGGGCTTTGTGAGCAGGTTATAAAGCCCTGTGACCTCACCGGGAGCCAGCACCCAGGCTGGCCCACAGCGGGATCCCTCTGAGATCTGCACCCAAGGCTGGGGATCTGCACCTCCGGCTCCCAGATGCCCCGTGAGCTCACGGCGGGAAAGCGCACACACAGCCTGGGGCCGGGGGCCGGGGGCCCGGGGGGCCGGCACCCCACAGGGCTCCTGCTCCCACCCCCCAGTCCCCAGCCCTCAGAGGGCCCCACTTACACTGGATCTGCTCGTGGACCACCAGGGCGAAGTGGTCCATCTCCAGGATGTGCGAGAGCTTGCCCAGAGGGTCCGTCAGGTGGATCTGGAAGAGAAGCCGTGGTCAGCGCTCGCCAGGGCAGCCCAGCTTGGCCGGAGCCCGAGGAAAAGAGCGCAAGGCAGCAGGAGGCTGGCGTCCCTCCAGAAGGTTCTTCTGGAGCCTCTTGCTGACTTAGAAATGGAACGAGACTCGACACACGTGGAAGGACACTTGGATGACCTGGAAGAGTCCGTATGTATCACTCAGTGCAAAGAGCCAGTAGGACGGCTTCCCATACTATGATTCCACCTCTATGAATTTCCGGAAAAGACAAAGCTAGTCAGATTGGCGGTTGCAGGGTTCAGGAAGTGGGGAATGGGTGCAGGGATCCAGGCCACATGGGGCACATACGCTACTGTGTGTGATGCTGTAATGGGTACAGGTCTGGACATTTGTCAAAACCCACAGAACTGCAGAACCCAAAGACTGAACCCTCAGTAAACTAGTGACTGTAGTTACTAACAGCGTAATATTCGCCATCCATCGGAACAAATCCTACATCAGTGCAAGATGTGACAGTACAGGGCGTGGTAAGGGGCGGGGGTACAGGGCGTGGTGAGGGGAGGAGGTACAGAGCGTGGTGAGGGGCGGGGGTACAGGGAGTGGTGAGGGGCGGG
>NC_041221.1:12671313-12678273 GCF_002837175.3 Physeter macrocephalus | reverse complement strand
CGGGGGTACGGGGCGTGGCGAGGGGCCGGGGTACGGAGCGTGGCGAGGGGAGGGGGTACGGGGCGTGGCGAGGGGAGGGGGTACGGGGCGTGGCGAGGGGAGGGGGTACAGGGCGTGGTGAGGGGCGGGGAACGTGAGCGCCCACTCTGGGCCATCTGCTCAGTAGACACATGATGAGAGCTTCCAAGAAAAAGAAAAAAAGGACACTTAGGTCCATCTTTCAAACCCCAAGGTGATCTCCAAAGCTGTTAGCCCCACTGGAACCCTTTCTAGTTCGGCTCTGGCAATGGAGGCAAGTTCCCTGTGAGAGGACGCAGGCTCCGGGGTGGGTGGAAAAGCGCCAGCAGTGCCTTAACCTGTGTAAAAGGAGGGTTGGGCACCACCTGCCTGCCAAGCACTAGTGCACGCTGAGCCTTACACAGCACAGCCGCCCTGGGCTGTGGAAGCAACGTGCCCGATGCTTGCCTTTACGAGGTCAGACGCTGGGCGTGGTCAGTAGACCACGGGGGTCAGGATTTCTCCTCTCCGCCGGGAGAAAACGGTGGAAAGGGGCGCCACAGCTCCATGGGGAGCTGCTCACTGCCGGCGGCCAGACCCCCGTGGCGACAGGAAGGGGCAGCCCTGGATGCGGAGGGGGTACCCAGGAGACAGGACCCACCCAGGTTTCCTCGGGGCCGCATTCTCCTCGGGACACCATCTGGACCAGGGATGCCGGGGACCCTGCTGAAGGACGTCCTGTGTCCGCTTACACCCACCGCTCGTGCCTGGAGCAGAGCAGGGACACACAGCCCCGCCCAACATCTCGCCGGCAGGGCGTCGAGACCCCCGAGGGTCTGGGTGGCACTAGAGCCCAGGGAGCTGGGGCTCGGCTACACCCCGCGGGAAGGCTGCGGCTGGAGGTCAGCCTCGGCCACTAAGGGGGGGTGACCTAGTGGAACAGGGAAGAGCCAATCCTGAATACAGGCTGGATCTGTTTCTTTTACTTTAACCTTTGCTAACCTTTGCTTCCTGTTGCTTTTGTTCCCTAAAAGGATACGGTCTCTACAGAACAGCCTGCCTCGGGGAACCCCGCCCCTCCGCCTGAATGTTAAACCCAAGTGCCTTTGTTCAGGGAAACATCCTGACCCTGTCCACCTGGGGATGGCTGCAAGAAAGAAGCCATTAACACATCCCCTCCCCGAGGCTGGCCATTCCAGGGCACATTTGCAAATCTTATGGCCCTTTTACTTTACTTCCTCACCTCCTCCCCCGCTCTGTTCTATGAAAGAAACTGGCATCCAGACCCCGGGAAGATGGTTCTCTGAGACATCAGTCAGCCATCTTCTCGGTCTGCTGGCTTTCCAAATAAAGTTGTATTCCTGGCCTCAACACCTTGTCTCCCGATTTACTGGCCTGTCGTGCTGCGAGCACAGCGAGCTTGGACTCGGTAACGTTAGAGCGCTCAGCTCTTCCCTGGGGGAGGGAAGGGCACACACAGCAGAGGGTCAGCAGGAAAGGCCACAGACACAACAGGGCTGGACTCAGGCACGGGAAGGGGTGCGCAGCATGCACACCACACCTCGGAGGGACCTCAAAACACTGCTGGGCTTTTCTGGCGGCGCAGTGGTTAGGAATCCGCCTGCCAACGCAGGGGACACGGGTTTGAGCCCTGGTCCGGGAAGATCCCGGATGCCGCGGAGCAACTATGCCCGCGAGCCACAACTACTGAGCCTGCGCTCTAGAGCCCGCGAGCCACAACTACTGAGCCCGCATGCCACAACTACTGAAGCCCGCGCACCTAGAGCCCGTGAGCCACAACAAGAGAAGCCACCGCGATGAGAAGCCCGCGCACCGCAACAAAGAGTAGCCCCCGCTCGCCGCAACTAGAGAAAGCCTGCGTGCAGCAACGAGGACCCAACGCAGCCAAAAATAAATAAAATAAAATAAAATAATTTATATATATTAAAAAAAACTCCACTCTGCTGCATGAAAGAAGCCAGACAAGGGTACACACGGTGGGGCTGCGTATGCGCACGAGCCTGGGGAGGGCGCACAGTCTACGGGACAGGATAGATGTGCGGGGAGGGGAGAGGAAGCCGGGGAAGAAGCGGTGGAGGGGATGGATACGCTCACTCTCGACTGTGGTTTCGCGGGTGTGTGTTCATTTCAAAATCATCAAATGGGACACGCTATGTTGAGCTCAACGCAGGGAAGGGAAGGAGGGGCAGAAACGTCCAGAAATGCTGGCGGGCAATGGCATGGGCGGAAAGGTTGCCCCTGCTCAGCCTGGCTGGCCACCCACATGCGTGGGATGCCGGGCCCTGTGCTCCCCACTCAGGGGCCACGGGGGCCAGGATAGCCTCTTGAAGCTTCCACTGGACTGGGGGGCCATAAGTGCTCCAGGAACACACCCCGTGTGCTAGGTGCTCGGGGCCTGGGGGTCAGAGAGGCCGAGAGGAGGGGACGGGGGTGGGGGGTGGGGGGCAGGAGGGCAGAGACAGCTGGTGCAACGGCAGCAGGAAGGGACTGGCCCGTCTGAGAACCAGGGCAGGTGGACGGGAGGAGTGGAGGGAGACGGGGGTCGCGGGGCCGGGACCCTCCCGGCTGGGCTGGGCAGGGAGGGACAAGCCCCCACCCACGTCTCCTGTGGTCTCTCCAGCCGCAGAGAGTTAGGGCCAGGAGTGAGGGGCCGTGCAGGGACCACGCTAGAGGCGATGGCAGGGGGGTGGATATGGGGAGAAACACACAGATTCCGGTGACATTTCAGCTACGTGTGGGGTGGGGAAAAAGGAAAATCAAATCCATTCCTAGATTTGGGCTCCACCCGCTAGCCTTTCAAGCGTGAGACAGCCAGCGACTCACCACTCCCACTCACTGGGGGCCCGAGGAGAAAGGGGTTGTGGAATGTCCGGAGACCAGGGAGAGGGGCTGCCCTGACCCCAGGCACCCACGGGGACACAGAGTCGGCTCTGCCCTGGCCCATCACAGGGTGGCCATCATCTCAGGATGGCCACGGGGTCTGACCAGCCCCGGCTCAGCCCCCAGAACGTTCTAGTTCTTATTACTTAGGCGTGTCAGGTGACCTTAAATGATGTGTGCACAGGACAAAATCAGGGCCCGGTGCTCTGGGAATGGTCGCGCTGGCAGACGCCCGGCTCGGCTGGGATGACGGTCCCTGGGCTTTGCCAGTGACCACGGGCATTGCCAGAGCACGGGCGCGGCTGAGCCCTCACCAATGCCGGCCTTCCCCACCTGGGGCTTCTCGCTTTGTGAAGCTGGGGCCAATTCTCAGATTTAGGGGTCTGATGGGGTCTGGGGTGGTGTCAAGGGTCGGGGGCGAGGGACACGCGGCCCCGCCTCCCGGGACAGAGCTGGTCTCAGCACCGACCGCTCAGGCCTCGCGGGGCTCGTACCTGTTTGAACTGCTTGTAGATGACTTTTCGAACTTGGTCCGATGGCTGAACCTTCCCCGCGAGCAGGGATGACAGCATGTTCCCCAGGGTCACCATCCCCAGGACTGCCCTGCGGAAGCGGGGACGGGGCAGGAGTCAGCACTGGTGCCTCTCCCGCAATCTCCACACCCCACCCCGCCCCCCGCCAAGACAGCAGAATCCAGCACAGCCACCCTCAGGGTCAAACCCAGAACTCCTCTTAGAACCAACCACTATCTGCCCAGGGCCTCTGTGTGGCAGGAGCCGAGCAGTGACCAAACACCCTGCCTGGGAGCTGACCGTCCAGTGCAGGGGACGGTAAACCAGCGAGTCCTCTGGGCATCTCTATTCTGACAGGTGTCAAGGTGACCAGCTGGCCAGTGTCCTGGGACATGGGACTTTCGGTGCTAGAACTGGGACAGTCCTGGGAGAGCCCTGACGGTGGGTCACTGTCACCAGGGCACGTCTGTCACGGCCTTCCACTGTCAGGCACGGGCCCAGAGCCAGGGCAGGACCCTACACCGGCCTCCTGTGCACACGCTGGGTGCAGTGGGCTGGGACCAAGGCACTGAAGCCCAAAGGGCTCATATGAGCAGCCCCCATCCTGGCCGGTGCTCAGGGACCAGCCGTCCAATGCTCTGAGCATCTGAGTGCAGAGTGACCAAGGTCAGCCGGCCAGCTGCGGGGTCCACTGGGCTGCCCCGCCCAGCACCGCTGACACAGAGCAGCGTGGAGCACAGGCTGGAGGCGCCCAGCAGGGCCCAGAGGGCAGAGCTCTGGCTGGAGGCTGAGACTGACCCCGACTCGTCCACCACGGGCGCCTGGTCGAAGCCCTTCTCCCGGAGGATGTCGATGGTGTGCTCACAGGTGACCGTGGGTAGCACCGTCAGCGGGGCCGACAGGCTCAGCTCCTGAACCCGGAGGTGCCACCACCTGCAGGAAGGAGCGTGGGGCAGGGAGGCCGTGAACCGGGAGGCCGAGTCCAGGACAGGGAGCCCGCAGGGGCGCCCGGCCAGGTGCGGGCCAGCACACGTGCCCTGGGCAGCAGGAACGCAAGTCCCGAGCCACACGCGTGTGGTCGGGGAGAGATCTCTGCTCAGAGGCGTCCTCACCATGGCTTCTTCACCAAGAGGTCCTCCTCCTTCATGAAGCCCTTCTGCAGCATCCACTTGTCGCTCAGGAACTTGGACCTGCAGCACCAGAAGTCACCAGGGTCTCACCACCACCTCTGTCCACACTGAGGGTGGAGGTTCTCAGAGAGAGAAAGCCCAGCATCCCTCCCCAGACCCCACGGTCCGGCAGGGACCCCAAAGGGGCTGGCTGGAGGCTCCGCGAAGAGGCCCGAGAGCCAGATTCCAGAAAGACCCCCTAGGGAACTGTGGTCGACGGGGGCATCTGGTCAACCAGGGCTGAATGCGCTCAGAGCACAGCAGAAGGTTCTGTGGTACGCTGGGACCTGGGACCTGGGACCCTTTGCTGCAGTGCTTGCACCTGGACAAATGTCTTCTCAAGCAACAGATACAAAGAAACTATGAGGGACTAAAAATAACTGCATGCACAGCACAGTTGGGGCAAATTAAGGACAAAACAAGATACAAAAAGACCAAAAACCCAACTGCCACTTCTGAGTTGCTGGAAGCAAAAGCAGGGTGCTGCAAATGCCCCATGTACACAGCACCACAAAGGGGTGGGCAGACCACCTAAGCCACCCCTCCAGCCCTGACCCCTGGACCCACCCCTACCCTCACCCCACTTAAGGGACCAGCTCACCCGCTCCTCAGCGAGAGAGCAAGGGAAACTGTTACTTGTTTTCACTCCCGCCTGCTGCAGCATGAGCCCCAGTAAAGCCTTGCCTGAATTTCTTGTCTGGCCTCTTATTAATTTCTACTGATTAAAGAGTCCAAGAACCCAGGTGGGTAACAGTTCTGTCCCGGATCCTGTGCCATCATGTCCCCTCGGGGCTCCTGGGTGGCCTCTTCCCTGGCTGTCCTCATGTCTGCTCTGGCAGAGGGGGATGAGAGACCCCATCCCACCTGGGGTCAGAAGACACCAGAGCAGGCCTCGGGGTCTGCCAGAGACCCGCCCTAAAAAGGCAGATGAGAAAGCACCTGACAAACAGCAGCTTAGGCTGGAGCTAGAGGGGCAGGCTCTGGGGGAAGACCCGTTGAAAGCCCAGAGCGACTCCAGTTTATGGGCGAGGGGGCAAAGCAGAGCTGTGGACCCGCACCAGCCACGTGGCTGGCAGGTCTTGGTGCTCCGGCCGGGTGTCAGGCCTGAGCCTCTGAGGTGCGAGAGCCGAGTTCAGGACAGTGGTCCATGCGAGACCTCCCAGCCCCTCATAATATCAATCGGCAAGAGCTCGCCCAGAGATCTCCGTCTCAACGCTAAGACCCAGCTCCACTCAACGACCGGCAAGCTCCAGTGCTGGACACCACACACCAGACAACTAGCAAGACAGGAACACAACCCCACCCATCATCAGAGAGGCTGCCTAAAATCATAATAAATTCACAGACACCCCAAAACACAGCCCCAGAGGCAGCTCGGCCCACCAGAAAGACAAGATCCAGCCTCATCCACCAGAACACAGGCACCAGTCTCCTCCAGCAGGAAGCCTACATGACCCACTGAACCAACCTTACCCACTGGGGGCAGACACCAAAAACAACGGGAACTACGAACCTGCAGCCTGTGAAAAGGAGACCCCCAAACACAGTAAGTTAAGCAAAATGAGAAGACAGAGAAATATGCAGCCGATGAAGGAACAAGGTAAAAACCCACCTGACCAAACAAATGAAGAGGAAATAGGCAGTCTACCTGAAAAAGAATTCAGAATAATGAGAGTAAAGATGATCCAAAATCTTGGAAACAGAATGGAGAAAATACAAGAAATGATTAATAAGGACCTAGAAGAACTGCAGAGCAAACAAACAATGATGAACAACACAATAAATGAAATTAAAACTTCTCTAGAAGGAATCAATAGCAGAATAACTGAGGCAGAAGAACGGATAAGTGACCTGGAAGATAAAATAGTGGAATTCACTGCTGCAGAGCAGAATAAGGAACAAAGAATGAAAAGAATGGAGGACAGACTCAGAGACTACTGAGACAACATTAAACGCACCAACATTCGAATTATAGGGGTCCCAGAAGAAGAAGAGAAAAAGAAGGGACTGAGAAAATATTTGAAGAGATCATAGTTGAAAACTTCCCTAATATGGGAAAGGAAATAGTCAATCAAGTCCAGGAAGTGCAGAGAGTCCCACACAGGATAAATCCAAGGAGAAACACACCAAGACACATATGAATCAAACTATCAAAAATTAAATACAAAGAAAAAGTATTGAAAGCAGCAAGGGAAAAGTAACAAATAACATACAAGGGACTCCCCATAAGGTTAACAGCTGATCTGTCAGCAGAAACTCTGCAAGCCAGAAGGGAGTGGCAGGACATATTTAAAGTGATGAAAGGGGAAAACCTACAACCAATATTACTCTACCCAGCAAGGATCTCATTCAGATTTGACAGAGAAATTAAAACCTTTACA
>NC_041221.1:12670030-12670911 GCF_002837175.3 Physeter macrocephalus | reverse complement strand
CCAAAATGAAAATAAGTAAGGAAACACAAGCTTTAAATGATACATTAAACAAGATGGACTTAATTGATATTTATAGGACATTCCATCCAAAAACAACAGAATACATTTTCTTCTCAAGTGTTCATGGAACATTCTCCAGGATAGATCATATCTTGGGTCACAAATCAAGCCTTGGTAAATTTAAGAAAATTGAAATCGTATCAAGTATCTTTTCTGAACAAAACGCTGTAAGACTAGATATCAATTACAGGAAAAAAACTGTAAATAATACAAACACAGGGAGGCTAAACAATACACTACTTAATAACCAAGAAATCACTGAAGAAATCAAAGAGGAAATCAAAAAATACCTAGAAACAAATGACAATGAAAACACGATGACCCAAAACCTATGGGATGCAGCGAAAGCAGTTCTAAGAGGGAAGTTTATAGCAATACAATCCTACCTCAAGAAACAAGAAAAATCTCAAATAAACAACTGAACCTTACACCTAAAGCAATTAGAGAAAGGAGAACAAAAAACCCCCGAAGTTAGCAGAAGGAAAGAAATCATAAAGATCAGATCAGAAATAAATGAAAAAGAAATGAAGGAAATGAAAGCAAAGACCAATAAAACTAAAAGCTGGTTCTTTGAGAAGATAAACAAAATTGTTAAATCATTAGCCAGACTCATCAAGAAAAAACGGGAGCAGACTCCAATCAACAGAATTAGAAACGAAAAAGGAGAAGTAACAACTGACACTGCAGAAAGACAAAGGATCATGAGAGATTACTACAAGCAATGATATGCCAATAAAATGGACAACCTGGAAGAAATGGACAAATTCTTAGAAAAGCACAACCTTCCGAGACTGAACCAGGAAGAAATAGAAAATATAAAC
>NC_041221.1:12668275-12669906 GCF_002837175.3 Physeter macrocephalus | reverse complement strand
CTCCAGAAAGTAGGCACAGAGGGAACTTACCTCAACATAATAAAGGCCATATATGACAAACCCACAGCCAACATTGTTCTCAATGGTGAAAAACTGAAACCATTTCCACTAAGATCAGGAAGAAGACAAGGTGGCCCCACTCTCACTACTATTTTTCAACGTAGTTTTGGAAGTTTTAGCCACAGCAATCAGAGACGAAAAAGAAAGAAAAGGAATCCAAATCAGAAAAGAGGAAGTAAAACTGTCACTGTTTACAGATGACATGATACTATACATAGGGAATCCTAAAGATGCTACCAGAAGACTACTAGCGCTAATCAATGAATCTGGTAAAGTGGCAGGATACAAAATTAATGCACAGAAATCTCTTTCATTCCTATACACTAATGATGAAAAATCTGAAAGAGAAATTAAGGAAACACTCCCGTTCACCGTTGCAACAAAAAGAATAAAATACCTAGGAATAAACCTACCTAAGGAGACAAAAGACCCGTATGCAGAAAACTGTAAGCCACTGACGAATGAAATTAAAGATGATGAAACAGATGGGGAGGTATACCATATTCTTGGATTGGAAGAATCAACATTGTGAAAATGACTATACTACCCAAAGCAATCTACAGATTCAGTGCAATCCCTATCAAACTACCACTGGCATTTTTTACAGAACTAGAACAAAAAATTTCACAATCTGTATGGAAACACAAAAGACCCCGAATAGCCAAAGCAATCTTGAGAAAGGAAAATGGAGTTGGAGGAATCAGGCTCCCTGACTTCAGACTATACTACAAAGCGACAGTAATCAAGACAGTATAGTACTGGCACAAACACAGAAATATAGATCAGTGGAACAGGACAGAAAGCCCAGAGATAAACCCACTCACGCACGGTCACCTTGTCTCTGATAAAGGAGGCAAGAATATACAATGGAGAAAAGACAGCCTCTTCAGTAAGTGGTGATGGGAAAACTGGACAGCTACATGTGAAAGAATGAAATTAGAACACTCCCTAACACCATATACATAAATAAAGTCCAAATGGATTAAAGACCTAAATGTAAGGCCAGACACTATAAAACTCTTAGAGGAAAACATAGGCAGAACACTCTATGACATAAATCACAGCAAGATCCTTTTTGACCCATCTCCTAGAGAAATGGAAATAAAAACAAAAATAAACAAATGGGACCTAATGAAACTTAAAAGCTTTTGCACAGCAAAGGATACCATAAACAAGACCAAAAGACAACCCTCAGAATGGGAGAAAATATTTGCAAACGAAGCAACTGACAAAGGACTAATATCCAAAATTTATAAGCAACTCTTGCAGCTCAATAACAAAAAAACAAACAACCCAATCCAAAAATGGGCAGAAGAACTAAATAGACATTTCTCCAAAGAAGATATACAGATCGCCAACAAACACATGAAAGAATGCTCAACATCATTAATCATTAGAGAAATGCAAATCAAAACGACAATGAGATATCATCTCACACCGGTCAGATTGGCCATCATCAAAAACTCTAGAAACAATAAATGCTGGAGAGGGTGTGGAGAAAAGGGAACCCTCTTGCACTGCTGGTGGGAATAATGTAAATTGATACAGCCACTATGGAGAACAGTATGGAG
>NC_041221.1:12667531-12668098 GCF_002837175.3 Physeter macrocephalus | reverse complement strand
GTCAGAATGGCCATCATCAAAAAATCTACAAACAATAAATGCTGGAGAGTGTGTGGAGAAAAGGGAACCCTTTTGCACTGTTGGTGGGAATGTAAATTGATACAGCCACTGTGGAGAACAGTATGGAGGTTCCTTAAAAGACTAAAAATAGAACTGCCATACGACCCAGCAATCCCACTACTGGGCATATACCCTGAGAAAACCATAATTCAAAAAGAGTCATGTCCCACATTGTTCACTGCAGCACTGTTTACAACAGCCAGGACGTGGAAGCCACCTAAGTGTCCGTGGACAGATGAATGGAGAAAGAAGATGTGGCACATGTATACAATGGAATATTACTCAGCCATAAAAAGAAACGAAACTGAGTTAGTTGTAGTGAGGTGGAAGGACCTAGAGTCTGTCATACAGAGTGAAGGAAGTCAGAAAAGGAAACAAATACTGTATGCTAACACATATATATGGAATCTAAAAAAAAAAAAAAAGTTTCTGAAGAACCTAGGGGCAGGACAGGAATAAAGACGCAGACGTAGGGAATGGACTTGAGGTCACGGGGAGGGGGAAGGG
>NC_041221.1:12658947-12667514 GCF_002837175.3 Physeter macrocephalus | reverse complement strand
GACAAAGTGAGAGAGTGGCATGGACATATATACACTACCAAACGTAAAATAGATAGCTAGTGGGAAGCAGCCGCATAGCACAGGGAGATCAGCTCGGTGCTCTGTGATCACCTAGAGGGTGGGATAGGGAGGGTGGGAGGGAGGGAGACGCAAGAGGGAGGAGATATGGGGATATATGTACATGTATAGCTGATTCACTTTGTTACACACCACTGTGAAGCAATTATACTCCAATAAAGGTGTTAAGAAAAAAGGCAGACGAGGACCCACAAGGTGCGGAGCAGAGCGGATCCACAGCCCCCCAGCCCAGACGTGTGTGCCCGAGACATGATCGTTCAGTCACACTCTCGCCCTCTCTCTCTCACACGCACGGCAGGCCGGCCCAGCACACGGGGAGATGGCCGTTCTCACGCACTGTGTGGTGTGAGCGGACGGCCACGCTCAGGGCGACCCGGCAGTGGACACCCAGACGTGCCTCACCCCCTGCTGGAACGGGCGCCCACCAGGGGCAGCTGAGCTCACCCGAGGTATGTACCCTGCCACTCCTGGGCCAGGGAGGAAGCCCGCGGGTCCGTGGGGGAGGTCTCTAGCCCCCTGTGCCCTTGTTCCCGCACAGCAACCCCGGCTCTTTCAGCCGGTGGCCCCAGCCAGGGGCCGTCGGCGCAGAGGACGGGAATTGGAAGCAGGAGGCTGCAAGCTGCCGCCTGGGCAGGTGTGCAGATTCTCAGCACCATCGGACTCGAAGGGGCCTCGGAGGCCACCAGGCGGACATCGCACAGCCCGTCCCCGGGGCTGCCGACGCCGGCCCGGGTCTCGCCAGGTTGGGGCTGGAGTGTGAGTGCAGCAGCAGGGCCGGTGCTCCCTGCAGCGGGGCTGGGGAGGCGTTCTCAGGGCGGCTGCGTCCTCCTGCGCGTCCCCCGCGGCCTCACAGACCCCCACGCCCCCTCCCTCCCGCTGCCGCGTCGCTGGGGAGGCCCGGCGGGCAGCAGAGCCGGCACAGGCGCTTGGGGGGCGGAGCGCGGGAAGCCGAGGGGCCGGAGCGGGCGCTCCTTACATGTAGTTCCGCACGGAGTCCGGCAGGATCACCACGCAGCGCTGCTCCTCCCTCAGCTCCTGGGCCGCCTTCACGGCCACCGACATGGCGCTGCCGGAACTGCCGCCTGCCGGGAGGGCCGGGGTCAGACCCGCCGGGGGCGCGAGCGCGCGAGTGTGCGCGCGCACGCCCCAGCACGCTCTGGAGGGGTCCTCGGGGGAGGGGTGCCGGGGGGAGCCCCGCTTCTCACTGTCCGCCCACATCCTCCTCGCTACCACCGAGTGTCACGACCAAACCCTCCCACAGAACCTCCGAGCCCTGCAGCAGATGGGGTGCAGGTGGGCCGGGCAGCCCCAGAGCGAGGGGGTCCTTCAGGCGCTGGACCAGCAGCTGGCAGAGCGCGAGGGCCCGGCGCCCCACTCACCGCACAGCAGCCCCTCCTGCGCGATCAGCATGCGGGCGAAGGCGAAGGCTTCCTCGTCGTTGCTCTTGAACCACCTGTCCACCACCTGCGGGGGGCCGAGGGCAGGCGCTCAGGCCGGGCAGCGGGGCCGTGGTGGGCGTGCGGACCACCGCCCAGGTTGCAACCTCACAGAGGACCCCGGTCCAGGTCGTGACCGTCCAGGGGTGCGGCCCAGCCGCTCGTCTGGGATCCAGGACTCACACCTGCAGGCCTGGATCGCGTCCCACCCCCTCCCCCCGGGTCCAGCACACTGTGCACGCGGCCAGTAAGACCGCCCACCAGCCCCGCTGCAGGGCCACACTTCTCGCCTAGGTCCCTGACCGAAGCATCCTTTAGGGTCCTCAAAAGGAGCCTTCTCAGGGGTCCTCAGCTCTCCCAAGTCGGCCTGCTTGCCGCTGCAGCCAGCCGGCTCCCTCCCTCCGCCGGGGCGGTCCGTGCCACGTGCCACCCGCCACCCCCCAGCGGCCTCTGTGTCTGCCCAACAGGGCCGTGGCAACCGCTCCTCAGGTACAGTACCGCGAGTCACCACGTCACGACCCCCGGGACTACTGGCCCCGGTGCAGCGCGGAGCTCGCGTCTCTGTTCCCGCTCAGCCAGGCAAGGCCGTGGCCTGAGGGCTGCGCTGGTCACTGCCGCCCCGCCTACCGTCCGGTCCATCACGGTGGGGATGAAGTCGTAGCCGATCCCTTCCACCTCGTAGGCCGTCTGCTCCGTCTGGTTCAGCCCCTCGGGCTCTGCGAGGACGGAGCCTTCGGGGTCCACCCCGATGATCTGCAGAGTGGGCAGCCTTAGGGCTCAAGTCTCACCTGGACGCACCCGGCTGTCATCGGGCCGCGGGCCCCGTTCCGGACCTCGGGCACGAGGCTCGAAACCCACAAACCCAGGCCCGGGCGCTGGGGGATCGCAAGGTAAATAAATGTCCAGCTCAGGGCACTCAAGGGGACAGCACGAGGCCGGGGGAAGTGGCGTCCTGGAAAGCTCCTCCTGCGCGGGGTGCCCCAGGACAGCCCCAAGAGACGCCCCGGGACAGCGGGAGCCTGGGGCGAGGGGAGTGCTAGGACTGACCTCTCCTGGACGGCGGAGAAATGGGCAGAGAGGAAGGGTGCGCTCGGCACCTCCAGTGGGGGTCTCGCTGAGCCCCTCCCCAGGCTCAGGTGCCCCCCCCCCACTCTCAGAGCCCCTGTGGGGCAGCGGTAGGACCTGAACCCGAGAGCTCTCGGCTTCTGGAATGATGCTTGGAGGCCACCCAAATGGACTCTCCCGCCCCCAGCTCATCTGGGCGTCCAGGTTGCTGGGTCCTTTATCTCCCGGGCAGGTACAGGTACACCCCCCCTATAGAAGATGCAAGGCCATCTACGCAGAAGTGTCAGAAATGGGAACTTCCAGCCCTAAAGCAGAGGCCACTCTGTGGGCCCAAGGCCAAGGACCCCGACAGTTACGCCTCCAGCTGCCGTTCAGGCCGCAGGTGGGAAACGCGCACACGTGCGGGCCCACGTATCCCGGGCGGGGCAGGGTGCCGCCCTCGCAGCCCCTCACCTTGCATCCAGGGCACTTCTCCTTCAGCTTCCTGGCGATGCCCGTGATGGTGCCCCCCGTGCCCGCCGACGCCACCAGCATGTCTAGCCTCCCTGACAGGGGAGAAGGCATGTCAGGGGGAACGTCCTCAGGCTGCAGCGGCCGACCCCCACTCTTTTTTTTTTTTAAGCATCTTTATTGGAGTATAATTGCTCTACAATGGGGTGTCAGTTTCTGCTCGGCCCTCCACTCTTAACAAGCACGAAGGTCCTCAACCACAACGAAGGCAAGTTATCTAAAAGGGCAAAAGCAAACCTATTCTCAAATTTAAAGCCTCTCATCACAGTCCTTCATCTTTAAGATGCAGTCACAGTGACAGGGCCCCAGGGAGCCCCATCTGAGGCTAAACGGCAGCCAGTCCCTGAAATCCCTATTTGTTGTGAATCGTGAGTGAGGTGACTTCCTGCAGGAGGTGGGGCCCCGGGTGGCTGAGGGCTGAGCCCAGGGAGGCTCTTCACACTTTCTTGAGCTGTTTGGTTCAGACGACGTGGATAAGTGAACTGAATTATCAAAGGAACCAGAATAAACCGCTCAGCTTGGCTCAGGTGTTGTCTGGGCTCTCTCAGTGCCCGGGGGCCAGCTCAGGCACCTGCAGACAAGTCAGCACGGGCACCCGTGCTGAGGCAGAAAGGCTGTTTTTACCAAATGAGGATTCTCACACATAAAACCTGGGTGAGCAAATGCCTGGACTTTGCTGCCTGGCTCCTGGGCACGGAACGAGGGCACTTAAGCCAACGCTAGGCTCCAAACAGGAAGCCAGGGGTGCCAAGCCCCTGGCAACTCTTCCTGAAGACCTCTTAGGGAAACAGCCCGTCAGAAAACATCGCAACCCCCTTGGGCTTGGCACCAACTGTGCGGAGAGGTTCCAAGCCAGCCTCATGTCTGTACAGAGTAAGATAATTGCAGATGTCACCACCCCAGTTCTGCAGATGAGAAAACCCCGATGTTGAATTCAGTGCCCAGGCTGGGGCCTGAGGCCAAGTGCCGTTCAGCAACGTGAAGCCCCAGCCGTGAGCCCAGCACCAGCCTGGGACACCCTTGTTCCCTGCACTCGAGAGCTCCTACAGGTCTGGAGGAAAGACTGCTAGGTAAACAAATACAACCACATGATATGTTTGGTGCTATAGGAGAGGCACGGGCAAAGTCCAAGAGGGCACAACAGAGGGAGGAAACCGCTCTAGAGAAATGCTCTAGAAAGCACTTCACAGAGAGGGGACATTTGAGCTGGGTTTTGAAGGATTAATAGGAGTTTACGAAGGAGCGGGTAAGTGACTTGTACACTCCCAGTCAAGATGGACAGCATGGTTAGAAGTATACACCGTCACACTGCTGCAGGATCTCCTCGGCCGTGATGTCGTAGTGAGCGAGAGGGTTGCTGGCATTGCGGTACTGCAAGGAAAGAGAGCAAAGGAGTCGTGCTGAAGTCAAGGCACAGAACCGGCAGCAGCCACAGGGCACCAGGCAAACAGCTCAGTGCAAGCCAGAGAGGATCCTGGCAGCTCAGGGAACGGCCCGGGCCCCTCAACAGACACCAAGCATGAAAACCAGCTCTCCAGAAGATGCGATTTCTGAATTAACCCAGACGTGGAGTGAGTGACAAAGAAGAGCTTCCAGTCAAAAGGTCTGCATGTATCTTATGCCTGTAGAGAGCTTCCAGGGTCCTCTGCAAAGGGCATCCCAGCGCACTGAGCTGAGCCCTCGAAGCCGGCACACAGACAGCAGAGCCAAAGGCCACACGCTGGGCTGGGAGAAGCCAGCGGCTGCGTCCCAGCGCGCCGGTCCCTCTGCGGCCCTGCTCCTGCTGCAGAGGTGACGCCGCCCCAGGCCCCCGACAGACGTCCCCCAGGGCCCGGCCCTCACCTGGTCCAGGATGTGAGAATTGGGGATCTCGTTCCTCAGCCTCCAGGCCACGCCCACATGTGACTCTGGGGAGTCGAATCTGGCGTTGGTGGGCGTCCTCACGATCTCAGCCCCCAGGGCACGCAGGATGTCCACCTGCAGAGGTGCATGGTGGCCTTCACCTCCCCGCCGGGCCTGTGGCGCAGGGGCAGGGGGCCGGGGAGATGCCCGCCTACCTTCTCAGTGCTCATCTTCTCTGGCATCACGATGATGCAATGGTAGCCCTTCACCGCGGCGGCCAGGGCCAGCCCGATCCCTGGGGACAGCACATGGAGTGAGAGGGGGCCACGGTGCCCCCGAGACCCTGCTTCCAGCCCCAAAGGCCCAGGGGAGAGGGCGCTGCAAATATGCCCTACGTCATCCCCTTCTGCCCTCAAATGAGGGGATAAGAGGAGAATGTGGAGGCAGAGATGAAAAGGCAAGCGTGCCCAGAGAAAAAAGCAGGGTGCCCACCATGAACCCCAACTCCTCCAGCTCTTACTGGGCGCCTGGGAGGTGACAATAGCAGCAGACGTTGTGGAGCCCGCGTGTTCCCGTCCCCAGCCCCACCACGGGCCCGGGGCACAGGCCCGGGCCGGACGCCTCCTCCCTGGTTCCAAAGGGGTCAGGGCCGCTGCCCAGGGCTGAGGGGAGGGCCCACCTCAGTTAGTCTGAAGACAGAACATGGAGCCGGAGAGGAGGGTTCTGGAGCCTCAAGATCTCCCCGAGTTTGCCCCACTCGGCTTCGGACCTGCTTGGGACCCACGACCCCTTTCTGGGTTTGGATGGGAATGTCTGTCCTGTGCCTGGCCTGCCACTGTGCTTTGGAAACACATAACTTGGCCGGTTTGAAGGTTCACAGCCGGAGAGGAATTTTGCTTCAGGAGGAATCGAGCCTCAGGTCTCATCCACCTCTGATTTAGGTGATCCTTAGATGAGACTTAACGTCGGTGCTGGAATGGGTTCAGACTCTGGGGGGCTGTTGGGATGGGGGTGAATATACTTTGCATTCGAGAAGGACATGAATTCTGGGGGCCGGAGGGTGGAGTGCTATGGGCTGAACTGTGTCCCTCCAAAATTCATCTGTTGAAGTCCCACCCTGCAGCCCCCCTCAGAATGGGACTCCAACTGGAGATGGGTCTTTGAAGAGGAGATTACGGTTAAACGAGGTCATATGGGTGGGCCCTAACCCCATATGTCTGGTGGCCTCATAAGAAGAGGAGATCAGGACACAGACACACACAGAGGGACACATGTGAGGACACAGGGAGAAGATGCCCAGGAGAGAGGCCTCAGAAGGAACCAGCCCTGCTGACGCCTGATCTCAGTTGTCCAGCCTCCAGACTGTGAGATAATAAATGTCTGCTGCTTGAGCCGCCCAGGCTGTGGGATTTATTACCGCGGTCATAGGAAACTAGGACAGATTTTTACTGCAAGGTGTAGTTGCCCACATAACAGACTCCAACATCACCAATGCAGCTGGGCCGGCAGGACGTCAGGGAAAGCTGGGCTCAGTCACACACCTGCACACAGGTGTCAGGTGCCGAGCAAAGAGCGTGGAGGGAAGGGAAGGGCCAGCCGGACACACCAGCGCGTGCAGCCACGGGTCACCCGGGCCGGGAGCTCTGGCCCGTGGCAGCGCCCACCTGTGTTCCCCGACGTCGGCTCGATGATGGTGTCCCCAGGCTTCAGGGTCCCCTCGTGCTCAGCATCCTCAACCATTCGCAGGCTGATGCGGTCCTTCACGCTCCCGCCCGCGTTGAAGAACTCACACTTGGCCACTGGAGCCAAAGACGCATCGTGAGAGAGGAAGAGGCCCCCGACCGCTAAGGGATGCCTGCCGTGCCGCCCCCTCCCCAGCCCCCGATACGCCCAGGACGCAGGGACAAGCTTCAGTGGTCCTGAAAATCATCGCCTTTCCATTGCCACCTGCCCATCCCACCCCCCGTGGACCACGTGGCAACTCCAAGTGCATGAGACACAGGAGCCTAAGGAGCACCCCCAACTGCATGGACGGAGCAGAGCCACCCCCGTGAGGCAGCACAGTCCCGAAGAGACTTGCTGGGCGTGCAGGGGGCGGCCGACTGGAGCCCAGGCTTCAAATCAGGGCAGACAGCCCCGCCGTACCCAGCGGACCATGACAGACGACCTGATGTCCTGAAGCCACAGCCCGCCCGTCACACCCCCAGGCCAGGGCCCACGCGCCTTCCACACCCGCCTCCCGCCATCTTCCCCACCTAGCAGATACGACGTCCTCTCCTGTGCCTGAGCCTCTGCTTCTGTTCTTCTTTCCTTGGCGGGGGGGGGGGACTCCCTCCCACCTCTCAAAAATATGCAGTGTTCGTAAAAGGGGGCGAGATGGCGCCAAACGTGATTGAAGGACCAGGCTGGCCTGCAGCACCCACGAAACAAGCTCCGCCCGCTTTGTCCTGGTTTCCGAAATCCACAACCATAGACAGCCTTTCTCCCCTAAGACCCAGAGAGGCCCCTGCCGGGACAGTGAAGGAGAGGCTCTTGAATATCTGACCGCTGAGGAGCCCTGCACCCCAGACTTTTGTAGGTCACAGACTTGAATTACTTGTTAGACAATTCTAATGAGCCCACGGGAAAGCCAACAGAGACGCAGGGATTCAAGCTGATCAGCCGTGGGCAAGCCAAGTAACCAACCCGAGGCTCGGTTTTTCCATCTGTAAAAGGCACACAGTAAAACCGACTTCAGGGGCTCCTGCCAAGTTGAAGCGCACGCAGCAGGCCCATGTCTACGGGGTACTAGCTACTGGTCTCTGTTATCTGCCGGAGGAGCACAGAGCCGACGATAGCTCTCCCGGGCTGTTCTGATACACCCCCAGCAGCGCCTGGGAGCGTGTACTGCTTGTTGCTGATGAGAGAATTCTTGACCGGAGGGGCGCGCGGGAAGCCTCTGACGGTGATGCCTCTGGGGTGAATCGACCACGTGGCCTCGGTCCCTCCCCTGGGAGGCGCTGTCCCCCAAGGACCCCCACGCTCTCCCCTCCCCAGCTCTCTCTGCCCCAGCAGCACCGGGCCTGGTCGCCCCCAGGGCCTCTGCACCTGTCACTTCCTCTGAGACAAGGCTGACATCTACCTGGGCTCTTGAGCCCGGGAGAACAGTGGAGGTGAAGAAAGCCCCCCACCCTCTTGTGTTCCTGGAAACAGCCTCCTGCAAAGAAGTCCCTTCTGCACAGGACTTGGATAAGACTCTCAGGTGATCCCCACGTGTACCAGACACAGCCCCCAAACCCCCACTCCGTGTCTCCTAGGTGAGCCGTGGACCGTCTGTCTGAGCACCGGGGCAGCCGGTTCCTGCCCGGCTGATGGCTGGGACCCTCATCGCAAAAACCCCGGCTCTCCCGTCAGCCCACCCCACCCGTGGCGTGTCTGCCCCTCCCTACCGGAGTCCGAGGCGGAGCGGCGCCGCTCTGCTCCTGGGATCGGGCCTCCCGCTCCGGCGGTGGCCGGCTTAGAGCGCCCGCCTTCCCGGCTCGGGCTCTGCCCCCGACATCTGCCCGGACACGCTTCCCTCCACAATTCAGGCCTCGGCTCACAGGCCACGGGCCCGGCCCTGCGTGCCTCCCGACCCCACGTGATGTGGTCAAACGC
>NC_041221.1:12648941-12658447 GCF_002837175.3 Physeter macrocephalus | reverse complement strand
TATAAAGCAGTCAGAACCTAATGCACAACCTTAGATATTCTTATGCTATAAAAATCTTTGGTTAAATATGAATAAGATTTGTAGATGTTAATACTGTATCACTGTTAACTTCCTGATTCTGATCATTGTACTGGGGTTATACCAGGAATTCCTTGTTTTGGGGGAATACACGCTGAATACATAGCTATTGGTAAAAGGGGCAGCATTGTCTGCAATTTACTCTTAAGGGGTTTGGGAAAAAACACGCACGTGTATATGCATAAGTATACACGCATGTGTGTATACATATGTGCCCGTGTGTGGGTGTGTATGTATAGAGAGAGACAGAGAAAAGAGAGAGAGAGGGAGGGAGAGGGAATGATAAGGCAAATGTGATTTCTTTGTACTATTTTTGAAACCTTTTTGTAAGTCTCAAATTATGTCAAAATAATTTTTTTAAAAACGAAAAAACAAAAGAAAGCAAATATTCCTCAAAATATCCAAAGCTATCTGTTTAAGAATGTTTGTTGCAGCAGTCGTTTATTTTCCTAAGAGAGACTGGAATAAGTTATGAAACGCGTGTAGGATGGTTCAGGGGCTTGGAACGGGGAGAAGCATGGAGAATTCACACCAAGTTACTGACTGAGATTTAACCTCTGAGAGATAGGGTGATGAGGGTCTCCCCTACGTTAGACGTGCTAATGTTGTTTTAAGTGTTCACAAAGAGTGCTTACTACTTTTATAATCGGACAAGCAATTGTGTTTTTTTAAAGTCACAGAAGGACTCCAGGTAAACGTGGTGGATTGTACACACTTGCTTATCTCTTCCCTCCCCAACACCCCAGGATGAACCATAACTGAGTTAAAAAAAATTAAAACCCACAAGGAGATGGGTGGATGAGAGAAGGCACTGCTTTTGAGGATGGGATTTCAAGGGCGTGACTGGTACGGTTTTCCTTGCTCACGAGAAGGGGCCGGGGACTCCCAGCTCAGAGCCAGACTGCCCAAGTGCACGAGGCGGGGGGCGGGGGGGGTGGGCAGCAGGAGAAAACGGGATCTGGCTGAGACTCTTCTATAATGAACTGTTAGATACGACCCTCCAGCCCCTCTGATCCCAGGTTTCTCCTCCTCAGCATCACTACTCAGTGATCACCCCCACACACACCCGCCAGTGGCAAGAATGCTGGCAGTGAGGTCACACCCCTGTGGGTCCTGGGCGGGGGGGGCTTCTCCTCCAGACCCCAGTCGGACCCCAAAGACCAGCAGCTGACATGCCCCCCGTGCAGAAAGGGCTTCTGACGAGTTGTTGGTGGCTCCATCTTAAATATGAATACATGATGGGATGGCCAAGGTTCACCCGTGTAGAGGAAAGCCTCAACATGAAAGCAAACGAGCCGGGAGGAGGGGGAATCTGGAGGAAATAAAGAAACTGTGGAGAAGAACATTCCCAGGAAAATGTCATACCCTCCGAGAACTAACAGAAAAAGAAGTTGAATCATGCGAAACTCCCACTTTTGTGGCTGAAAACCATCCAACTTCAGTAATTTCACAGGATTCAATCTCACAACACTGCATCCAAGAAGTAAGAACAGGATGCACTAAAAGGGCAGAATGACACTAATGAATATAACATTGTGATGCCTGAAATAAAAAGTTCAGTAAGGAAGTTGGAAAGGAAAGCCAAGAACATCTCTGAGAAAGTAGAGGAAAACAACAAAGACATCGTCAGGCAAGGAAAAAAGAAAGCTGAAGGATGAATCCAGAAGGTTAAACATCCAACTAATAGGTTTTCTAGGAAGACAAAAACAGTAGAGGAGACTTGTCAAAGAGAAAACACAGCACACTTTCCCAGGGATGCGGGGCATGTGTTTCCAGACTGGGTGGGCCCCAGGTGCCCAGGGCATGGGGGATGCAAAGAGGCTGCAGAGGTAAGGTGAGCCGCCTCCAAGAGGAAAGACCAGAGGTCAGAGGTGGAGGCCTGGGCTAAGGGTGACAACGGGCTTCTCTGTGGTGACAACGGGAGCTAGAAGACACCAGAATTCTGAAGAAAAAGGACTCTCAGCTAGAATTCTATACCCAGACAGACTATCCATCAAGGGAGAGAACTGAATCCAGACCCCACAGACTCCCGAGCTCTCAAATCTGCCTCCTGCGAACTATTCCTTGGAAGCTCCTAGGAGACGTTTTCCACCAAAGAGGAGAAGTAAACACGGGATCTAGGAAACAGGGGTCCACCGTGGGCAAGACAGGAAAGGGGCTTGCAGGAGGGCGGTACAAGCAGCTCTGGGATGAGAGCCGTGTCCTAGGCAGAGCACAGGGATCACGTGGCTGCAGGGCCCCTCGCAGGCTGCCGGCCATGCTGGAGAGGAAGGAACAGCCGAGACAGAAATGTAAAAAATGTGCATATTAAGGATGTATAGTTCAAGTTTATTTCTGGGCTCAAGAGTGAGCGATGTTAAGCAGTCCGGATGGTTGGGGAGGAGGAGACGAGGGGCTGTGGGCAGCAGGGTCCCCAGCTTCCTCGCCAGGAGGACAGGAGAGAAGGTCAAAAGGTGATGGATCAAGAAACATGTAAATGTGTATGTGGGGAAGAACTGGAAAGAATGGTCGAGAGTGATGGCTTCTAGAAAGAGGGGGCGGAGGGGGCGTGGGCAGGGGACTGTCATTTTGCATTATAATAAGTTTCTAAGACTACTCTCTGGTTTCTAAAGTAACACTGTGTGTTACTTTGAGAAAATAAAAATTAACTTGAAGAAATTCAGGGCTCTATTTAATCGCTCTGCATAAACATATAGAAACAGCCAGCCTTGCAGCCCACTGGGATGCAGTTCTCAACCCTGCGAACGCACCAAACACATGAACTGGTGTCCCTGCAACCGTCTGGCTCTGGTGAACGGAGAGAAGGCACCAGCTTGTTCACAATTAGTCAAGCTCTGTCTCCGTCGGAACCAACATTTACAACATTTAATAAATACATCAGGGTAAACGCCCTTGTGAACAGAATTTCTGCTGGAACAGTGTGCATTTCCGCTTGAGCCTTGCTTCGCTTCCATCTACTTGGGCAGCACTTAAGCAGAGAAACAGTGGGGGAGACAGTGGTGGACGTGCCTGCGTGCCGTTTCCATGGCGACCACCTCCTCTGTCCCGGTGCACTGGGGCTGCCAGAGCCCATGGAGTCTGAGCCTCAGCCAGACCCCGGATGCAGGACCTGCAGCCATCAGGTGGGTGTGATGACTCCGGATGATCAGCTTTGAGTGCAGAGGAGTGCAGAGGTCAGGGATGGTCTGAGTTAGCCTCTGCCCTCCTTCTGTGAGCGGTGACAGGTGTTCAGAGCTGGGCTTTGGTTCCTCCTGCAGCTCAGAGCCTGCCCCCGATTAGAGACGCAGAGTCTCTACCCTGGGCCGAGGACTTCTGCTTCCCTCTTGTCTTGAGAAGGAGATCAAGAAAAATGTGTTCTTTAGGCTACTTCATAATTTCCTTCTTTTTAACCCCCCATCTTCTGCTTTAAAATGCAATCAGGGCTGCCGGCCAAGCTCCCAATTTGCTTTCAGAAAAGGGTGTCACAGTGGGCGCTGGACTGACTCAGACAGAGGCCTCTGCGGACAGAAGGTAGAGAGGATGCTGCCGGGCGGGTCACACAGCCCCTCAGAGCCATGCTCAGCCCAGGAGTCTCCCGACGGCGCATCTTCCAGGTCGTGGGAAACTTCTCAGGGGCCACGTGAGCCCGGGGGGGCGCGTGCTGGCAGGCCGCGGACACCCGTCACACGGCACGGCCCCCTGCCCTACCTCCCTAACCCCAGACCCGTGCCCCGGTTCCCAAGAGGTGCCCCCGAGGGGATGGTCTCACCGAGAACATCAGAGTGGTGACCGCTATCACGGTGCAGCACGAGCAGGGACCGGGGAGGCCCTGTCCCAGTGAGCCGTGCAGGCTGCGGCCTCTGCTACCCGGCCCCTCATCTTCGAACCCGACAGCCTGGATGGGAGGCCGCCCGGCCCACCTGCGATCTCCCATCTTAGAGCCACCGGGCAATTCCTTCTCACCCACTTACTGAGCGCCTGCTCCACGCCAGGCACCATCTCGGGGCTCAGGGTACAACCGAGAACGAAACAAACTCCTGTCCTGCTGGGGCTTCCATTCAGGTGCAGGGAGAGAGCCCAGTACAGAGCAGACAGGTGGACGTGCTCCGGAGGAGGGCGGGCCAGCGGGGAGAGGCCCTGAGCCTGGGCAGGGAGCGGTCCGCACGCCCCAGACAGGGTGGACCGAGGAGGGCCCACGGAGAGGCCAGCATTGGGTGGAACTGTGCTTACAGAGCCGCTTTTGTCCGGCAAGCGCTTGGTTTACTGCTACAAGGGTGTTCCAGACCCCCCGGGGCCCCTCCCCACCTGGCCTGCCCTCTCTCTCACTGTCCCCCTACTTCAGGGGCCTGGGGCAGTAGGTGACGCATCAGGATGCAACGAGATCCTCCGCAGCAGCCGTGGGGGCCACTCCAGCCCACCTCCCAGCTTCAGTTCCCGTGCCTCCAGAAAGGGGCCCTCGCCGACGCAGGAGCCCGGGGCAGGCAGCTCTGGGGTCTTGGCAGGAGGGGTCCCGGTCTGTGTGCTCCTCCCAAGAGGCTCAGCGAAGGTCAAGGACGTTGCTGTCAGCCTTCTGACTCACGGATCAGGACAGGCTTGCTGTTTACCAGCTCCCATCCGCCCAGCTCAGAGCGGTGAGTTGCTTATTTTGCTCCTTTTTCCCTCCAGAATATGCTACTGCATTGTCTCCAAGATCCTTAACGGGGCTGGTAACACTCGGAGTCTTGTGTGCCCTGGGACCCACCAGTTCACCTGTCATTTATATTGAAATAAGAGTCTGTCTCCCTTGAAATGACTGTGATAAACACTCAGTGGCCCAGCGGCCCGTGGGCCATAGTCTGCCCACCGCCGGCTTGGAAGGAAACCTGGGTCCGCCTCCTTTCAGACCGAGGAAACCTTGTTTTGCCAGCCACACGCGCAGGTCTCCTCTGGAACCATCCGACCAAAGAGGACAGGCAGGGCCAGCCACCTGTTTGCTCTGGGTTTGCATGTGCTTTTGATCTGCTCACATTGTAAGAAGGCCAGCTGATCCTGATATCACCAAGGCAACTGGAATCCTGGGCGCCTGTTAACTAGGATGTGATGACGTGTCTCCCCTAGGGCCACAGTGATGGGCTAGAAGCATCCACGTACCTACAGACCCAGTTCCGTCAATGATGGCGGTCACGGTGGCCAGGGCGTGGGAGTTTCCCTTCAGGCTCTTATGAGTCCCCTAGAAGAGAGGGAAACACAAACGTGAAACACGTCCCAGCAACAGCAGAGGCAGAAATAAACCTACACCTCCTATGTGACAATTCACCCAAATCACTTTGCAAAGCGAAACGTGGGGTATTTCCATCAGAAAATTTAAGTTCTATTCCATCCCAAACTCACCTTGGAAGAAGACGCAAAGTTTCAAGTGCTTTTAATAGTAAGAACTCATCAGAAATACCTGTCCGAATATATTCTAGTTTGAAAAAGTTCTTAGAATTCTCTTCAATAAACAAATCTTCCCTCGGCACAATCACCGAGGCACCGTATCGGCCAGCGTGGAAAATGAAAAGATGAATGGCGTTCGTCCGGTCCCTATGCTGTGCCAGGGCTAATGCCCGCATCCACGTGTCTGCCTGGGGCTTTCTGTGCCGTGGGTGAGACGTCTCTGCAGTATCTGATTAGTGGCAAATGCCCGGGGACGGGTAAGAGGGCAGGACCCAAGAAACCAACGGAGGGGGCACAAGTCCTAAATGAAAAACCAACAGGACCTCTGGTTTTCAAAAAGCACACATATAGGTTTGGGGGGAAAAAAAATCACAAACTGAGGACAATAAAAGGAAAAAATAAAGCAGGAAAAATAGTGCCTGGAAGCTTAAAACTATACAAATAAACCAAAGCCTGTAAAATACAAGTGCTTGTGTGTGTATACATACATCTAGAGTATAAAGTAAAGCACACACACGAAGAGTTAATGCCCCAGAAGCCACATTTTCTGGAATCTGTGAAAGTCCCTCCTCCGCCCTCTAACTCCATGAGGGCAAACACGCCGCGGGGCTGGAGCACACCCTTCCAGAACTGTCTGTGCTCACACAGACAGGAGCTTGGACACGCTTCGTAAAGGCAGTTTTAGGAGCGGTCTGTCAGCGTGAGGCTGGGCCAGAGCCCTCGCCGGGACGAGCGAGAGCAAAGCGCCCCTCCCACGCCTCCTTCCTGTTCTGCTGACCTGTCAGGACAGGACTTCTGGTTCTGCCTGGAAGAAAGGAGCCTGGAACGCTGAAGACAGCGCGCGGGGGCAGGCTGGCGGCTCTAAGAGGGCCGAGGGCCGGGCACACGCACTGCCCGCGGCCCTAAGAGAAGGGGACACGGGAGCAGGTGTGGGGACCGCAGAGGCATGGGCTTGCTGTGGTTTCTAAACAGGAGAGTGAGCTGGAGGCTGGTGGGTTCTGGGTCTGATGCAGAAAGGACCTGAGAGACGCCGAAGGGAAGAGGGGACCACTGGAGCCGGCAGGAATGTTCAAGGGTGCTCGGGAGCTGGCTGGGGGAGGGGATGCAGGACCAGAGGGCTGAGACGCCCGGCCGCCCTGCCCACAAGTCTGTAAACCACTTCTGGGGAACTGCTCAGGATTTTAAATAAGGCTTTTAATTTTAGAATAGTCTCAGAGTCACGGAAAATTTGCAAAGAGAGAGCAGAGTGTGGCAAACCCTGCTCCCACGTTCCCCTGTGTTAACATCTTACACCTTTAGGCCGTGTTTATCATGATGAATGACCCACTACCGATGCAGTACTCACGAAAATCTACACTGTGTCCAGACCCCCTGGGCTTTTAGTGTCTAATTTAATCTCTCTCTGTTCCAAGATCCCAGCCAGGAAACCACATAACATCAGTCCTCCTGTCTCCTGGGGCTCCTCTGGGCTGTGACAGCTTCTCAGACTTTCCTGGGTTTTGGTGCCCTTCATCAGTCCTCCTGTCTCCTGGGGCTCCTCTGGGCTGTGACAGCTTCTCAGACTTTCCTGGGTTTTGATGCCCTTGAGAGTTTCGAGGAGGACTGGCCAGCTATTTTGCAGGATGTCCCTCACTTGGGATCTGTCTGACGTGTTTCTGATGGAATTGGACGGGGCGTGGGTTCGGGGCGGGGGCCGCGGAGGCGAAGGGCCCCGCTCATCGCCTCTTCCCCGGCACCCGCGCGTCAACGTGCCGCATCCCTGCTGGTGTTGACGGCGACCCCTGGCGGAGGTGGGGTGTCAGCTTCCTCCCCTGAGAAGTTACTCTGTTTCCCCTCCCCACGCCGCCCTCTGTGGGAGGACGTCCCTGCGCACGGCTGGCCCTTAGGAAAGGGGAGGTGTTCTCCCTCCCCCAGGGCAGAGGACCTGCATAAACCCTTCTGTGCAGGACACTTGCCTCTTCTCTCCCGTTTATTTATGGAAGCGACCTTCTAACGGGGGATTCTGTATTTCACCGCAGTGTGTCCTTCAGATGCCCGCACGTGGCCACTGCTCGAAATGACTGTCTTTCCTACCAGGCGGATGAGACGGCCCTGCTCTCTCAGGGCCCCTAAGGTCGAGAGTCAAATGTCACCTGTAAGAAGCCTCCCCTCCAGGGAGAACTGGTCAGGAGCCCCCGTGGATTCCAAGGCCCTGGGTGGCCCTGCCGTGGCATTCACCACCCTGTACACGAACCATTTCTTTACCATGTTGGCCTCCTACCTGGAGTATGTCCTCCCAGGGCCAGGACCCCACCGGGCTTGTCCCTGAAGTCCCCAAGACCAGCAGGGGGCTGGGCACAGAGGGGGCGCCCGGGGTGGGCTGGACTCTGCTGAGGCCCCCATGGGGGGGGCTCTGGGGCACACGGCCACCAGCCTCCGGGGCTGCCAGGGCAGCTCAGAGGAGAGAGCCAGACGCTGGCTTCGGACCTCGGGCCTCAGACCACCTCAGCCCACTTGTTTATGGGACGGGACCGCCATGTCCCCTTATTTGCTTCCGAAGACTCTTGGCATCCTTACTGGTCATGTGCGAAAGAGCGCTTATAGAGACAGACCGTTTTACTAGCAGAGACCACTGCGTCACGACGGAAGGGGCGGCCGCCCCGGGCAGCATCTGGCCCCGGCTCTGCGCTGAGCCGCCCGCACTCACCAGGTCGGCGGAGACGGCGGTCGTGATCAGTGCGTACGGCCCGCTGACCAGGGCCCCGCTGAGGAGTAGCATGGCTGCGGGGGCAGAAACCGGGGGCGGGGGTTCAGCCAGCAGAGCAGGGCCCTGCGGGCAGCCCCCACCGTCTTGGCTACTCCCTCGGCGGGCATCCCGGCACCACAGCGGGTCGGGACGCAGGCCGCGCGGGGAGTGGCCGCTGCCTGGGCAAGCGTCGCAAACATCTTCCTTCAAGCTTGCCCTGAGATGTCTCTAAGTCCAATCACACTTGCCCAAAGATCCAAGCTCTGTTCAGAGGACCTGGTCCCCGCCTGCTCAAACCTGATGGGCAGCAGCTGTTGTCAAAAGCCAAGAGGAACTGACAGGCCCGGCGCCCGGGCACAGACGGGACCACAGACGGGACCACAGACGCGATGCAGGTGAGTGTCTGGATGCCACCACCATCCACAGCCTCGTCCGCAGCAGACGGGGCTTCCTCTCTGCACCCGCAGCTGCACAGCCCAGCTCCGCATGGCGGGACCACCGAGCTCACAACCTGTCCCCGGGCTCACTTTCCCAGACCACCCTCTGGTTCACACTACTCTGTGCGGAAGCTTCTGGGCCGGGGGGTCCCAGGAGACTCCATGGTGTCCTTGAACCAGGAATCTGCCCTTGGATCACTTGTAATGGGATCCCTGCCAATCCACTGCTGTCGTGTAACAACAGAAGAAGTAGTTACTCAGTGTCAGAGCCATAATTTGACAGCGCTCCTTGCAGGAAGTTAAAAATAGCAACTGTGCCCAGAATGGCAGCTGACAGAGCAGCTAAGAGGGGACGGTGGTGCCCCTGGGCTGGTGATGCTGGGGGTGCAGGTCTCCGCAGCCCCGCCTGCTGCTTTCCGGGGCATGTGCGGGCTTCTCTGAGTGCCTCCTGCACGGGGCACTGAGTTTCTCACCACCCCAGCCCAGGGGCCTGCACCCTCCCACGCTGGCCCTTAAACCTGAGGCCTCAGGTCCGGGAGCAGGAGTCTCTATGGGCCCCTCCCATCTGTCCCCCCATCCCCCAAAGAGGGACATGGGGACAATTTTAGCCACATCACACAAACTGCATGCTTCTTTGTTGATTTTTAAATTTCATTTCGCAAGGCTGTGTGGACAAAAAAAAAATGTGTGTGAAAGAAAAGAAAGGCCTCATAGACTCACCGATGGTGGCTTCTAGACCCATTTTGCTGATGGCAGAGAATACGTAGAGCTGTGAACGGTGTCAAAACCAAAGAAAGAAAGGTTTACTACGACTAGCTGAGAGATTACCCAGGAATCTGTATATATATATATATATATATATATATATATAT
>NC_041221.1:12647410-12647741 GCF_002837175.3 Physeter macrocephalus | reverse complement strand
AGTGTGCAGTGAGCAGGGAGAGTGAGCAGTGTGCAGGGAGACTGTGCAGCATGCAGGGAGCAGTGTGCAGGGAGACTGTGCAGTGCGCAGTAAGCAGGGAGACTGTGCAGTGTGCAGTGAGCAGAGAGAGTGAGCAGTGAGCAGGCAGAGTGAGCAGTGTGCAGGGAGACTGTGCAGCATGCAGGGAGCAGTGTGCAGGGAGACTGTGCAGTGCGCAGTAAGCAGGGAGACTGTGCAGTGTGCAGTGTGCAGGGAGCAGTGTGCAGGGAGAGTGTGCAGTGAGCAGAGTGAGCAGTGTGCAGGGAGAGTGTGCAGTTTGCAGTGGGGAGTG